>NC_071644.1:716534-1056051 GCF_014839835.1 Dryobates pubescens
GACCCCTCCCCAGCTCTGTTGCCCTTCTCTGGACACCTTCCAGCAGCTCAACCTCTTTCCTGACCTGAGGAGCCCAGAACTGGACACAGGACTCCAGGTGTGGCCTGAGCAGTGCTGAGCACAGGGCAGGATGAGCTCCCTGCTGCTGCTGGCCACACTGTTCCTGAAGCCCCACCCAGAGAGGGGGAAATGAGGAGAGAGGAGCTCAGTTTACCCATCCAAGTTTGCCTGCTCTGCCCAGTGAGATGCCTCAGAGCCTATCATGGCTTTTCCTGTCCCATCCAGCAGTCATTGATTTACCTTCTGCTGCTTTCGAGACCTGGGCACAAGTTTCCAGGCCCCGCCTGGAGCTGCCCCCCCTCTGCTCTTCTGTGCAGCTGGGGGTGCAGCAGTCCCACCCTGCTTCCCAGCCCTGGGCAGGGTGGCAGTTTTGCTTCCTGAGGCACATCCCCGTTCTGGGGGGGTCGGGGCCGTCGCAGGCTGGCTGCCCCTGATGCCCCCCGGCCCCGCAGGTGGATCTGATGCTGCGCCAGAAGCTGCAGGACGGGGCCGTGCCTGCCGCCTCTGCCATCGCCATCTACAACGACACCGTGCTCTGGACAGGCAACTTCGGCAGGAAGAACGGCTCAGAGCCCTCCTCAGGGCTGCCCAACGAGTACACCATCTACAGGTGAGGCAGAGGTGCCAGGGCCTGGCAGCTGGGGAAGGGGCAGGTGGGTGCCTGCGGCCTGAGCAGCGAGGCGGAAGCTCTTTCGTGCCTCCCAGACAGGGTGAAAGGGAAAAGCTCCACACGGGATTGGAAGGTTCAGCAGGAGTGTTCATAGAGTCAGCCAGGCTGGAAGGGACCTCCAAGGTCATCCAGTCCAGCCCATCACCCAGCCCCATCCAACCCACCAGAGCATGGCACTGAGTGCCTCATCCAGGCTTTGCCTGGACACCTCCAGGGCTGGGGACTCCACCACCTCCCTGGGCAGCACATCCCCAGGGCCAATCTCTCCTGCTGGGAAGAACTTCTTCCTAATATCCCCTGCTGAGCACAGGGCAGAATGACCTCCCTGCTCCTGCTGGCCTCAGGGAGCTGGGGTTGCTTAGCCTGGAGGAGAGGAGGCTCAGGGGAGACCTTCTTGCTCTCTGCAACTCCCTGAAGGGAGGTTGGAGCCAGGTGGGGGTTGGTCTCTTCTGCCAGGCACCCAGCACCAGAACAAGAGGACACAGTCTCAGGCTCTGCCAGGGGAGGTTTAGGCTTGAGCTTAGCAAGAAGTTCTTCCCAGACAGAGAGATTCCCTTTGGGTTGTGCTGCCCAGGGAGGGGTGGGGGTGGGGTCCCTGGGGGTGTTTCAGCAGAGCCTGGATGAGGCACTGGGTGCCAGGGTCTGGTTGATCAGTTAGGGTTGGGTGATTGGTTGGGCTTGGGGACCTTGGAGGTCTGTTCCAGCCTGGGTGACTCTGACTCTCACTGCTCCCTCTGTGTCCCTCTGCTCCCGCTGCTAGGATTGCCAGCGTCTCCAAGCTCTTCCCCACCCTCATGCTGTACAAGCTGTGGGAGGAAGGCAAAGTCACCTCCCTCGACGACCCCCTGGAGCGCTACGCCCAGAGCTTTGTCATCAAGAACCCCCTGGGGAGGCTGAAGGAGGCAGAGCAAAGGTTCCCAGCAGAGGGGCTGATGTTCCTGGAGAAAGGCTCCCTGCCCCCCCGGCCATCGCCGGTCACGCTGCGCAGGATGGCCAGCCAGCTCTCAGGTGAGGCCTGCCCTGCCCTGCCCAGCCCAGCCTTGCCCTGCCCTGCCCAGCCCTGCCCTATCCTGCCCTGCCCTGCCCTGCCCAGCCCTGCCCTATCCTGCCCTGCCCTGCCCAGCCCAGCCCTGCCCTGCCCAGCCCGGCCCTGCCCAGCCCTGCCCAGCCCTGCCCTATCCTGCCCTGCCCTGCCCTGCCCTGCCCTGCCCTGCCCAGCCCTGCCCTGCCCTGCCCAGCCCTGCCCTATCCTGCCCTGCCCAGCCCTGCCCTATCCTGCCCTGCCCAGCCCTGCCCTGCCCAGCCCTGCCCAGCCCTGCCCTGCCCTGCCCTTCCCTGCCCTGCCCTGCCCTGCCTTATCCTGCCCAGCCCTGCCCTGCCCGGCCCTGCCCTGCTCTGCCCGGCCCTGCCTTATCCTGCCCAGCCCTGCCCTGCCCTGCCCTGCCCTGTCCTGCCCAGCCCTGCCCTGCCCAGCCCTGCCCAGCCCTGCCCTGCCCTGCCCTGCCCTGTCCTGCCCAGCCCTGCCCTGCCCTGCCCTTCCCTGCCCTGCCCTGCCCAGCCCTGCCCAGCCCTGCCCAGCCCAGCCCTGCCCTGCCTTATCCTGCCCAGCCCTGCCCTGCCCGGCCCTGCCCTGCTCTGCCCTGCCCTGCCTTATCCTGCCCAGCCCTGCCCTGCCCTGCCTTATCCTGCCCAGCCCTGCCCTGCCCTGCCCTGCCCTGCCCTGCCCTGCCCTGCCCTTCCCTTCCCTGCCCTGCCCTGCCCTGCCCTTCCCTGCCCTGCCCTGCCCTTCCCTTCCCTGCCCTGCCCTTCCCTGCCCAGCCCTGCCCTGCCCAGCCCTGCCCTGCCCTGCCCTGCCCTGCCCTTCCCTTCCCTGCCCTGCCCTGCCCTGCTCAATCCCTGTCAGGGTTGGAAGCAGAGCACGTGGTGCTGGGGAGCAGGGCTTGGCAGGGTTAGATACTGGTTGGCCTCCATGGCCTTAAAGGTCTTTCCCAGCCTGCAGGACTCTGCATGAGAGATTCTGAGCTGCTCTGCAGGTGAGGAGAACACCAAGTGTTAGATCATGGACCTGGCAGGCTGGGAAGGGACCCCAAGGCTCAGCCAGCTCCAGCCCCCTGCCATGGGCAGGGACACCTCACACCACAGCAGGTTGCTCACAGCCACCTCCAGCCTGGCTGCAAACACCTCCAGGCAGGAGGCTGCCACCACCTCCCTGGGTGCCACCACCTCCCTGAGTTCCCAGAGCTCAGTCAGGAGCCTTGGAACCAGGCTGTCAGCAGCTTCCTGGGGTGCTAAAGGAAGCTCTTGTCCAGGCCACCTGGAAGGGGAAGGTCCCAGGCTGCACTGCTGGGGCTGTGTCACTGCCAGTGAGGGGAATGTCTACAGCCTGGGACACAGCAGCATCCCCTGCTCTGTGAGACCTCCTGCAGGCCTGGGCCAGCTCTGCAGCCCCAACACAGGGAGGACCTGGAGCTGGGGGAGAGGCTCCAGAGGAGGACACAAAGATGTTCCAGGAGCTGGAACAGCTCTGCTCTGGAGCCAGCCTGAGGCAGCTGGGGGTGTTCAGCCTGGAGAAGAGAAGGCTCCAGGGAGACCTCAGAGCAACCTCCCAGGACCTGAAGGGGCTGCAAGAAGGCTGCAAAGGGACTGCTGGCAAAGGCCTGCAGGGCCAGCCCCAGGGCCAATGGCTTCAAAGCAGAGCAGAGCAGATTGAGATTGGCTGTGAGGAACAAGTTCTGCCCCAGGAGGCTGCTGGAACCCTGCAGCAGGTTGCCCAGGGAGGTGGTTGGGCTCCATCCCTGGAGCTATTGAAGGGGAGGCTGGAGAGGGCTGTGGGCAGCCTGCTGCAGGGGAGGATGTCCCTGCTGAGTGCAGGGGCTGGAGTGGCTGAGCTGGGGAGCTCCCTCCCAGCCCAGAGCACTCTCTGGCTCTATGAAGCCAGGCCCCAGTGGCTCAGAGGTTTCTGTGCTGCAGCCCCAAACACTCTGATGTTCCTGAGAGGCAGAGCTGAGAGGCAGAGTGGCACCAGCCCTCTTTGCTGTAAATAGAGAGACCTTGATGACTGAGCTAACTTCAGCTGTCAGTGTGGCTCCTGAGCTGGGATTCCTGAGCTATGAATAGGTTTGGTCTTGCTGGCAGGAGATCATTAATCTGCTGCTACCTCCACCATTGAGTAACTCTTCCTTTAAGCTCCTAGGTGCTCACAGGGCTCAGGAGAACTTTAACCTCCTGACACTTGGCTCTGAGGTTGCAGAATGTGATGGGCAGAGAGGCTGTGCTGGTAATTCAGGTGGCATTAGATTAAACTCTGCATCACCTGCAGGGCTCCAGGCTGGAATAGTTGTCCTAAAACTAGGACCTAAGGGCAACAGAGCAGAGAGGCAAACTGCAGTGGCTCAGGACAAAGTGCAGCAACATCCCAAGCAAGACAAAGTCAGAGGGAGGGTTCCCCATAAGGGGAGGATGTGACTGACATCTGGAACCAGAGACAACCAACCAAACCTGGCCAGTGGCAGAGAGAGAGCTCTGAGTGAGCACAAAACTGCCCAGGTCCTCTCCTGCAGACAAGGCCTTGCTTTAGCCAACTTGATGCTGTCCCCAGGGGCAGCAGCTTGGTCCCCTCTGACTCTCAGGAGCACACAAAGCTGCTGTGCTTGCAGCAGTCTGCTGGGCTGCAGCTCCCAGGGAGTACATTTTCTGTGCTGTATGAAGCTCTGGTTCTCCTTCCCAGGGTGACCTGAGCTGGAGGCTGTGCTGCTGCAGGGGTCTGAGCAGAGGAGAGCAGAGGAGAGGGGCAGAATCCCCTCCCTTTCTACAGGTGTGCCAAGGTCTCCTTTCTCCTCCCTCTGCCACCTAAGGGCACTCTCCTGCCCACACAAGGGCTGCTGTATGCAGCTCTTGTTCTCCTTCCCAGGGTGACCTGAGCTGGGCTGGGCTGAGCTCAGTGCAGGTGCAGCTTCCTGCCTGGTTCATGCTGTGCAGGGCAAAAACCTGGACTTGGCTGTGATGGGAAGGAGCAAGAGCACAACAGGTGTCAGTGTGCATGGCTGAGGGTGACTCAGGAGGACAGAAAAGCTTTGTTAGTGCCTGCATCACTGGTGGGGAAGGAAAACATCTTCAGCTCTCCTTCAGTCCCACTGGGGCAGTCCAGAGTGGTGTTTGATCCTGGCCAGTGGGCAGCATGGGGTAGAAATCCTCCTTGTCCCAGAGAGCTACAGTCACAGAGTCACAGAGTGTCAGAGGTTGGAAGGGACCTCCAGGGATCATCCAGTCCAAGCCCTGCCAGGGCAGGGTCACCCAGAGCAGCTCACACAGGAACACAGCCAGGAGGGGGTTGAATATCTCCAGAGGAGACTCCACAGCCCCCCTGGGCAGCCTGCTCCAGGCTCTGTCACCCTCCCAGGGAATAAATTCTCCCTCCTGTTCCCATGGCACTTCCTCTGCCTCAGCTTCCACCACTGCCCCTTGGCTGGCATTGGGCATCCCCCAGCAGAGCCTGGCTCCAGCCTCTGGGCACTGCCCCTGCACAGCTTCATCCCCAGCAAGGAGCTCACCCTCAGGCTCCTGCTCTCCAAGCTGCAGAGCCCTCAGCTCCCTCAGGCTCTCCTCATGAGGAAGATCTTCCACAGCCTGCAGCAGCTCTGTGGCTCTGTGCTGGACTCTCTCCAGCAGTTCCCTGAGGTCCTTCTTGAGCTGAGGGCTCAGAACTGGGCACAAGATTCCAGCTGTGGCCTCAGCAGGGCAGAGCAGAGGGGAAGGAGAACCTCTCTGGGCCTGCTAACCACAGCCCTTCTGATCCACCCTAGAGCAACCCTGTTCATGGTCAGCCATAGAATCATAGAACCACAGAGCTGCCAGGGCTGGAAGGGACCCCAAGGCTCAGCCAGCTCCAGCCCCCTGCCATGGGCAGGGACACCTCACACCACAGCAGGTTGCTCACAGCCACCTCCAGCCTGGCTGCAAACACCTCCAGGCAGGAGAATTCCACCACCTCCCTGGGCAGCCTGTGCCAGGCTCTCACCACCCTCCTGGGGAACAACTTCTTCCTCACATCCAATCTGACATCCATCCACTGCTTCCATCACTCTGCTGGGGTTCACAGAATCACAGAAAGATTTAGGTTGGAGAAGAGCCTCAGGATCACCAAGTCCAACCCAGAGCCTACTCTACAAGTAGGTAGAAACCATATCCCCAAGCACCACATCCAAACAGATCCAGGGCTGGTGACTCCACCAGCTCCCTGGGCAGCCTCTTCCAATGCCTGATCACTCTTGCTGTGAAAGAATTCTTCCTCATGTCCAGCCCCAAGCTCCCCTGGTGCAGTTTCTTCCCTTGCTTAGCTCCTTTTGCATTCCCCTGTCCTTAGCTCTCTAGATTGTGGCCCAAGTCTCCCACACCACAGCAGCAGGACACAAGAGCAGACCTGGACCCTGGCACCATAGAATCAAGGTTGGAAAAGACCTCAGAGCTCAGCAAGTCCAAGCTGTCACCCAGCACCTCCTGACAACTAACCCATGGCTCCAAGGGCCACATCCAATCCCCCCCTGAACATCTCCAGGGCTGGGGACTCCACCACCTCCCTGGGCAGCACATCCCAATGGCCAACAACTGGGAAGCACTTTCTCCTCACCTCCAGCCTAAACCTCCCCAGAAGGAGAGGCACAGCTTCAAACCCCCCCTGAAGATCACAGAATCAATTGTCAGGGTCAGAAGGGACCTCAAGGATCATCCAGCCCCAACCCCCCTGCCTTGGGCAGGGTCACCTCACGCTGGATCAGGTTCCCACTAAGATCAAATGGATGTTGAGGTCACCTCACATTTCCTGGCTGTCAAAACCCCAAAGGGAAGAGGCTCTGCTCAGTCCCAAGATCAAAGGCACTGCCTGACATGTTCCACAGAGGGTTTGCATCCAAGTCCCTCCCGTGGCAGCTGCTCTCTGAGCTCTCCTCATTAGCTGGGCTGCTCCACGCCACTACAAAAGGAACTCCAAAGCTTTTCCTCCTCAGCACTTGCTGGGGACATGGCTGGAGGGAAGCTCCAGCTTGTTAAGGCTCTGGTTCTCAGAGCCATGTGAATGACAGCAGGAGAGGCTCCTGTACATTATTACCAGCATGCTTGTCACATCAATTAGCAGCCCATGAGGCAGGGCTCGCTGCCTGTGGAGCTTCTGCTGTGCTCACACAGCCTCTGGGTTACCATCTCTAATGAACCTCAAGAGGCTGCACAGCTGTGCTGGTGCTGCCTGAACTCTCCCTGCAGAGGACATGAAGGAGTCCATTGTCTGCTGGAGGGTGCTCAGAGCCTCTCCTCTCTGCTCACTCAGCTGCACAAATCCCCACTGACTGGAAGCAGAAAAAGGGCTCTTGAGGTGCAAACCCCAAGGTCAGGCCAGCTGGGGCAGGAAGGTGCTGCTGCTCCAGCAGCACAGGGCCTGGCTCAGCTGTGCCTTGATGGAGCAGATGCTCACCAAGCAGAGCACTGCAAGTTGTGTTCTGGCATGCCACAGGATCACAGATCCCAGGATCACAGATCCCAGGATCTGAGGAAGTTAGTGGTTGGAAGGGACCCCTGGAGATCTTCAAGTCCAAGCCCCTGCCAGAGCAGGACACAGAATCCAGCACAGGGCACACAGAACACATCCAGGCAGGGCTGGGAAGGCTCCAGAGGAGACTCCACAACCTCTCTGGGCACCCTGCTGCAGGCCTCTGGGACCCTCACAGGGAAGAAGTTCCTCCTCATGCTGAGCTGGAGCCTCCTGTGCTGCAGTCTCCATCCACTGCCCCTTGGCCTATCCCAGGGCACAGTGAGCAGAGCCTGGCCCTGGCCCTCCCTCCTGACCCCCAGCCCTCAGCTATTGACAGCCATTGATCAGATCCCTCTCAGCCTTCTCCTCTCCAGACTAACCACCCCCAGGGCTCTCAGCCTCTCCTCCCCAGGCACTCTCCAGTCCTTTCAGCATCCTTGCAGCCTCTCTTGGACTCTCTCCAGTGGATGTCCCCTCTCTGGTTTCCTTCCAGCCTCTAAATCAAAGTCAGCTTGGAATGTGCTGCCCAGGGAGGTGGTGGAGTCCCCATCCCTGGAGGTGTTCAAGAGAGGCTTGGATGTGGCACTTGGAGCCATGGTCTGGTCATGAGGTCTGTGGTGACAGCTTGGACTTGGTGATCTTTGAGGTCTCTTCCAACCTTGGTGATTCTGTGATTCTGAGAGGGTTTGGGCTGTTCAGCCTGGAGAAGAGAAGGCTCCAGGCAGACCTCAGAGCAGCCTTCCAGGACCTGAAGGGCTCCAGGAGAGCTAGGGAGGAACTTTGGACAAGGGCTGGGAGTGGCAGGATGAGGACAATGGCTTTGAGCTGGGAGAGAGGAGACTGAGACTGGAGATGAGGAAGAAAGTCTTGAGAGTGAGGCTGGGGAGACTCTGGCACAGGCTGCCCAGGGAGGCTGTGGCTGTCCCCTGCCTGGAGGTGTTCAGGGCCAGGCTGGATGAGGCCCTGAGCAGCCTGGGCTGGTGGGACATGTCCCTGCCCATGGCAGGGGCTTGGAACTGGCTGAGCTTTGAGCTCCCTTCCGACCCAACCCAGGCTGTGGTTCTGTGCTCCCCTGCTCCAACCTCCCTCCCAGAGCAGCACCACCCAGGCTGGGTCAGCCTTGCAGCACCTCGCTGTGTGCATGCAGCACCTGTGTGCAGCTTCTGTTCCCCTCTTTGCCTTTTGCTCACTCCTCCCCAGGCTCACTGTGTGCTGCCCCAGGGCTTGTCTCAGCTGGTTAACCTCTCTGCTGCCTGGCACAGGTCTGCCCAGGAGGCTGCGATCCACAACGCTGCTGTGGAAGGGCAACACGCAGGAGGCTCTGGCGCTGCTGAAGGATGATGTGCTGGTGGCTGACCCAGGAACCAGGTCAGAAACATTCACTTGGGAGATGCCATCACAGCCCTTAGGATGCACACAGCTCTGATCACTGGGCTTGTGTCCTCCATGCTCCATGGGGTGGTGGGTGGAAAATTCCCCCCAAAGTTGAATTGCCAGAGCAGCTCAGCTCCCATCCTGGCTGAGCCTCTGCCCAGCTGCAGGACTCTGCTCCCATCCTGGCTGAGCCTCTGCCCAGCTGCAGGACTCTGCTCCCATCCTGGCTGAGCCTCTGCCCAGCTGCAGGACTCTGCTCCCATCCTGGCTGAGCCTCTGCCCAGCTGCAGGACTCTGCTCCCATCCTGGCTGAGCCTCTGCCCAGCTGCAGGACTCTGCTCCCATCCTGGCTGAGCCTCTGCCCAGCTGCAGGACTCTGCTCCCATCCTGGCTGAGCCTCTGCCCAGCTGCAGGACTCTGCTCCCATCCTGGCTGAGCCTCTGCCCAGCTGCAGGACTCTGATCCCATCCTGGCTGAGCCTCTGCCCAGCTGCAGGACTCTGCTCCCATCCTGGCTGAGCCTCTGCCCAGCTGCAGGACTCTGCTCCCATCCTGGCTGAGCCTCTGCCCAGCTGCAGGACTCTGCTCCCATCCTGGCTGAGCCTCTGCCCAGCTGCAGGACTCTGCTCCCATCCTGGCTGAATCTCATTTGGTTCCTCTGTGCCCAGCTCTCAGCCTGCCCAAGTCTCTGAATGGCCTCACAGCTTTCAGGGGTCTCAGCCCCGTTCAGTGTCATCAGCAAGCTTGCTGAGCAGCCTCTGCCTGTCTGTGTCTGTTCCTTCATCAATGTCATTGATGAAGATGTTGAGCTATTTTGTTAGCTGCTCAGCCACAACAAAGCAATGCAGCCTTGGTCAGCAAAAAAGCAGCTGAAGCACCAGCAGCAGAGTGAGGAGGTGAAAGGAGAGAAGGTCAGACCACACAGACCACCCTGGGGTGTGATGAGCCCCACACCTGCCCCTGCCTCTGCCCCTGGGGTATGATGAGCCCCAAGCCTGTCCCCATGGTGGAGGTTGTCCAACCCTCTGCTCATCTGTGGCCCTGTTAGCTGATGCTGGTGTGAGTCACCCCAGGCTGTCCATGCTGTGTCTGTTGTGGTTTCCATGTCTCTAAGCCACCTCCAAGCTCTGTTACCATCCCCCTGGCCTGGCAACACTCTCTTGGCCGAGCTGCAAACCCTCAGCAGCAGGCAGCAGGTCAGGGGAAGCATTCAGACAGCCTGGGGGAAACTTCCTAAGGCTGTGAAGGTTTAAAGGAACCAAATCACACTTTGGATTGATTTTTGCCACTGGTTGCTGATGATTCTCCATGGCTTAAAGGCTGCAGGCTTAGAGCAGTCCATGCTTTGCTCATGGCAGCCCTGCTTTGGCTTTGTCCCATGGCCTGTGAGGAGTTCACACAGATGTTGTGTCCCTGCCCATGGCAGGGGGGTTGGAACTAGATGATCCTTGTGGTCCCTTCCAGCCCTGACTGATTCTGTGATACTGTGATGTTGCCTGAGGGATCTTGAGAGTTTAACACAGCCGCCCTGGGGTCTGCATTGTGCTTACCACTGAGGTCACAGAATTGTTCTGCTTGGGAAAGACTTCTAAGGTCATGGAGCCCAGCTGCCAGCCTGAGACCCCCATGGCCACTGAGTGCCATGGCCACACCTCCCCTGAGCACCTGGAGGGATGGGGACCCCATCAGACAGCCACTCACACGGCCTCAGCTCCTTAGGCTTGAGAGCTTAAACCTGTCCCTGGGTGGCCCTGGTGAGACCACACCTGCAATGCTGTGTCCAGTCTGGGGCTCCCCAGTTAAGAGAGACAGAGACCTGCTGGAGAGGGTCCAAGGGAGAGCTGCATGGATGCCTGGGGGTCTGGAACATTTGTTAGGAGAGACTGAGAGCCCTGGGGCTCTTTAGACTGGAAAGGAGAAGGCTGAGAGAGATCTGATCGATGTCTATCAAGATCTGAGGAGTGGGGGTCAGGAAGGAAGGGTCCAGGCTCTGTTCAGTGGCATCTAGTAGTAGGACAAGGAGCAATGGATCTAAACTGGAACCCAGGGGGTTCCACCTGAGCATGAGGAGAAAATTCTTCACTCTGAGGCTGCTGGAGGCCTGGAGCAGGCTGCCCAGAGAGGCTGTGGAGTCTCCTGCTCTGGAGACCTTCAGAGCCCACCTGGCTGTGCTCCTGTGTGCCCTGCCCTGGGTGACCCTGCTCTGGCAGGGGGTTGGACTGGGTGAGCTCTGGAGGTCCCTTCCAACCTCTAAGATCCTGTGAAGCTGTGACACCGAATTGTGATGTAAGCAGAACTCAGCTGTGGGGCCTCACACAGCTGCAGAAGAGACTCTCAGAGCTGAGGAGATGATGAAATTTGGCTGTTTGAAGAGCAGTTCCCACTGCTGTCTTTGAACTTGATCCAAGGGTAAAGACTTCAAGCACTCTCTGGATGCTCAGGGCTGGGGCACTCAGCTGTCTTGGCAGGCTGAACATTGCTGGGTGCTGCTTTGAAGCCTTGGCAGTGCTGTTTAAGTGCTTTTAGCATCTTAAGGTAGCTTAGGTGATGAAGTGATTATCCCACCTTAGATCCCCAAAGAGGCTTACCTGGGATTTGGAGACCTTTGAGGTAAGCACTTGGAACCCAGCTCTTGAGGGGAGTGGATCTGTTCTTTGGAGAGCAAGCAGCCAGGACAGGCAAGGTTGGCATAACTTTGGTGCTTCAGCTTTCCATCTCCACATCTCCTGCTGTACCTAGGGCTCAAGAGCTCTGCTAATGTCCTGCAGGAAGGAGCATTTGCAGAGGTCTTGGGGGTGCTGGGAGGGGAGAAGCTGGCCAGGAGCAGGCAGAGTGAGATGCAGCACAGAAGGCAAATCACAGCCTGGGCTGCATCCAAAGCAGTGTAGCCAGAGCTGGAGAGAGAGGATCCTGCCCCTCTGCTCTGCTCTCTCAGACTTCACCTGCAGGAAGGACCTGGAGCTGGTGGAGAGGCTCCAGAGGAGGCCACAAAGATGCTCAGGGGGTTGGAGCAGCTCTGCTGTGGGCACAGGCTGAGGGAGCTGGGGGTGTTCAGCCTGGAGAAGAGAAGGCTCCAGGGAGACCTCAGAGCAACCTCCCAGGACCTGAAGGGGCTGCAAGAAGGCTGCAGAGGGACTGTTGGCAAAGGCCTGCAGGGCCAGCCCCAGGGCCAATGGCTTCAAAGCAGAGCAGAGCAGATTGAGATTGGCTGTGAGGAACAAGTTCTGCCCCAGGAGGCTGCTGGAACCCTGCAGCAGGTTGCCCAGGGAGGTGGTTGGGCTCCATCCCTGGAGCTATTGCAGGGGAGGCTGGAGAGGGCTGTGGGCAGCCTGCTGCAGGGGAGGATGTCCCTGCTGAGTGCAGGGGCTGGAGTGGCTGAGCTGGGGAGCTCCCTCCCAGCCCAGAGCACTCTGTGCTTCAATCATTCTATGATTCTCTTTCTTAACAGCAATGCCAAGCAGCAATGCCTCCTCCCTCTCTCCTCAGCATCCCCCCCGAGGAGCTGACAGTTGCCCCCCGGAGAGGAGAGCCCCAGCCCCTGCTGCTGCACTGTGCCCCCCGCAGCGAGCGGGGCTGACCCAGGGGTGTTGCTCTTGCCTTTCAGATGCCACTACAGCAACCTGGCCTTCTCCCTGCTGGCACACGTGCTGGCTGAGCACGCCGCCGAGGGGCAGTACCAGCGCTGGGTGGCAGAGCACATCCTGGACCGCCTGGGCATGGAGGACACCGGCTTCGACATCACCGCCCCCGTCCGCGCCCAGATGGCCGTGGGCTTCTACGGCAGCCGGCAGCCGGCCCCCCTCTACGACCTGGGCTGGTACAGACCCTCTGGCCAGATGTACTCCACGGCTGCCGACCTCGCTAAGCTGGCCATGGTGCTCCTGGGCACCTACCACCGGCGCCTGCTGGAGCCGGACACGGTGAAGACCATGCTGACGCCGCTGCTCAAGTGCTCCGGCGAGTACTTCGCCAACAAGACCGGCACCCCCTGGGAGATCAACGAGCAGCTGGGCTACGACGTCGTCAGGAAGGACGGGGACCTGGATGGCTACTCGGCCACCTTCTCCCTCATCCCCAAGCTCCGCCTGAGCTTCATCGTGCTGATGGCAGGGCCCCGGCCCCAGGGCGCAGACGTGGTGACCCAGGCCTACGAGCATCTCATTCCCGCCATGGAGACGGCGTTCAGGGAGGCGGAGAAAAGCCTCCTCCCACCTCCCAGCCCCAGCCCCTACCTTGGCTACTACACCTATTCCAACCTGACCTTCTATGAGATCAAAGCTGGCCCCGGGGGGGTGCTGGTGATGCAGCAGTTTGGCCCTCACGTGGAGGAGCTGATCCCCGAGAAGTTCCGGACCATCAAGCTGCACCACCTGGAGGAGCGCGTCTTCCAGGTGGTCTTTGACAAGGAGTTTCCCTGCGTGCTGCACCTGGGCTCTGCCTCCATCTCCCTGGAGACCCAGAACGGGCAGCTCTTCAACTTCTACCCCTTCGACCGCCAGGGGCTGTCCCCCGGCTTCGACGCTCCGGGGCTGAACACCTACGGCGTGGCGCGAGTGCTCCGCCGCCCGGTGTTCTACACCTAGAGCCCCCCTGCCCCTGCCCGGCAGCTGGCTCCACACCCCCCTCTCTCCAGCCTCTCCTGCCTGCCTGGCTTGAGCAGTGCCCCTTCAGAGGGCAGAGCTGGTGGCAAGTGACCCTCCCGCCCCTCTGCCACGTCCCGCTGCCGCTGAGCTTTCCTGCTGGCGGCGCAGAGCAGGCCAGCTGGGAACTGCAGAGGCCAGCTGGGAACTGCAGAGGCCAGCTGGGAACTGCAGAGGCCTGCAGGGGAACAGAACAGAGGTGGGAATGTGCTGGCTGGCTGGTGTGGGGATGCCAGCAAGTGAAGCCCAGCACTGAAGGCTCCACGCTGCCATGGTCTCTTTGCTGACCACTGCGCCGCCTGGCTGCCACGGTCAGGGGATGGAGGACTCCCTGTGTCGCTCAGACAATGTCTCCTCTTCGGCCCCAGGGGGTGCCCAAGGCTCTTCAGGAGCACACCTACCATGAAGATCCCCCACCTGGGCTTGCCAAAAGCATTCTGTGCTAGAAGATGGCACCAGCCTGACCCCAGGCCCTGCTGGTGACGCCTGGGCAGCTGGGGCACCTTGCTTCCCCGGGCCGCAGCAGGGAAGCTCTGGAAAGGGCAGGCAGAAACATGACCCTGTCTTGAGGCCAGGGATGTCCCTAGCAGCGGCTGTCACACAAAGGGCTGCCAGGGACAGGCTGTGGGTGCCATCAGGACTTCAGTAAAGCATTTGACACTGTCTCACTGCAGCCTCCTGGACAAACTGCTGGCTTGGGTGGGTGGGAAGGAAGCTGGCTGATGGCTTGGATGGGTGGGTGCTACACTGGGTGAAAAGTGGCTGATGGCTGGGCCCAAGGAGGGCTGGGGAGTGGAGAGAACTCCAGCTGGCAGCTGGCCACCAGGGCTGCTCCCCAGGGCTCAGTGCTGGGGCCAGGTCTGGTTCACATCTTCATCAGTGGTCTGGATGAGGGGGCTGGGGCACCCTCAGTCACCTTGCAGGTGACACCAAAGGGTCTGGCAGTGTTGATGTGCTGGGGGGTAGAAAGGCCTTTCAGAGGGACCTGGCCAGGCTGGATCCTTGGGCCTAGCTCAGCTGTATGAGGTTTAACAACCCAGAGTGCTGGCTCCTGCACTTGGGTCACAACAACCTGAAGCAATGCTCCAGGCTCGGGGCAGAGAGGCCTGGCAAAAACTGACCTGGGGATGCTGATCAACAGCCAGCTCAGGATGAACCAGCACTGCCCAGGGGGCAAGAAGGCCACCAGCATCCTGGCTTGGGTCAGGAATAGTGTGGCCAGCAGGAGCAGGCAGTGATCATGCCCCAGTACTGGGCACTGGTGAGGACACACCTCAGGTACTGGGCTCAGTTTTGGGGCCCTCACTCCAAGAAGGACACTGAGGGCTGGAGCAGGGCCAAGGGGCAACAGAGCTGGGGAAGGGTCTGGAGAGCAGGGCTGGGGAGCAGCAGCTGAGGGAGCTGGGGGGGTTCAGCCTGGAGCAGAGGAGGCTGAGGGAGACCTCATTGCTCTCTGCAGCTCCCTGAGAGGAGGCTGGAGCCAGGTTGGGGTTGGGCTCTGCTCCCTAGTCTCAGGTGACAGAAGGAGAGGAACTGGCCTGAGATTGTGCCAGGGGAAGGTCAGGTTGGAGATGAGGAACAATTTCTTTGCTGGAGGAGTGGTCAGGGACTGGCAGAGGCTGCCCAGGGAGGTGGTGGAGTCCCCAGCCCTGGAGGTGTTCCAGAAACCTGTGGCCATGGCACCTGGGGCCAGGGTCTGGTGGCCATGGTGGGGCTGGGTCAGCAGCTGGACTTGATGATCTTTTCCAGTCCAAATGGTTCTATGATCCCATGAGACAGCAGTAGTTAAGAACAGAAGCTGAACCTAACTCCTGTGGGCTGGGCCTTACAAACACCCTGGTGTGCTCAGCTGCACTCAGCTTGGTGACTGCCTCAGTATGTAGGCAAGTGTCTGAGTGTGGCACTTGGGCACAGGAGCCCCTGGCAAGCTGTGTGTCTGCTCTGCTGGGGGGTCTGGAGAGGTTTGTGTCCTGCATGCCTGGGCAGGCATCAGTGGTAGCTAAGGACAAGTGCAGCAGCCTGGGGGTCACTACAGGCAGCTCAGAAGCTCCTGCAAGTAACCAACAAAGCCCCAGGTGCTTTTTCTTCTCCCTCCCTGTGCCCACTCAGCATCCCTGGCACTGGTCAAGACACTGGTGGCCATGGCACCCTGGGGGTTATGGCCAGGGTGCTCTCAGCTTGGCAGTTGGACTCTCTGATCTTGGAGGCCTTTGCCAGCTGCAACAAGTCTGAATCTGTAATCCTGACACAGATGATCCACCACTGGTGCCCAGCACCATGGCACTGGGATGGGAGCAGTGCAGGGCACCACTGCAAAACAGGGCAAGCAGCACCCCTGAGGAGCTCCTGCAGACCTCAGCAAGTGTAGGAGAGCTTTGTGGCTGCAGCCCTGAGGGAAACCTGGCAGGAAACCAGAGGGGGAGGGCAAGCAAACTCCTCCCCCAGAATCAGCAGCCTGGCTGCAGGGCATGGCTCTGGCTGCACTGCATGGCTGTGGCTGCAGGGCATGGCTGTGGCTGCAGGGCATGGCTGTGGCTGCACTGCATGGCTGTGGCTGCACTGCGTGGCTCTGGCTGCAGGGCATGGCTCTGTGCACTGCATGGCTCTGGCTGCACTGCATGGCTCTGGCTGCAGGGCATGGCTCTGGCTGTAGAGCATGGCTCTGGCTGCAGGGCATGGCTCTGGCTGTAGAGCATGGCTCTGGCTGCAGGGCATGGCTCTGGCTGTAGAGCATGGCTCTGGCTGCACTGCATGGCTCTGGCTGTAGAGCATGGCTCTGGCTGCAGGGCATGGCTCTGGCTGCAGGGCATGGCTCTGGCTGCACTGCATTGCTCTGGCTGCACTGCATGGCTCTGGCTGTAGAGCATGGCTGTGGCTGCAGGGCATGGCTCTGGCTGCACTGCATGGCTCTGGCTGCAGAGCATGGCTCTGGCTGCACTGCATGGCTCTGGCTGCAGAGCATGGCTGTGGCTGCACTGCATGGCTCTGGCTGCAGAGCATGGCTGTGGCTGCACTGCATGGCTGTGGCTGCAGAGCATGGCTCTGGCTGCACTGCATGGCTCTGGCTGCAGAGCATGGCTCTGGCTGCACTGCATGGCTCTGGCTGCAGAGCATGGCTCTGGCTGCACTGCATGGCTCTGGCTGCAGAGCATGGCTCTGGCTGCACTGCATGGCTCTGGCTGTAGAGCATGGCTCTGGCTGCACTGCATGGCTGTGGCTGCACTGCATGGCTCTGGCTGCAGAGCATGGCTGTTGCTGCACTGCATGGCTGTGGCTGCACTGCATGGCTGTGGCTGCAGGGCATGGCTCTGGCTGCACTGCATGGCTCTGGCTGCAGAGCATGGCTGTGGCTGCAGAGCATGGCTCTGGCTGTAGAGCATGGCTGTGGCTGCACTGCATGGCTCTGGCTGTAGAGCATGGCTGTGGCTGCAGGGCATGGCTCTGGCTGCAGAGCATGGCTCTGGCTGCACTGCATGGCTCTGGCTGTAGAGCATGGCTCTGGCTGCAGGGCATGGCTCTGGCTGCACGGCATTGCTCTGGCTGCACTGCATGGCTCTGGCTGTAGAGCATGGCTGTGGCTGCAGGGCATGGCTCTGGCTGCACTGCATGGCTCTGGCTGCACTGCATGGCTCTGGCTGCAGAGCATGGCTGTGGCTGCAGAGCATGGCTCTGGCTGCAGATCATGGCTCTGGCTGCACTGCATGGCTCTGGCTGTACTGCATGGCTGTGGCTGTAGAGCATGGCTCTGGCTGTAGAGCATGGCTGTGGCTGCAGGGCATGGCTCTGGCTGCACTGCATGGCTCTGGCTGTAGAGCATGGCTCTGGCTGTAGAGCATGGCTCTGGCTGCAGGGCATGGCTCTGGCTGCACTGCATGGCTCTGGCTGTAGAGCATGGCTCTGGCTGCACTGCATGGCTCTGGCTGTAGAGCATGGCTCTGGCTGCACTGCATGGCTCTGGCTGTAGAGCATGGCTCTGGCTGCACTGCATGGCTCTGGCTGTAGAGCATGGCTGTGGCTGCAGGGCATGGCTCTGGCTGCACTGCATGGCTGTGGCTGCAGGGCATGGCTCTGGCTGCACTGCATGGCTCTGGCTGCACTGCATGGCTCTGGCTGTAGAGCATGGCTCTGGCTGCACTGCATGGCTCTGGCTGCACTGCGTGGCTCTGGCTGCAGGGCATGGCTCTGGCTGCACTGCATGGCTCTGGCTGCACTGCATGGCTCTGGCTGTAGAGCATGGCTCTGGCTGCACTGCATGGCTCTGGCTGCACTGCATGGCTCTGGCTGTAGAGCATGGCTGTGGCTGTAGTGCATGGCTGTGGCTGCAGGGCATGGCTCTGGCTGCACTGCATGGCTCTGGCTGCAGGGCATGGCTCTGGCTGCAGGGCATGGCTCTGGCTGCACTGCATGGCTCTGGCTGCACTGCATGGCTGTGGCTGCAGGGCATGGCTCTGGCTGCAGGGCATGGCTCTGGCTGCACTGCATGGCTCTGGCTGCAGAGCATGGCTGTGGCTGCAGAGCATGGCTGTGGCTGCACTGCATGGCTCTGGCTGCAGAGCATGGCTGTGGCTGCAGGGCATGGCTCTGGCTGCACTGCATGGCTCTGGCTGCAGAGCATGGCTGTGGCTGCAGGGCATGGCTGTGGCTGCACTGCATGGCTCTGGCTGCAGGGCATGGCTCTGGCTGCACTGCATTGCTCTGGCTGCACTGCATGGCTCTGGCTGTAGAGCATGGCTGTGGCTGCAGGGCATGGCTCTGGCTGCACTGCATGGCTCTGGCTGCACTGCATGGCTCTGGCTGCAGAGCATGGCTGTGGCTGCAGGGCATGGCTCTGGCTGCACTGCATGGCTCTGGCTGCAGAGCATGGCTCTGGCTGCAGGGCATGGCTGTGGCTGCACTGCATGGCTCTGGCTGTAGAGCATGGCCTGAAGGCCCTGCCAGGGGCTGGGCACACTGGCAGAGCAGAGCCCCTTCAGAGTGTATCTTCTGCCAGCCAGGAGAGCTTGCAGCTTGGCTCCCCTTGCAGCTCTCCTGCTCTCCTTGTGCACACTCAGCCTTGCAAGTGAAGCTGTCTCAGAGGGAGTGAGGAAATCACTTCCCTCCCTGCCTGCTCTCCTGCTGTCCCTCAGCTTTCCCTCTGTCTGCAGCTCTTCAGCTTCAGGTTTGAGTCGAGAGCCCAGCTCTGAAGTCCCTCACTCCCAGCCTCAGTTCCCTGCCTTTGCTCAGCCCCTTCCAGCTGCCTGGCACACAGGAGCTGCTGCAACCTTTGCCTTGCAGGCAGCTGTGGTTGCTGCTCTGGTGCTTTCCTCTGGGCTCTGCAGGTGAAGACCTTTCAGACCTTGTGCAACCCTCAAGTGTTTGATCTGGGCTACAGCTACAGCAATAAACTCTGTGCAGGCCTTTGCTGCTGTCAGCTGTGCCCATGCCCAGCGGTCTGTGTGCAGGCAGAGCTGCTGCTGCTGGCAGTGTCCCCTCCCTGCCATGGCACAGCAGTGCCCTGAGGGCTTGCAGCTCACCAGAGGCAGTGGCTGGTGCTCAGGGTTTGGAGTGGTCTCACCCTGCTCTGCTTGAGAGAGAGAACTGCCAGGCTTGGGGCTCCTCCTGCTTTGGAACACAGAAGTGGTTGCTCATATCAGGTACAGTGAGAAGCTGCCACTGAAAGGCAAAAGGCCCTGGGGGTCCTGGTGGGTGGGAGGTTGACCCTGAGCCAGCAGTGTGCTCTGGTGGCCAAGAAGGCCAAGGGCAGCCTGGGCTGGATCTGAAGGGCTGTGCTGAGGAGGTCAGAGAGCTTCTCCTCCCCCTCTGCTCTGCCCTGCTGAGGCCACAGCTGGAATCTTGTGCCCAGTTCTGAGCCCTCAGCTCAAGAAGGACCTCAGGGAACTGCTGGAGAGAGTCCAGCACAGAGCCACAGAGCTGCTGCAGGCTGTGGAAGATCTTCCTCATGAGGAGAGCCTGAGGGAGCTGAGGGCTCTGCAGCTTGGAGAGCAGGAGCCTGAGGGTGAGCTCCTTGCTGGGGATGAAGCTGTGCAGGGGCAGTGCCCAGGGGCTGGAGCCAGGCTCTGCTGGGGGATGCCCAATGCCAGCCAAGGGGCAGTGGTGGAAGCTGAGGCAGAGGAAGTGCCATGGGAACAGGAGGGAGAATTTATTCCCTGGGAGGGTGACAGAGCCTGGAGCAGGCTGCCCAGGGGGGCTGTGGAGTCTCCTCTGGAGACATTCAACCCCCTCCTGGCTGTGTTCCTGTGTGAGCTGCTCTGGGTGACCCTGCCCTGGCAGGGCTTGGACTGGATGAGCTTTCCAGGTCCCCTCCAGCCCCTCACACTCTGTGACTGTAGCTCTCTGGGACAAGGAGGATTTCTACCCCATGCTGCCCACTGGCCAGGATCAAACACCACTCTGGACTGCCCCAGTGGGACTGAAGGAGAGCTGAAGATGTTTTCCTTCCCCACCAGTGATGCAGGCACTAACAAAGCAGCCTTCCAGTACCTGAAGGGCTCCAGGAGAGCTGGGGAGGGACTCTGGACAAGGTCTGGGAGTGGCAGGATGAGGAACAATGGCTCTGAGCTGGGAGAGGAGACTGAGACTGGAGACGAGGAAGGAGGAGGTCGCTTCTGCTCCTTGGTGCCCAGGGCCAGGAGCAGAGGCAATGGTTCCAAGCTGCCCCAGGGGAGGCTCAGGCTGGCATCAGGAAAGGTTTCTGCCCTGGCAGGGATCTCAGCCCTGGAATGGTCTGCCCAGGGCAGTGCTGCAGTGCCCAGCCCTGGGGGGGTTCCAGCAGCTGTGGGCCTGGGGCTTAGGGCCATGGCTTGGTGCTGAGCCTGCAGGGCTGGGTGCAGGGCTGGGCTGGGTGAGCCTGGAGGCCTCTTCCACACTGGATGTGTGCTGTGGTTCTGTGACTGAAGGAGCAAATGTGAACAGCCTTGCACACTGTGTCTCAGCCTGTGCTGCTCTCTCTCTCTCTCTGTTCCCTGCCCTTTCCTAATTGGGGGTTTGAGTTATTTGTGCAGAATGTTTTCTGGTTGTCTCCATCTTGTTTGCATTTCAACAGGGAGAGAAGATCTATGGAGCCTCCAGGACACAATATGAGCAGCTTTGATTGTAGCCCTTGCTATAACCATATCTGAGCAGCCTCAGGCCAGATATTTCATTCCCAGCTGCCTGGATAAGTCAGTGAGAGGCTCCTGCCTGCTGCAGAGAGCAGTGAGGTCTCCCTCAGCCTCCTCTCCTCCAGCCTCAACCCCCCCAGCTCCCTCAGCCCTCCTCAAGCCCAGGGGCTCCAGGCCCTTCTCCAGCCTGGCTGCCCTGCTCTGGACACCTCCAGCCCCTCAGTGTCCTTCCTGCAGGGAGGGCCCAGGGCTGAGCACAGCCCTCCAGCTGTGGCCTGCCCAGAGCTGAGCACAGGGGGATGGTCACCTCCTGGCCCTGCTGCCCACCCTGCTTCTGCCCCAAGCCAGGAGGCCATTGCCCTGCTTGGCCCCTGGGCACTGCTGGCTCATATTTAAGCAACTGTCAGCCAGAACCCCCAGGTCCCTCTCCTTCAAGCTGCTGTCACTGTGAGCTGCAGGCTCTCCCCATGCCCAGCAGCTGAGCAGATCCTGCATCTTCTCTGCCTGCCTGCACATTTGGTTGATGACTTTTCCCTTCCACTGTTCCCATGGCTATCTCCATTCAGCTGCATATCTTCCTCTGTGGGGCTCCCTCGAAGGCAGCTGCCCCTGGGTGAGCTGGCAGGCAGTGACCAGCAGAGCACTGTGCTAAGGATCTGAGGACAAAGGAGAGGGTGGCAGTGAGCTGAGCCAGCAGCCTGGGGATCAGGGCAGCTTTCAGCACAGTGCAGGTGACAGATTCCTGCCTGGAGAAGGAAGGCAGAGACAGGAAACACCTTGGGGAGAAGAGATGTGGGTGGCAGCATTCCAGGTGACAGCCAAGAGCACTGCTGGAGCAGCTGCTGCTGGCACTGATCCTTTGGTCTGTGCCCAGCACTGAATCAGGTTGGCAATGGCTCTGTCCTGAGAAGGATCAAGAGTCCCTGATGGAACCCAGCTGCACTGCCCTGATCCAGCCAAAGATCTCCTGATGTTCACACTGTGCCTGTGGCTCCTTCCACACCCCCTACTCCTCCCCTGCAGTGTGGCTCTGGCTCCTTCCACATCCCCAGCTCCTACCCTGCAGTGTGGCTCTGGCTCCTTCCACACCCCCTGCTCCTACCCTGCAGTGTGGCTCTGGCTCCTTCCACATCCCCTGCTCCTCCCCTGCAGTGTGGCTCTGGCTCCTTCCACATCCCCTGCTCCCCCCCTGCAGTGTGGCTCTGGCTCCCTCCACATCCCCTACTCCTCCCCTGCAGTGTGGCTCTGGCTCCTTCCACATCCCCTGCTCCTCCCCTGCAGTGTGGCTCTGGCTCCTTCCACATCCCCTGCTCCTCCCCTGCAGTGTGGCTCTGGCTCCTTCCACATCCCCTGCTCCTCCCCTGCAGTGTGGCTCTGGCTCCTTCCACATCCCCTGCTCCTCCCCTGCAGTGTGGCTCTGGCTCCTTCCACACCCCCTGCTCCTCCCCTGCAGTGTGGCTCTGGCTCCTTCCACATCCCCTGCTCCTACCAGAGCTGTCTGCAGGTGCCCCCAGCGGCTGCTGGCTGCTGTCAGGCTGCAGCTCCCTTCCCTCCCCGCTGGGCAGAAGCAGCCTCTTGGCTCCTGCGTCCCTGCCCCTCCTGCTCTGCCCCAGCTGGGCCCTTCCCTGCCCCGCTGGGAACGGAGCCCTCACACTGCAGCTCAGTGCACTGCAGCCAGGGCCAGCCTCAGGAGGCAGGGCTCGGCCAGGCTTGTGGAAGTGGAAGATGCCTTGTCCCAGTTTAAGGAGAAGAGAGGCTCTCCAATGCTTCTCAAGTAGTTAAGCTCCCCAGAGGGCTGGGCAGAAATGCAGAGCACCCTTGGGAGCTGAAGTGGCAGTGCTGCTCCTCACCTCCAGCACCACACTGTGAGGCACATCAGGTACAGAGGAGGAGAAACTTCTCAAGGAGGAAACTCTTCCCTGTGAGGCTCCCAGAGGCCTGGAGCAGGCTGCCCAGAGAGGCTGTGGAGTCTCCTGCTCTGGAGCCTCTCCAGCCCCACCTGGATGTGTCCTGTGTGACCTGTGCTGGGGTCTGTGCTCCTGCTCTGGCAGGGGCTTGGACTCCCTGATCTTTGGAGGTCCCTTCCAGTCCTAACATCCTGTGAGCCTGTGATCCATAGTCTGGGCTTAACACAGAAGCCCATGAAGCTTTCCCCAGCCTCCACCAAACCAGGCCAAAAATCCTGGCCTCCAATGCCCTGCTCCCCCCATGCTAAGCCTCTCTGCACCCCCACTACCCAACCAGGTGCTGCAGCTAGACCTCAGCTCAGCAGCTCCCAGCCCCTGCCAGTGCCACTGCAGGCCTCACTCCCCTGCACGTCAGAGAGAAGGGAGCAGCACTGGGAAGGGGAGAGAGGGGGGAAGGGGAGAAGGGGAAGGAACAGCTTGTGCTGAACCTGTGTAAGTGGGAGATGCAGGCACCCTGGCAATGAAATAACCACAACTGCACTTCTCAGTTCACCTCCTGAACCTCCCCAGCCTCGGGGGGGGCTGCACCCTTTGGTTTCTTACAGGCACCCAGCCCCAAACCATGCCATGCCCCCAGCCCCAAACCATGCCATGCCCCCAGCCCCAAACCATGCCATGCCCCCAGCCCCAAACCATGCCATGCCCCCAGCTTCAAACCTGGTCACCAGCTCTAACTGGCAATGCTGAAGTCAGGGAGGGAAGCAGAGAAATGGCTGAGAGAAGCACTCCTCAGGTGGTTTTATCACAGTGTCACCAAGGTTGGAAGAGACCTCAAAGATCACCAAGTCCAAGCTGTCACCACAGACCTCCTGACTAAACCATGGCTCCAAGTGCCACATCCAATCCCCTCCTGAACACCTCCAGGGCTGGGGACTCCACCACCTCCCTGGGCAGCACATTCCAATGGCCAACAACTCTCTCAGTGAAGAACTTTCTCCTCACCTCCAGCCTAAACCTCCCCTGGCACAGCTTGAGACTGTGTCCTCTTGTTCTGGTGCTGGGTGCCTGGGAGAAGAGCCCAACCCCCACCTGGCTCCAACCTCCCTGCAGGGAGTTGGAGAGGGCAATGAGGTCTCCCCTGAGCCTCCTCTTCTGCAGGCTAAGCAACACCAGCTCCCTCAGCCTCTCCCCACAGAGCTGTGCTCAAGGCTTCTTTACCATCTGACACTTCTTAGCAGGGAGCAGTTCTGGATGATCAGATTCCCCTCACCAGAGGAAAAGCAACCAATCTCCTTGTGTGTGGGTAAGAAGGAACACAAAAGGTTGTGATGCTGAAGGGGTTGGAGATGCTGTGATGTTCCCAGCAGCTGTGCTAGGTCTGGGCTAAGCCTTCAAAGGTTTTCACAGATCTTGAGTAGAAAAGCAGCAAAGTGTAAAGAAAGCACCACTGGGTGTGAAGGGGAAAGCAACAGCAGCAAACAGCAGCAAACAGCAGCAGCCAAGTTCAGGTCAGGACCTGAGCTGCTGGGTGCTGTTGGCCGAGCAATCATCAGCACACAGAGGCTGGCTCAGGCGCTTCAGCTTGCAGCCAGTGGCCACCTACAGTGTCCCAGCTGGCAGCAAGCAGCTCCCTCCCCTTCCCAGCCAGCTGGCTGCTCATGGCCCTCAGTGGTTTTGTCAGCTTTCTCAGTCCCTTCCAGACTCAGAGCAGTTGGTTTGGCTTCTCTTCAGCGCTGCCATCTCCATGCTCCTCAGCAGCTGGCTCTCCCTTGGCCCCAGCACTGCTTTCTCCAGCACACAGAGCTCCCTCCTGCCAGTTCTTCCTTCCCACAGCCGGAGTGAAGCCTGCTGCCAAGCTCACATTAGCCACACGTGGGCCTGGGAAGTGCTGTTCTCTCTCCTTCATGGATTCAGAGATTGATTGGAATGGAATGGAATGGAATGGAATGGAATGGAATGGAATAGAATAGAATAGAATAGAAGGGGCTCCTCATGGTGCTGTGAGGAGAGCAGTGCTGCTCAGAGGTACTCCATGGCTCTCCTTTGCCCAGGACTTGTGCAGCATTCCATGGCCTCGGTTTGGAACACAGTGTGACTTGGAACAAAAATGTTATTTAGGGCAAAAAATACTCTTTGGGTGCCAGACACACTGAGGGCAGTGTGCCCAACCAGGCATCCAGGCAGCTTGGGCTGCAGTGGCTGAGAGCAGCCAGGCAGAGAGGGATCTGGGGGCACTGGATGACAGCAGAGGAACAGGAGCCAGCAGTGTGCCCAGGGGGCATCCTGGCCTGCATCAAGAACAGTGTGGCCAGCAGGAGCAGGGAGCTCATCCTGCCCTGTGCTCAGCACTGCTCAGGCCACACCTGGAGTCCTGTGGCCAGCTCTGGGCTCCTCAGGTCAGGAAAGAGGTTGAGCTGCTGGAAGGTGTCCAGAGAAGGGCAACAGAGCTGGGGAGGGGTCTGGAGCACAGCCCTGGGAGGAGAGGCTGAGGGAGCTGGGGTTGCTTAGCCTGCAGAAGAGGAGGCTCAGGGGAGACCTTCTTGCTCTCTGCAACTCCCTGCAGGGAGGCTGTAGCCAGGTGGGGGTTGGTCTCTTCTCTCTAGCACCCAGCACCAGAACAAGAGGCCACAGTCTCAAGCTGTGCCAGGGGAGGTTTAGGCTGGAGGTGAGGAGAAATGACTCACGGAGAGAGTCATTCGCCATTGGGATGTGCTGCCCAGGGAGGTGGTGGAGTCCCCATCCCTGGAGGTGTTCAAGAGGGGCTTGGATGTGGCAGTTGGTGCCATGGTCTGGTCAGGTCTGTGGTGACAGCTTGGACTCCATGATCTTTGAGGTCTCTTCCAACCTTGGTGGTACTGTGATACATCTGAGGTCTCTTCCAGCCCAGGCCATTCCATGGTTCCATGATTCCAAATGGGCAGCTGGAGCACTCTGTGCTCTGCCTTCACCCAAACTGTGCTGGCAGCAGCAGGCCACTTCCAGAATGGGAAATGTGCCATTTCTCACAGCTTGTGTAAGGAACAGCCCCAGAGATTCCATCCCTCCTCCTGCAGGAGCTGCTAAACCCTTCCCTGAGACCATGTCCTCTACCTGGAGTTGTGTAAAGTGTTTGACACTGTCCCCCTGCCATCCTGCTCACCACATGGGGACAGCATGGACCTGAGGGGTGGCCACTGCCTGGGTCAGCAACTGGCTGGAGGGCTGCACTCAGAGTTGAGGTCGATGCTCAGAGTCCAAATGGAGACCAGGGATGAGTGGAGTCCCTCAGGGCTCAGGGCTGGCAGCAGTTCTGCTTCACATCTTTGTTGGTGCCATGGGCAGCAGACCCCAGGGATGTCACCCAGACAGCAGCACTCAGCTGGGTGTCATCAGCACACTGCTGATGGTGCCCTGGGGCCTGCTGCTGCCTGCAGCAGTGACAAAAAGATGAAACAGGGCAGAATCTAAAACTATTGAAGAGAACCACAGAAGCATTTTGGTTGGAAGAGATCTTGCAGGTCATCAGGCTCAACCCTGAGCCCAGATCTTGCTTGGATGACAGGAGCTATAAGGAGAGGGGATGGGACCAGAGGGATTGGGACCTGAGGTGGCTAAACCAAGTGAGGAGAAGGCTGAAGGATTGATTTCCTGGCATCTGTGGCTACCTGGTGGACAGCTGTGAAGAGGAGAGAGGAAACCTAAGTGGTATTAGCACCAGGAGGGGAGGCAGCTGCAGCCTGCACCATGGGAAGTTCAGGCAGGCTTTGAGGAAGAGGTTTCTGCAGCCCCTGGGGAGCTCCCCAAAGAGCTGAGGAGCTGCTGCTCTTGGAGGCCTTCTCTCCAAGATGTGGATGTACAAAGCATCACCCACCCTGCCCTAGTGCTGGCAGCACTCTCTGCTGGGGGCCCATGGTCCACAGGGCTTTCTGCCACTCCAGGGGCAGAGTGGATCAGCCCAGCCTAGAACCAGAAGAGACAGCAGGAGAGTTTCTAAAACACTGGGGCTTGAATTTGCACAGGGTCACAGCTCACAGGGTATTAGGGGCTGGAAGGGACCCCCAGAGATCCTCCAGTCCACCCCCCACTCCCCCCTGCCAGAGCAGGAGCAGAGAATCCAGCCCAGGTCACACAGGAATGCATCCAGATGGGGCTGGAAAGGCTCCAGAGGAGGAGACTCCACAGCCTCTCTGGGCAGCCTGCTTTTGAGGCCTTTGAGTCAAAAGGAAGTTGCAAAGGCAGGAGGAAAACCAGTCAATAAAAACACAGACAGAGCCAGGCCCAGCTGGCAGAGGAGGCTCTGGCTGCAGAGGTGGATCCTCTTCAGGTGCAGTCCTTAGAGGTCTGGATGCAGCATGGAGCAGGTCCAACACAGGGCTCCAGCAGGATCTTGAAAGGCTCCAGAGGAGACTCCACAACCTCTCTGGGCAGCCTGCTCCAGGCCTCTGGGACCCTCCCAGGGCAGAAGTTCCTCCTCATGCTGAGCTGGAGCCTCCTGTGCTGCAGTTTCCATCCACTGCCTCTTGTCCTACCCCAGGGTGCAGCTGAGCAGAGCCTGTCCCTGTCCCTCCCTCCTGACCCCCAGCCCTCAGACACTGATAAGCATTTATTAAATGCCCTCTCAGTGTTCTCCTCTCCAGATGTGGTACAGGTAGGTAAGGACTCTGCCACCACTCTGGGATTTGTCTGTGAAGGACTGATTCATGTTTGTCCCTAAGGAGTGTGTCTGGGGCCAGAGAGGGAGAGAAGCTCAGCTTCTGTGCTATGAAATCAAAGGCACAAACAAGGCCAAAATATCAACAGCCCTTGAGGCTATTTATTGCACAATAAAGTGGCTGGATCAGAAGGAGAGAGAGAGAATAGAGAGAAGAGAGGGAGAGAGAAGAGGAAAGGAATTTTATCACCACCCCCCTCACCCCGCCAAGAGAGTTTGGGTCTGTGGAGGAAGGCTGCAGCAGCTCTCTGGAGGAGAGCTCATCCTTGCTGGCTGTGCTGTCCTCTGAGCAGCCTCCTCAGCTCCATGAGGTGCAGCAGGTGGACCTTGGGACACAGAGAGAGGCTTCCTCTTGGTCTGCTTCCCCCAGGCTCCATGGGGATGTCTCTGGCATTTTTCTCTCCTGGTATTCTCTCTGCTTTTCATCAGAGCAGCCCTGCCCAGGTCTCTTCCTTCTCTCCTGTTTCCCTTCCCAGCAGCATTGTCCAGGGCTTCTCCCAAGCCAGGAGCTGCTCAGATCTTTTACACAGTTTTCAGGTGTGTGTATTCCAGAGAGTGTGGAGGGCAGAGGCCTCTGCCCTTTGCCAGGGCAGCTGCAGCCTGCACCTTCCAGAGAGTCCTTCCAGTGGCTCTGCCCAGTACACATCAGCTATTGCCTGGGCAGCAGCAAAGGAGATTTCATCTTTGTTGAGTCACATCAAGAGAGAGAAGATTGAGTCTCTCACAGAGTGAGGCAGAGCTCTTCAACCCTCCTCAAAGGAGTTAAGGAAAGCTCCACTCAGGATTGGCCACAATGGGACAGGTTAAGTGGAAATGCTGTTGATGCCATGAGCTCAAAGGTCTCTTCCAACCTGCTTCATTCTACTCTGTTCTGTTCTGTTCTGTTCTGTTCTATTCTATCCTATTCTGTTCTGTTCTGTTCTATATTGCAGTGCACTTCCCCTTTGCCTTCTCAGTTTTGCCCTGGTGGCAGTCAGAGCAACTGCACTTTGAATTGTTGGAGTTGTGCCACCAGAGAACTCTGATAGCAAAGGTTATCCTTCATTTGGAGCATCAGTAAAGAAAGAGAGCTCAAACTCTGTGTTATCAATGGTCCAGGCTGGAAGGGAGCTCCCCAGCTCAGCCACTCCAGCCCCTGCACTCAGCAGGGACATCCTCCCCTGCAGCAGGCTGCCCACAGCCCTCTCCAGCCTCCCCTTCCCAGGGATGGAGCCCAACCACCTCCCTGGGCAACCTGCTGCAGGGTTCCAGCAGCCTCCTGGGGCAGAACTTGTTCCTCACAGCCAATCTCAATCTGCTCTGCTCTGCTTTGAAGCCATTGGCCCTGGGGCTGGCCCTGCAGGCCTTTGCCAGCAGTCCCTCTGCAGCCTTCTTGCAGCCCCTTCAGGTCCTGGGAGGTTGCTCTGAGGTCTCCCTGGAGCCTTCTCTTCTCCAGGCTGAACACCCCCAGCTCCCTCAGCCTGTGCCCACAGCAGAGCTGCTCCAACCCATCTTGGTGTCCTCCACTGGACCCTCTCCATCAGCTCCAGGTCCTTCTGTGTTGAGGGCTCCAGACCTGCAGCCAGTACTCCAGGTGAGGTCTTACCAGAGCAGAGTACAGTGGCAGAATCACCTCTCTGGCTCTGCTGGCAGTGATGCTTTGGATGCAACCCAGGCTGTGATTTGCCTTCTGTGCTGCATCTCACCCTGCCTGCTCCTGGCCAGCTGCTCCCCCACCAGCACCCATGGCATGGCTTCTTTCATTTAAACTCTCTGATCTGGCTTGTGGCTTGTAGTGAAGAGAAAAGTCACCTGCCCTGCTCCACTGGGAGGATTACTGAACACTAGAACAGGCTCCCCAGGGCTGATTTGGAGGTGATCAAAAGATGCAGAGATGTGGTGCTGAGGAACATAGTTCAGCATCGGCCTTGGCAGTTAGAGAATAGAATAGAGTAGAGTAGAGTAGAATAGAATTGAATTGAATTGACCAGATTGGAAAAGACTCTTTGAGATCACCAAGTCCAACCTCTCCCCCAGCACCATCTGATCAACTCAACCATGGCACCAAGGGCCTCAGCCAGGCTCTTCCTGAACACCTCCAGGGATGGGGACTCCACCACCTCCCTGGGCAGCACATCCCCAGGGCCAATCTCTCTTGCTGGGAAGAATTTCTTCCTCACCTCCAGCCTAAACCTCCCCTGGCACAGCTTGAGACTGTGTCCTCTTGTTCTGGGGCTGGGTGCCTGGCAGAAGAGACCAACCCCCACCTGGCTACAACCTCCCTTCAGGGAGTTGCAGAGAGCAAGAAGGTCTCCCCTGAGCCTCCTCTTCTGCAGGCTAAGCAACCCCAGCTCCCTCAGCCTCTCCTCCCAGGGCTGTGCTCCAGACCCCTCCCCAGCTCTGTTGCCCTTCTCTGGACACCTTCCAGCAGCTCAACCTCTTTCCTAACCTGAGGAGCCCAGAACTGGACACAGGACTCCAGGTGTGGCCTGAGCAGTGCTGAGCACAGGGCAGGAGGAGCTCCCTGCTCCTGCTGGCCACACTGTTCCTGATGCAGGCCAGGATGCCCCCTGGGCACACTGCTGGCTCCTGTTCCTCTGCTGTCATCCAGTGCCCCCAGATCCCTCTCTGCCTGGCTGCTCTCAGCCACTGCAACCCAAGCTGCCTGGATGCCTGGTTGGGCACACTGCCCTCAGTGTGTCTGGCACCCAAAGAGTATTTTTTGCCCTAAATAACATTTTTGTTCCAAGTCACACTGTTCCAAACCGAGGCCATGGAATGCTGCACAAGTCCTGGGCAAAGGAGAGCCATGGAGTACCTCTGAGCAGCACTGCTCTCCTCACAGCACCATGAGGAGCCCCTGGCTGGTCCCCAGTTTGGTACCCAGCGTTTGGCAGCGCTCAGGACGAGGGCTCCCAAAGCCTCCTGCAATCAGGCCAAGCACTGCCCATGCGTTTGCCCTTCTGCAAGGCAGGTTCAGGCTCTCTGCTTCCAAAGCAAGCCAGGCACTTGTGGTGTGAGGGCTTGGAGGCCTTCCAGCTGTTCTTGGCTGAGGATCTCCCTCCACGTTTCAGGCAGTGCTGGGAGAGGCCTCCCCATGCTCTCTGCCCTGCAGTCAGGGTCATCAGCACAGGCTGGAACACAGAGCTGCAGCAGCAGGCAGAGCTCTCTCCTGACACTGCCACGGAAGAGCTCCCTGCCCAGCAGCTGGGGTTGTGCTTTGGCAGCTGCCTGCCTCCCCAGCCTCTCCTCCTGGGCACTGCTGCGCTGCAGTGCAGTGCCAGCCGGGCAGCAGCCGGGATGGAGGCGCAGCAGCCGGGATGGAGGCTCAGCAGCCGGGATGGAGGCGCAGCAGCCGGGATGGAGGCGCAGCAGCCGGGATGGGGGCGCAGCAGCCGGGATGGAGGCACAGCAGCCGGGATGGAGGCGCAGCAGCCGGGATGGAGGCGCAGCAGCCGGGATGGGGGCGCAGCAGCCGGGATGGGGGCGCAGCAGCCGGGATGGAGGCGCAGCAGCCGGGATGGAGGCGCAGCAGCTGGGATGGAGGCGCAGCGGCCGGGATGGAGGCTCAGCAGCCGGGATGGAGGCGCAGCAGCCGGGATGGGGGCGCAGCAGCCGGGATGGAGGCGCAGCGGCCGGGATGGAGGCACAGCGGCCGGGATGGAGGCACAGCAGCCGGGATGGAGGCGCAGCGGCTGGGATGGGGGCGCAGCAGCCGGGATGGAGGCGCAGCAGCCGGGATGGGGGCGCAGCAGCCGGGATGGGGGCGCAGCAGCCGGGATGGGGGCGCAGCAGCCGGGATGGAGGCGCAGCAGCTGGGATGGAGATGCAGCAGCTGGGATGGAGGCGCAGCGGCCGGGATGGAGGCGCATCGGCCGGGATGGAGGCGCAGCAGCCGGGATGGAGGCGCAGCAGCCGGGATGGAGGCGCAGCAGCTGGGATGGGGGCGCAGCGGCCGGGATGGAGGCGCAGCAGCCGGGATAGAGGCGCAGCAGCCGGGATGGAGGCGCAGCGGCCGGGATGGAGGCGCAGCAGCCGGGATGGAGCCGCAGCAGCTGGGATGGAGGCGCAGCGGCCGGGATGGAGGCGCAGCAGCCGGGATGGAGGCGCAGCAGCCGGGATGGAGGCGCAGCAGCCAGGATGGAGGCGCAGCAGCTGGGATGGGGGTGCAGCGGCCGGGATGGAGGTGCAGCAGCCGGGATGGGGGCACAGCAGCTGGGATGGGGGCGCAGCGGCCGGGATGGAGGCGCAGCAGCCGGGATAGAGGCGCAGCAGCCGGGATAGAGGCGCAGCAGCCAGGATGGAGGCGCAGCAGCTGGGATGGGGGTGCAGCGGCCGGGATGGAGGCGCAGCAGCCGGGATGGAGGCGCAGCAGCCAGGATGGAGGCGCAGCAGCCGGGATGGAGGCGCAGCAGCCGGGATGGAGGCGCAGCGGCCGGGATGGAGCCGCAGCAGCTGGGATGGAGGCACAGCAGTTGGGATGGGGGCGCAGCAGCCGGGATGGGGGCGCAGCAGCTGGGATGGAGCCGCAGCAGCTGGGATGGAGGCGCAGCAGCCGGGATGGAGGCACAGCAGTTGGGATGGGGGCGCAGCAGCCGGGATGGGGGCGCAGCAGCCGGGATGGAGGCGCAGCGGCCGGGATGGAGGCGCAGCGGCCGGGATGGAGGCGCAGCAGCCGGGATGGAGGCGCAGCGGCCGGGATGGGGGCACAGCGGCTGGGATGGGGGCACAGCAGCCGGGATGGAGGCGCAGCGGCCGGGATGGGGGCACAGCGGCTGGGATGGGGGCACAGCAGCCGGGATGGGGGTGCAGCAGCTGGGATGGAGGCGCAGCAGCTGGGATGGAGGCGCAGCAGCCGGGATGGAGGCGCAGCGGCCGGGATGGAGATGCAGCAGCTGGGATGGAGGCGCAGCGGCCGGGATGGAGGCGCAGCAGCTGGGATGGAGGCGCAGCAGCCGGGATGGAGGCTCAGCAGCCGGGATGGGGGCGCAGCAGCCGGGATGGGGGCACAGCAGCCGGGATGGGGGCGCAGCAGCCGGGATGGAGGCGCAGCGGCCGGGATGGAGGCGCAGCGGCCGGGATGGTGGTGCAGCAGCTGGGATGGAGGCGCAGCAGCCGGGATGGAGGCGCAGCAGCCGGGATGGAGGCGCAGCGGCCGGGATGGAGGCGCAGCAGCCGGGATGGAGGCGCAGCGGCCGGGATGGAGGCGCAGCGGCCGGGATGGGGGCGCAGCGGCCGGGATGGAGGCGCAGCAGCCGGGATGGAGGCGCAGCAGCTGGGATGGAGGCGCAGCGGCCGGGATGGAGGCGCAGCAGCCGGGATGGAGGCGCAGCAGCCGGGATGGAGGCGCAGCAGCTGGGATGGGGGCGCAGCGGCCGGGATGGAGGCGCAGCAGCCGGGATGGAGGCGCAGCGGCCGGGATGGAGGCGCAGCGGCCGGGATGGGGGCGCAGCGGCCGGGATGGAGGCGCAGCAGCCGGGATGGAGGCGCAGCAGCCGGGATGGAGGCGCAGCGGCCGGGATGGGGGCGCAGCGGCCGGGATGGGGGTGCAGCAGCTGGGATGGAGGCGCAGCAGCCAGGATGGAGGCGCAGCAGCCGGGATGGAGGCGCAGCAGCAGGGATGGTGGCTCAGCGGCCGGGATGGAGGCGCAGCGGCCGGGATGGAGGCGCAGCAGCCAGGACGGGGGCACAGCAGCCAGGATGGAGGCGCAGCAGCTGGGATGGAGGCGCAGCAGCCGGGATGGAGGCGCAGCAGCGGGGATGGAGGCGCAGCAGCTGGGATGGAGGCGCAGCAGCCGGGATGGAGGCGCAGCAGCCGGGATGGAGGCGCAGCAGCCGGGATGGAGGCGCAGCAGCCAGGACGGGGGCACAGCAGCCAGGATGGAGGCGCAGCAGCTGGGATGGAGGCGCAGCGGCCGGGATGGAGGCGCAGCGGCCGGGATGGAGATGCAGCAGCTGGGATGGAGGCTCAGCAGCCGGGATGGAGGTGCAGCAGCCGGGATGGGGGCGCAGCAGCCGGGATGGAGGCGCAGCAGCCGGGATGGGGGCGCAGCAGCCGGGATGGAGGCGCAGCAGCCGGGATGGGGGCGCAGCAGCCGGGATGGAGGCGCAGCAGCGGGGATGGGGGCGCAGCAGCCGGGATGGGGGCGCAGCAGCCGGGATGGAGGCGCAGCAGCCGGGATGGAGGCGCAGCAGCCGGGATGGGGGCGCAGCAGCCGGGATGGGGGCGCAGCAGCCGGGATGGAGGCGCAGCAGCTGGGATGGGGGCGCAGCAGCCGGGATGGGGACGCAGCAGCTTGGATGGGGGCACAGCAGCTGGGATGGAGGCGCAGCAGCCGGGATGGAGGCGCAGCAGCTGGGATGGGGGCGCAGCAGCCGGGATGGGGACGCAGCAGCTTGGATGGGGGCACAGCAGCCGGGATGGAGGCGCAGCGGCTGGGATGGAGGCGCAGCAGCTGGGATGGAGGCGCAGCAGCTGGGATGGAGGCGCAGCGGCCGGGATGGAGGCGCAGCAGCCGGGATGGAGGCGCAGCAGCTGGGATGGGGGCGCAGCGGCCGGGATGGAGGCGCAGCAGCCGGGATGGAGGCGCAGCGGCCGGGATGGAGGCGCAGCGGCCGGGATGGGGGCGCAGCGGCCGGGATGGAGGCGCAGCAGCCGGGATGGAGGCGCAGCAGCCGGGATGGAGGCGCAGCGGCCGGGATGGGGGCGCAGCGGCCGGGATGGGGGTGCAGCAGCTGGGATGGAGGCGCAGCAGCCAGGATGGAGGCGCAGCAGCCGGGATGGAGGCGCAGCAGCTGGGATGGGGGCACAGCGGCCGGGATGGAGGCGCAGCGGCCGGGATGGAGGCGCAGCAGCCAGGACGGGGGCACAGCAGCCAGGATGGAGGCGCAGCAGCTGGGATGGAGGCGCAGCAGCCGGGATGGAGGCGCAGCAGCTGGGATGGAGGCGCAGCAGCCAGGATGGAGGCGCAGCAGCCGGGATGGAGGCGCAGCAGCCGGGATGGAGGCGCAGCAGCCGGGATGGAGGCGCAGCAGCCAGGACGGGGGCACAGCAGCCAGGATGGAGGCGCAGCAGCTGGGATGGAGGCGCAGCGGCCGGGATGGAGGCGCAGCGGCCGGGATGGAGATGCAGCAGCTGGGATGGAGGCTCAGCAGCCGGGATGGAGGTGCAGCAGCCGGGATGGGGGCGCAGCAGCCGGGATGGAGGCGCAGCAGCCGGGATGGGGGCGCAGCAGCCGGGATGGAGGCGCAGCAGCCGGGATGGGGGCGCAGCAGCCGGGATGGAGGCGCAGCAGCTGGGATGGGGGCGCAGCAGCCGGGATGGGGGCGCAGCAGCCGGGATGGAGGCGCAGCAGCCGGGATGGAGGCGCAGCAGCCGGGATGGGGGCGCAGCAGCCGGGATGGAGGCGCAGCAGCTGGGATGGGGGCGCAGCAGCCGGGATGGGGACGCAGCAGCTTGGATGGGGGCACAGCAGCTGGGATGGAGGCGCAGCAGCCGGGATGGAGGCGCAGCAGCTGGGATGGGGGCGCAGCAGCCGGGATGGGGACGCAGCAGCTTGGATGGGGGCACAGCAGCCGGGATGGAGGCGCAGCGGCTGGGATGGAGGCGCAGCAGCTGGGATGGAGGCGCAGCAGCTGGGATGGAGGCGCAGCGGCCGGGATGGAGGCGCAGCGGCTGGGATGGGGGCGCAGCAGCTGGGATGGAGGCGCAGCGGCTGGGATGGAGGCGCAGCAGCCGGGATGGAGATGCAGCAGCTGGGATGGAGTCTCAACAGCCGGGATGGAGGCGCAGCAGGCCGGCGGCAGAGCTGTCAGCTGCACTGTCAGAAGGGTCAGGATCCCACACAGAGGAGCGGAGCAGTGAACTGCTGCCTTGGCTGGCAGCTCAGGCAGGTTTGCTGCCTCTGGACATCTTTGGTTCTCCTCTGAGGCATTGTGGAGCCAGGGTTAATGTTGGCCTCCACCATGTGAGAATCCAGCAGGCAGGACATTGAGAGCCTGAGCAGCAGAAGGGGTTGGTGACCGCTCCCTGTGCCAGCCAAAATGGCAAAGTCATTGCTGCCCTTCAGACTGCAGCCAAGGTGGCTGTGCTGCCATCAGGGGCCCAGCAGCGCTGTGGGTGAAGCCCCCACTGCAGGACATCCTGTTCTGGGAGCTGTGCTGCAGCCATGGCTGGAGCAGGCAGAACCACAGAATTGCCAGGGGTGGAAGGGACCTCATGAGAAGAAACTTCCTCACTGTGAGGGTGCTGGAGGCCTGGAGCAGGCTGCCCAGGGAGCAGCCTGCTCTCCTTTGGAGACTTTCAAAACCTGCCTGGATGCATTCTTGTGCAGACTGCCCTGGGTGACCCTGCTCTGGCAGGGGGTTGGACTGGATGAGCTCTGGAGGTCCCTTCCAACCTCTAACATTCTGTGGTTCTGTGACAAAAGCTGCAAGTGAGTTCCTGCAGCCCAGAGAGCCAAGCAGAGCCTGGGCTGCAGCAAGAGAAGTGTGGCCAGCAGGGCCAGGGAGGGGATTCTGCCCCTCTGCTCCACTCTGCTGAGACCTCCCCTGGAGCTCTGGGTCCAGTTCTGGAGCCTCTGTGCCAGGAAGGCTCTGGAGGGGCTGGAAGGTGTCCAGAGAAGGGCCACGAGGAGGAGCAGAGGGCTGGAGCTGGCTCTCTCCTCAGGGCTGCTTTCCAGCCAGTCCCTGCCCAGCCTGGAGTTGTGCCTGGCATTGCCTCCCCCCTGCTGCAGGACCCTGCCCTTGGCCTTGTTGACCCTCCTGAGGTTGGCTTGTGCCCACCTCTCCAGCCTGCCCAGGTCCCTCTGGATGGATCCCTTCCCTCCAGCTGTCTGCTGCCCCACACAGCTTGGTGCCATCAGCAACCCTGCTGAGGCTGCACTCAGTGCCACTGTCCCTGGCACCCACAGAGATGTTGAACAAGCCTGGGCCCAGGGCTGATCCCTGAGGGACTCTGCTTGTCCCTGGCCTCCCCTGGGCCATGGACCCATGGACAGCCACTCTCTGGGTGCAGCCATCCAGCCAGCTCTGTATCCCTCTGGTGGTCACCCATCACACCCCTGTGTCACCAGCCTGGGGACCAGGCTGTGGTGTGGGACAGTGCTCAGGGCCAGGCAAACCACAGCAGTTGCTGCCCCTCCTCTGTTGATGTTGTCACCTGTGCAGAGAAGGCCACCAGGTTGGTCAGGCAGGATTTGCCCTTGCTGAAGCCCTGCTGACTGTTCCCAATCACCTCTTCACTATTCTTCTTCAGGACAAGGCTCCTTGAGGAACGAGGCAGACATTTCAGGTTGGCTATTAGGAAAACTTTCCCCCCAGCAGGGGTTCTCAGCACTGTGCCAGGGAGGTGGTGCAGTCCCCAGCCTTGGAGGTGTCTCAAAGCCTCCTGGCTGCGGTGCTGAGGGCTGTGGTGCTGAGGGCTGTGGTGCTGAGGGCTGTGGTGCAGTGGCAGTGGCTCAGCAGTGCAGTGGTTGTGAGCTCTGGGTCAGCAGTTGGGCTTGAGGAGCTCCAAGGCCTCTCCCAGCCTCCCCAGGTCTGTGGCTCCATGATTTTCCTTTAGATGAAGATAGAATCAGCTCTTGGTGTGTATAAAATATCCCAACCCACCCCCAAGGTGCTTACTGCCTTTAAAGAGCTGGCTGCAGTGATTTGTAACTCTGCTGGACAGGAAACCCTTAGGCTTCACTCTGCCTGGCAAATGTCATCCTGGCTGTGGTGCTGAGGGCTGTGGTGCTGAGGGCTGTGGTGCAGTGGCAGTGGCTCAGCAGTGCAGTGGTTGTGAGCTCTGGGTGAGCAGTTGGGCTTGAGGAGCTCAAAGGTCTCATCCAGCCTCAACAGCTCTATGATTCTGTGGAGTCCCTGCACAGTCAACATCCCCTCAGAGGTGCCCAGGTCAGCAGCACTGCATCTCTGCCAAGGAGAGGCAGAGGGATGTGGAATGGGAGGGGAAAGGTAAGGCCTGGAACCCTTTGCCTGCGTCAGAGAACCTCCCAGCTCCACAAAGTGCAGCCATAAACCTCAAGGTCAGGGGAGGAGGAAAGGGTGGAACCCACACACTGCTAACTGCTCACCTGGCTGGGGACCAGAAGGAAAAGGCTGCTCTGAGATGTGGTGGCTCAAGAGCTGAGCACAGGAGTGTTGGTGCCAGGCACGAGGAGGCTGGGGGCTTGCAGGAGGATCTCACTCTCCCCAGCTCCAGGGGGAAGCAAACCTCATCCCAACCAAGCAGCCTGCAAAGCCTGCTGGGCTTCAGGGACCTGGGGCTAAAGGCTTTGACAGATGGGCCTGGACATCCCTTCCCCTGCAGCTTGGCTCTGTAGCAGTGCTGCACATCACCTGAGCATTTCACCCCCCAGCACTCCTCCTTTGCCCCTGCCTGGCACAGGGGTCAGCCATGGCTCCCCACTGCCTGGCACTGCTGGGTGAGGTTTGGCTCAGGGACCTGTGCACAAATACAGGCACAGCTCCAGGCTGGGCAGGGACTGGCTGGAAAGCAGCCCTGAGGAGAGAGCCTTGGGGGTGCTGGGGGAGGAGAAGCTCAGCAGGAGCTCTCAGAGTGCACTTGCAGCCCAGAGAGCCAAGCAGAGCCTGGGCTGCAGCAAGAGAAGTGTGGCCAGCAGGGCCAGGGAGGGGATTCTGCCCCTCTGCTCAGCTCTGGGGAGACCCCACCTGGAGTACTGCCTCCAGCTCTGGAGCCCCTATGACAAGAGGGATCTGGAGGGGCTGGAAGGTGTCCAGAGCAGGGCCAGGAGGATGAGCAGAGGGCTGGAGCTGCTCTGCTGTGAGCACAGCCTGAAGGAGTTGGGGCTGTGCAGTCTGGAGAAGAGAAGGCTCTGAGGTGACCTCATTGTGGCCTTCCAGGATCTGCAGGGGGCTCCAAGCAGGCTGGGGAGGGACTGCTCAGGGTCTCAGGTAGTGATAGGACTGGGGGGGGATGGAATGAAGTTGGGGGTGGGGAGATTCAGGCTGGAGGGGAGGAGGAAGTTCTTCCCCATGAGAGTGGTGAAGCCCTGGGATGGGTTGTCCAGGGAGGTGGTTGGAGCCCTGTCCCAGGAGGTGTTTAAGGCCAGGCTGGATGAGGCTCTGGGCAGCCTGCTCTAGTGTGGGGTGTCCCTGCCCATGGCAGGAGGGTTGGGACTGGCTGACCCCTGGGGTCCCTGCCAACCATGACTAATTCTATGACACTGATACTATGATACTATGAGGTTTTAGTCACTGAAGTTCTGAGCATCACAGAATGCACCTAAGAGAGGGAGGTTGTTGGAAAGGCTTTTGGCTCAAAGAGGTTATTGTAAGCCCAGCTCCAAGGACTGGGCTGAGGCTGAAGGTGGATTTGGGCACTTTGTGAACAGAACTTCCCTCTCACTTCCAGCTCTCCCAACCCCATGTCAGAGAGGTTTCATTTTGCCTCCTGTGCTGGGGGGGAGTGGTGAAGTGTAATTTTCTGCCCACTCTGAAGAGTAAAACACTCCCCCAAAGGAGGGAATGCAAACAGGATTGGAAGTTAAACAGAAATGATGTTTACAAAGTGACTGCAATGTCCCAGAGGAGTGCAGGAAGGATGTCTGTGCAGCACCAGCCACCCCCTCCCCGGGCTGAGCCTGGGCAAGCCCTGTGGGGGAGCAGGAATTAGAGCCCTGCCCCCTAAGCCTTACTCCCACACAGCTGGAAAGCAAAAGTCCTGCACAGCTCACAGCTGGACAAGAGACCTGCTGCACAGCACTCCCCATCCTGGGCCAGGTGTCCCAGCTCCTGCTCAGATGTCCTCATCTGCCACTCAGAGGCTGCTGTCCAGCAAGGTGCTCTCGATCCAGCAGCCTGGAGAGTCTCTCTTCAGCTCCAGGAGTATCAAACAGCTGCATAAGGCAAACCTCATGGAGTTCAGTAAGGACCAGAGCAGGGTCCTGCACCTGGGCGGGAACAACCCCAGGCACCAGGACAGGTCAGAGGATGCCCTGTTGCAGAGCAGCTCCATGGAGAGAGACCTTGGAGTGCTGCTGGGCAGCAAGTTCTGCCTGGGACAGCAATGTGCCCTGGGGGCCAAGAGAGCCAAGGGGGTCCTGGGGGGCAGCAAGAAGAGAGTCCAGCAGGGCTGGGGAGGTTCTGCTGCCCCTCTGCTCTGCCCTGCTGAGACCACAGCTCCAATCCTGTGTCCAGTGCTGGGCTCCCCAGGTCCAGAGAGACAGAGAGCTGCTGGGGAGAGGCCAAGGGAGAGGCAGGAGGATGAATTGGGGACTTGAGCATCTCCCCTGTGGAGAGAGACTGAGAGCCCTGGGGCTGTTTGGTCTGGAGAGGAGAAGGCTGAGAGGGATCTAATCAGTGTCTAGCAATATCTGGGGGGTGGGGGGCAAGTGGAGGAATCTCATTCTGGTGGTGCACAGAGAAGGAGCAATGGACACAAACAGGGACATAGAAGGTTCCACCTCAGCTTGGGGAGAATCTTCTTTGGTGTGAGGCTGCTGGAGCCTGGAGCAGGCTGCCCAGGGGGGTTGTGGAGTCAGCTCTGGAGCCTTTCCAACCCCTCCTGGGTGCATTCCTGTGCAGCCTGCCCTGGGTGGCCCTGCTCTGGCAGGGGCTTGGCCTGGCTGAGCCCTGGAGGTCCCTTCCAAGCTCTGACGTTCTGTGGTTCTGTGCCAGCAGCAGCTAACAGCCACAGCCCAGGGAGCCACCAGGCAAGAGGCAGTGAAATGCTCTGCCTTAAACAGAGAGATCCAGGACAATGGTGGGGGTTGGTCTCTTCTCCCAGGTAGCCAGCACCAGAACAAGAGGACACAGTCTCAAGCTGTGCCAGGGGAGGTTCAGGCTGGAGGTGAGGAGAAAGTTCTTCCCAGTGAGAGTTGTTGGCCCTTGGGATGTGCTGCCCAGGGAGGTGGTGGAGTCCCCATCCCTGGAGGTGTTCAAGAGGGGATTGGATGTGGCCCTTGCAGCCATGGGTTAGCTGCCAGGAGGTGCTGGGTGTTAGGTCATAGTTTGGACTTGTTGAGCTCTGAGGTCTTTTCCAGCCTGGTTGATTCTGTGGTACCACAACATCCTGTGCCTCCCTCGGGCACTGTCTGCCCTCCTGGGCACTCTCTGCTACTCTGGAGGAATTTCTCTGTGGTAGGACACTTAGCCCTCAACCTATAACACAACCCTGAAGCCCTTAGGCAAGATCTTATCAACCCTGCAGGCAGAGCAGGTCCTGATGGCTCTGTCTCACAGCTGCAGCTTTTGCAGGAAGGAAAAGATAAGAAAGAAGGAAAGAAGGAAGGGAGGAAGGGAAGAAGGAAGGGAGGAAGGGAGGGAAGGGAGGGAAGGGAGGAAGGGAGGAAGGGAGGAAGGAAGGAAAGGAAGGGAGGAAGGGAGGAAGGGAGGAAGGGAGGAAGGGAGGAAGGGAGGAAAGGAAGGAAAGGAAGGAAGGAAGGAAGGAAGGGAGGAAAGAAGGAAGGGAGGAAGGGAAGAAGGAAGGGAGGGAAGGGAGGAAGGGAGGACGGGCGGAAGGGAGGAAGGGAGGAAGGGAGGAAAGGAAGGGAGGAAGGGAGGAAGGGAGGAAAGGAAGGGAGGAAGGGAGGAAGGGAGGAAGGCAGGAAGGAAGGAAAGGAAGGAAAGGAAGGAAGGAAGGAAGGAAGGAAGGAAGGAAGGAAGGAAGGAAGGAAGGAAGGAAGGAAGGAAGGAAGGAAGGAAGGAAGGAAGGAAGGAAGGAAGGAAGGAAGGAAGGAAGGAAGGAAGGAAGGAAGGAAGGAAGGAAGGAAGGAAGGAAGGAAGGAAGGAAGGAAGGAAGGAAGGAAGGAAGGAAGGAAGGAAGGAAGGAAGGAAGGAAGGAAGGAAGGAAGGAAGGAAGGAAGGAAGGAAGGAAGGAAGGAAGGAAGGAAGGAAGAAACAGTTCAAAGCCCAGACCTCCTGCGAGAGAGTTTCCTTTCCTGAGAGTCCCCAGCCCGGGAGCTCCGAGGAGCTTTCCCTGCCACGTCAGGGACTTTCAACAGCATTAGGATTTGGGGGCAGGGCTGCCATGGAGGCCTCTCTCTCTCTCCCTCTCTCTCTCTCTTTCTCTCTCTCCCTCTCTCTCCCTCTCTCTCCCTCTCTCTCTCTGAGGGTTGTGTTTCCATCAGACCATTTCTGGCCCCAGATTTCTCTGGGAAGCAGCAGAGCAGCAGCTCGCAGCAGGGTTGCAGACGGTGGCACAAATCTCTGTGCACAGAGCTGGATTAGCAGAGCTGCCTCTGCTCACCCCCCCCAGGGCTGCAGGGCTGGGGCTGGGCACAGAGCACCCCCAGGAAGAGCTGCAGCCCTGCAGGCTGTGTGCTGCTCCTGCGAGCTAGAGCTGGCTCCGTGTGGTACAGCAGAGGTCACCAAGATGGAAACCCAGAAAGCTTTCTGCTGCCTCTGCAGGGATGTGGGAAATCACAGAATCACCTGGATGGAAGGGACCTCCAAAGCTCACCCAGTCCAACCCCTCTGCAGTCAGCAGGGACAAGGAGTGCCAAGGGCAGAGGCAATGGTTCCAAGCTGCCCCAGGGGAGGCTCAGGCTGGAACCAGGAAAGGTTTCTGCCCTGGCAGGATCTCAGCCCTGGAATGGTCTGCCCAGGGCAGTGCTGCAGTGCCCAGCCCTGGGGGGGTTCCAGCAGCTGTGGGCCTGGGGCTTAGGGCCATGGTTTGGTGCTGGGTGTAGGGCTGGGCTGGGCTGGGTGAGCCTGGAGGTCTCTTCCTCCCCAGCTCTGTTCTGTGGTCTGTGTTCAACAGTATTCACTCCAGGCTGCATCTCCAGGCTGCCAGGAAACTTCACTCTTCCTCTGCAGTGCCTCCCTCTGCAATCCACCCCCCACAGTCTGCCTTCATCTGCACAGGTGAGGAGAAGCTGCTCAAGAGCAGGGGTGGCAATGTGGAGCAGTGCTGGCTGCCACAGGCCCCTGCAGCATCACACCTGAGACAGCCCCAGCTGGGCAGTGCCCCATCCCTGACTCTGCTCTGAGTGTTCTTTCTCCAGGCAGCCTCACCAGGATGCTGTGATGGCTCCACAAAGAGGTCCTTGGCTCAAGAGCAGGGCAAGAAGTCCACTCTTGAGTCAGGTTTACACTTGGAAGCCGTTCAGAGCTGCCTGGCTGGGGAGCAGCAATCAGCACAACCAGATAAGGCTGTTTGGGTTGTGTTTTTTCACAGCTCAGCTACTCTTATAGGCACAAAACATTGCAGAACATGTGGGGTTGTTTGCAAAGACAGCAGAAGCTGGCAGCAGAGCCACAGCAATCCTGCTCAGCACTGCTGGCAAGACCTAGAGCAATCTGAAGTGTTTGACACCTTTGCTTCCCTGCCTGGGGGGGAATTACATGGAAGTGTAGCAGTCACAGAGTCATAGACCATGGAACAGCTTAGGCTGGGAGAGAGCTTAGAGACCATCTAACCCAAGCCCCTGCCATGGGCAGGGACACCTCACACCACAGCAGGTTGCTCACAGCCACCTCCAGCCTGGCTGGGTGTCAGAGCCCTGGAGCAGGCTGCCCAGAGAGGTTGGGAGTCTGCTTGTCTGAGACTATCAACATCCATCTGGATGTGTTCCTCTGTGAGCTGAGCTAGACTGTATGCTCCTGCTCTGGCAGCAGGGCTGGGCTGGATGATCTCTTTGGGTCCCTCCCAACCCCTGACATGCTGTGAGCTGTGGTGAGTGAGATCCACAAGGAAAATGTACTTCATAGAACCATGGAATCACCTGGGCTGGGAGGGAGCTCCCTAGCTCAGCCACTCCAGCCCCTGCACTCAGCAGGGACATCCTCCCCTGCAGCAGGCTGCCCACAGCCCTCTCCAGCCTCCCCTGCAATAGCTCCAGGGATGGAGCCCAACCACCTCCCTGGGCAACCTGCTGCAGGGTTCCAGCAGCCTCCTGGGGCAGAACTTGTTCCTCACAGCCAATCTCAATCTGCTCTGCTCTGCTTTGAAGCCATTGGCCCTGGGGCTGGCCCTGCAGGCCTTTGCCAGCAGTCCCTCTGCAGCCTTCTTGCAGCCCCTTCAGGTGCTGGAAGGTTGCTCTGAGGTCTCCCTGGAGCCTTCTCTTCTCCAGGCTGAACACCCCCAGCTCCCTCAGCCTGGCCCCACAGCAGAGCTGCTCCAACCCCTGAGCATTTTGGTGGCATCCTCTGGAGCCTCTCCACCAGCTCCAGGTCCTTCCTGTGCTGGGGCTGCAGAGCTGGCCCCAGGCCTGCAGGTGAGGTCTGAGAGCAGGGCAGAGGGGCAGGATCCTCTCTCTCCAGCTCTGGCCACACTGCTCTGGATGCAGCCCAGGCTGCCCTTGGCCTCCTGTGCTGCATCTCACCCTGCCTGCTCCTGGCCAGCTTCTCCCCCCCCAGCACCCCCAAGTCCTTCTCCTCAGGGCTGCTTTCCATCCCCTGCTCCCCCAGCCTGTGCTGACAGTGAGGATTGTTCAGCCCAGCTGCAGGACCTGCACTTGCTGCTTAGGACCTGCCTGCCCCCTGAGCTGGGGAGGTCATTGTCTCATTGCTCTTGCAGGCCATGCTTTGAAATGATTTGTTTGCCTCCACTTCCCTGATGGGAACTGAGCACCAGCTGCAAAGGCTTTCTGTTCATCTGCTTTCCTTCCAGCAGGTGACAGGCTGCTGGTGGCAAAGCCCTGCTGAAAGCAGACACTTCATCACCATCCCCCTGGGGAAAGCCAGGCTGTAGCTGCAGCCTGCAAGAGTTTGATGTGAAATAAGGGAAAATCCACAGTGGGCTTAGAGAGCTTCCTGCAGCAGAGGCCCAGCAGCAGTTACTGCCCTGCAGAGCTCAGCTCAGCTTCAAGGCTCTCCCTGGAGGTTTTTCCCTTTAAAAGAACATTTCAGCATCTGTGGGACAGGGACAGGGACAGGGACAGGGAAGGGAAGGGAAGGGAAGGGAAGGGAAGGGAAGGGAAGGGAAGGGAAGGGAAGGGAAGGGAAGGGAAGGGAAGGGAAGGGAAGGGAAGGGAAGGGAAGGGAAGGGAAGGGAAGGGAAGGGAAGGGAAGGGAAGGGAAGGGAAGGGGGAGAGAGGAGGAGAGAGGAGGAGAGAAGGGAAGAGAGGAGAAGAGAGGAGAAGAGAGGAGAAGAGAGGAGAAGAGAGGAGAAGAGAGGAGAAGAGAAGAGAGGAGAAGAGAAGAGAGGAGAAGAGAAGAGAGGAGAAGAGAAGAGAGGAGAAGAGAAGAGAAGAGAAGAGAAGAGAAGAGAAGAGAAGAGAAGAGAAGAGAAGAGAAGAGAAGAGAAGAGAAGAGAAGAGAAGAGAAGAGAAGAGAAGAGAAGAGAAGAGAAGAGAAGAGAAGAGAATTAACCAGGTTGGAAGAGACCTTTAAGCTCATCAAGTCCAACCGATCATCCAACACCATCTGATCAACTAAACCATGGCACCAAGCACCCCATCCAATCTCTTCCTAGAGAGCCTGGAGCCTGGAGCCAGAGGAGGGAAGCAGATGAGTAGCTTTGCTCTCAGCTGCAATGATTTCCCTTTGCCCCATCTTCTGTTGGCACCCTGGCACAGGAGGCTGGCACAACGTTTTGCCTTGAGGTGTCCTGGACAGCAGAAGAGTTTGAACATCAAAGCCTCCAGGAGCCTCTGAGAAGACCTTCTTGTGGCCTTTCAGGATCTGAAGGGGGCTGGGGAGGGACTTTTGAGGGTGTCAGGGAGGGATAGGACTGGGGGGGATGGAGCAGAAGTAGAAGTGGGGAGACTGAGATTGGCTGTGAGGAAGAAGTTGTTCCCCATGAGGGTGGTGAGAGCCTGGCAGAGGCTGCCCAGGGAGGTGGTGGAAGCCTCCTGCCTGGAGGTGTTTGCAGCCAGGCTGGAGGTGGCTGTGAGCAACCTGCTGTGGTGTGAGGTGTCCCTGCCCGTGGCAGGGGGTTGGAGCTGGCTGAGCCTTGAGGCCCCTTCCAAGCCTGACAGTTCTGCGAGTCTATGACTCTGTGCAAGACTCCTGGCACAACAGCAGTGCCTCACCCAGCTCCTTGCTGCTGTGCCACACACAGAGCCCTTCACACACCACTGTGAGGAGGAGGAGGAGCAGATGAGTGAGAGCTGCACCCATGAGTGCTGCACAGCAGAGCTAGGAGCAGCCACTGTAACAGCCAGGCACAGGCCTGGGCTCTCAGGCTGCAGGTCTGCACCTTGAAGGACAGCTTCAGCCCAAGCTTTGACAGCAGAACTGAGTTAGACTTCAGCTCTTGGGTGCAAAGAAATCCCAGAGCAGCTCTGGCTGCAGAGTTATTGTGTCAGACAAAATGGTGTTTAAAGCAGAGGAGGTTGCTTGGACTCTTCCTCCATCAGTGCATCATCAGAGCCAAGGCAGTGGTTGGTTTGTGAGGTCTGCCCCTGCCTCCAGCACTGCCTTCACTATTCAGCTTCCTTCTTTGTGTTTGCTGGCTCTGGGATTCCTCTAAGCTCAGCAGTGTCAGTCTGAGCTCACTGCTGAAGCTGGAGGTTTCCAAAGCTGGTTGCTAGCCAAGAGCAGAGGACACTGAAGGCATCCAGAGGGAGCCAGGCTTCACTCCTTGCAGGAGAAGCCTTGAAGAGCAGAGCTAAGAGAGATGACACCAAAGCTTTTCCCCTCCTGGCTGTTAGCCACTCAGCTGCCTGCAAGCCACAGAATCACAGAATGCCACAGGCTGGAAGGGACCTCCAGGGCTCAGCCAGGCCAAGCCCCTGCCAGAGCAGGGCCACCCAGGGCAGGCTGCACAGGAATGCACCCAGGAGGGGTTGGAAAGGCTCCAGAGGAGACTCCACAACCCCCCTGGGCAGCCTGCTCCAGGCTCCAGCAGCCTCACACCAAAGAGTTTCTCCTCATGCTGAGGTGGAACCTTCTATGTCCCTGTTTGTGTCCATTGTTCTTTGTCTTATTTCTGCACACCACCCACAAGAGCCTTGGCTCCCTCCACTTGCCCCCCACCCCTCTGCTATTGATAGACACTGATCAGATCCCTCTCAGCCTTCTCCTCTCCAGACCAAACAGCCCCAGGGCTCTCAGTCTCTCTCCACAGGGGAGATGCTCAAGTCCCTAATTCATCCTCCTGCCTCTCCCTTGGCCTCTCCCCAGCAGCTCTCTGTCTCTCTGGACCTGGGGAGCCCAGCACTGGACACAGGATTGGAGCTGTGGTCTCAGCAGGGCAGAGCAGAGGGGCAGCAGAACCTCCCCAGCCCTGCTGGACTCTCTTCTTGCTGCCCCCCAGGACCCCCTTGGCTCTCTTGGCCCCCAGGGCACATTGCTGTCCCAGGCAGAACTTGCTGCCCAGCAGCACTCCAAGGTCTCTCTCCATGGAGCTGCTCTGCAGCAGGGCAGCCTCTGACCTGTCCTGGTGCCTGGGTTCAGGTTCAGGACCCTGCTCTGGTCCTTACTGAACTCCATGAGGTTTGCCTTATGCAGCTGTTTGATACTCCTGGAGCTGAAGAGAGACTCTCCAGGCTGCTGGATCGAGAGCACCTTGCTGGACAGCAGCCTCTGAGTGGCAGATGAGGACATCTGAGCAGGAGCTGGGACACCTGGCCCAGGATGGGGAGTGCTGTGCAGCAGGTCTCTTGTCCAGCTGTGAGACTGCTAGGGTGAGGTCCCTGCCCTTGTTGTTGGCCACCTCAAAGAGCCTTTGTTCTGGTGGCTGTGTCACCTCTGCTCCCCCTCACCCCTCCCTGGCCTGGATGCCTCTTGCATGCTGCACTGCCACTCCTGCTTGCTGGGTGACCAAGCAGCCTGATGCCTTTCAGTCACCTTAACATCACACTGAGGCACCTGAGCAGGGTCAGTCCTCAGCTGGAGCAGCTTGGACTTGCTGCCAGCCTGCCCAGGGCACTTTGTGCCAGTGCTGCTGCCCTGCTCCTGAGGCACTCAGGAGCCTCACAGGCAGTCAGCTGCAGGAGCTTTGTCTGAGCTGTGCAGCACTGTGGCTCCCCCAGTCCCAGCCTTCTGTCAGCTCCCACCCACAGCCTTGTGAAATGTGAGTGTGGTGACCTCCTTTTTGAGCTGCTCAGTCCTGCAGTCTGGGCTCTAACCTCAAAGCTGACACTGTCAAACCATCACTCCTGACCCAAGATCTTCCTGACAGCCAGCCCAGCCCTTTTGCACCCTCCTTTGCTCCAGCTGATGCATTGGAGCTGACTTTTCACTTTGCTTCAGCCAGAGGGATGTGAGAGATGGAACCAAGCCAGGAGCCACCAGGGGATGCAAAGCAGGAGGGCATGAAACAGGGTGGGGGAAAGAAACCCCAACCCCTGGTTGCAAATGTGCAAGGTTTGGATCATTTGTGTCATGCCTCCTCGGCTCCCTGCTTATTCTCACTGCTCAGACGTCACCAAAGCCACCCAGCAGGAAGACCACAGCTTGAGAGGGCTCTCCTGCCATCATCAAGGCTCTTCTGCCATCTCCTGGAGGAGAGGTGAGAAGACCCCAGGAGGAGTTGGCACAAGAGGATCAGCAGAGACCCAAAGCTGCAGGCAGGAATTTGAATGTTCACTTCTGCCCTTCCTGAATGTTTCTTTCTGCTCTTCTCCACAGGGTCACAGCTCACAGGATGCTAGGGGTTGGCAGGGACCTCTGGAGACCCTCCAGTCCCCCCCCTGCCAGAGCAGGACACAGAACCCAGCACAGGGCACACAGAACACATCCAGGCAGGCTCCAGAGAAGGCTCCAGAGCAGGAGACTCCACAACCTCTCTGGGCAGCCTGCTCCAGGCCTCTGGGACCCTCACAGTTCCTCCTCATGCTGAGCTGGAGCCTCCTGTGCTGCAGTCTCCATCCACTGCCCCTTGGCCTATCCCAGGGCACAGTGAGCAGAGCCTGGCCCTGTCCCCACCCTCCTGACCCCCAGCCCTCAGCTCTTGATAGCCATTGATCAGATCCCTCTCAGCCTTCTCCTCTGCAGACTGAACACCCCCAGGGCTCTCAGCCTCTCCTCCCCAGGCAGTGCTGCAGTCCCTGCAGCAGCCTTGCAGCCTCCCTTGGCCTCTCTGCAGCAGCTCCCTGTCCCTCCTGAGCTGGGGAGCCCAGGGCTGGATGCAATCTTCCAGGGGAGGTCTCAGCAGGGCAGAGCAGAGGGGGAGCAGAACCTCCCTGGCTCTGCTGCCACACTGCTGAGTGCCCCCCAGGACCCCCTTGGCCTCCTGGCCCCCAGGGCTCATTGCTGTCCCATGCAGAGCTTGCTGCCCCCCAGCACCCCCAGGTCCCTCTCCCCAGGGCTGCTCTGCAGCAGATCTCCTCCAGCCTCAACTGCTGCAGTTTGTTCCTCCTGCCCAGGACTCTGCTCCCATCCTGGCTGAGCCTCAGCAGGTTCCTCTGTGCCCAGCTCTCAGCCTGCCCAAGTCTCTGGATGGCCTCACAGCCCTCAGGGGTCTCAGCCAAGGCTCCCAGTTAGGTATCTTGCTGAGCAGCCTCTGGCTCTCTGGCTCTCTGGCTCTGGCTCTCTGGCTCTGGCTCTCTGTCTCCTCATCAATGTCATTGACAAAGATGCTGAGCAGCACTGGACCCAGCACTGTGGGACTCCCCTGGTCACAGCTCCCCAGCTGGCCTTGACTGTTCATTTCTGCCCTTCTTTGAGTGTTCCTCTCTGCCCTTTCTTAGCAAACAGCCACCCAAGGCAAAGGGATCCTCAGCCTTTCCCCAAAGAGCTTCACAGGCTCCACAAAAGAATTGCTTAGGCTGTTGCCAGTGCTTAAGCCATGGCTCTGGACAGGCTTTTCCACCCAAGTGGTGCTCCTGTGTGCATGGAGCTCCAAGCCAGGCATGGATTCAACAAGGCAAAGATGCAAACCCCATGGGAAACACTGCAAGTGAGGTCTCCTCCTTTCCAACCCCAGCCCTGCCCTGCCTGCATGCCCAGGGCTCTGCATTGGGCCCCTGGGGAGGGGTGAAAGAAACTGAGTGAATTTCTTACCAAAAAGTTTAAATCAATATGGGCTGAGGTCCCTCAGGCTGTGTGTCCTGTGCCTGGCAGCCCCTGCCCTGCTCTAATGCAGCAGTGAAGTTTGGGAAGCTGTTTAAAACATCAGGAGTTGGAGTGCTGGTTCCTGCCAGCAGTGTGCAGCAGCAGCAGGCTGAGTGGTGCTGTCCCTGTGCCAGAGGGACAGGAGGGCAGCCACAGGCACCTGGGCAGGCTGCAGAGGTGGTGCCCAGGTGACCCTCAGGAGCTCCAGCAAGAGCAAGTGCAGGTCCTGCAGCTGGGCTGAACAATCCTCACTGTCAGCACAGGCTGGGGGAGCAGGGGATGGAAAGCAGCCCTGAGGAGAAGGACTTGGGGGTGCTGGGGGGGAGAAGCTGGCCAGGAGCAGGCAGGGTGAGATGCAGCACAGGAGGCCAAGGGCAGCCTGGGCTGCATCCAGAGCAGTGTGGCCAGAGCTGGGGAGATGTGGCACTTGGAGCCATGGTTTAGTTGCCAGGTGTTGGATCATAGGTTGGACTTGATGAGCTCTGAGGTCTTTTCCAACCTTATTGATTCTCTGAGCATTTTCACAGCCTCCTCTGGAGCCTCTCCCCCAGCTCCAGGTCCTTCCTGTGCTGGGGCTCCAGAGCTGGCCCCAGGCCTGCAGGTGAGGTCTGAGAGAGCAGAGCAGAGGGGCAGGATCCTCTCTCTCCAGCTCTGGCCACACTGCTCTGGATGCAGCCCAGGCTGCCCTTGGCCTCCTGTGCTGCATCTCACCCTGCCTGCTCCTGGCCAGCTTCTCCCCCCCAGCACCCCCAAGTCCTTCTCCTCAGGGCTGCTTTCCATCCCCTGCTCCCCCAGCCTGTGCTGACAGTGAGGATTGTTCAGCCCAGCTGCAGGACCTGCACTTGCTCTTGCTGGAGCTCCTGAGGGTCACCTGGGCACCACCTCTGCAGCCTGCCCAGGTGCCTGTGGCTGCCCTCCTGTCCCTCTGGCACAGGGACAGCACCACTCAGCCTGCTGCTGCTGCACACTGCTGCTGCCTGGGTCCTACTGTCTGCAACAGTGATAAAGATGCTGAACAGCTCAGGTCCCTGTATGGAGCCCTGAGGGACACTACCTGTGCAGTGCTCAAAGGTGCCCAGAGTCCAGTAGAGACCTGGGATCTGTCCTGGAAGTGCTTGGAGCTGCATATGAGAGAGAAAGTGCTTGGGAAACAGGAAGGCTGAGGGAAGCTGACCCTGCTCAGGCTGAGGAACTGTGATCTGAGCTATCCCAGGCTGGGAGGTTGTGAGCTCTCAGGGGTTACCATGGCCAAGACAGCTCCATCCTTCCCAGGCCACAAACTCCAGGCAGTCTCATAGCAAACAGAGCTGCAAATAGCCCTGAGAGAGCAGGGACACAGAGCCAGAATGCAGAGGGCATCCCAAGCTCAGGACAGCTCTGTTAATGTTTAACAGCTCTTAATTGTGTTTGCTTAATTAGTGTGTCTGGTGGAGCCAGTGTCCCTCTGCAGCTGCACATCAGCCTGGGGCTGCTCTGTGTGGCATGCATCACAGAGAGCAGCATGCCCAGCCATGTGCCAGCACGACCCAGGGGTGCCTTCAGTAGGCTGCAGCTCACCAGAGTGAGGTCATGGCCCTGAGCTTCTGCAGCCCTGCTAAAGCCAGGCCCTAGGAGCAGGTCCTGCACAGCCTCACAGAGCAGAGCTGCTTGGAAGAGGCCTCCAGGCTCCCCCAGCCCAGCCCTGCACCCAACCCTGCAGGCTCAGCACCAAGCCATGGCCCTAAGCCCCAGGCCCACAGCTGCTGGAACCCCCCCAGGGCTGGGCACTGCAGCACTGCCCTGGGCAGACCATTCCAGGGCTGAGATCCCTGCCAGGGCAGAAACCTTTCCTGGTTCCAGCCTGAGCCTCCCCTGGGGCAGCTTGGAACCATTGCCTCTGCTCCTGGCCCTGGGCACCAAGGAGCAGAGGCTGCCCCCTCCTCACCCCAACCTCCCTGCAGGGAGCTGCAGAGAGCAAGGAGGTCTCCCTCAGCCTCCTCTCCTCCAGCCTCAACCCCCCCAGCTCCCTCAGCCCTCCTCCAGCCCAGGGGCTCCAGGCCCTTCTCCAGCCTGGCTGCCCTGCTCTGGACACCTCCAGCCCCTCAATGTCCTTCCTGCAGGGAGGGCCCAGGGCTGAGCACAGCTCTCCAGCTGTGGCCTGCCCAGTGCTGAGCACAGGGGGATGGTCACCTCCTGGCCCTGCTGCCCACCCTGCTTCTGCCCCAAGCCAGGAGGCCATTGCCCTGCTTGGCCCCTGGGCACTGCTGGCTCCTGGGCAGTGGCTGCCACCCAACCCCCCCAGGTGCCTCTCACAGCTTCTTCTCCTCTCATCTTCTGTCTTTCCTCTGCCTTTGCACCACAAGTCATCTCCTGTGTGGGAAGGGAGTTACCTGATTGCTTCCCAGGCAGGGAAGCAGCTCCCAGCAAGCCCACAGCTCCTGTGAGTTCCAAAGGGCCTCCTGGAGGCCAGGCTGAGTGCAGGAGCTGCCAGCAGCACTGATGCCTCCCAGGTGTCTCAGCTGTGTCTCCTGGCTCTGTGTCCATGAGGCTCAGGAGCCTCAGGAAGGAATTCTCTCCTTGCCATCTGTCAAGGCCTGTCAGGGATCCTCTCTCTTTGAGGCAGGATCCAGCACCTGAAGCTGGTTTGGAGCTGTTCACACCTGCCTGTGGCATGCACAAGTGACTCTGAAGTGTCAGTGATCCTTTGCTTCCTGGAACCCCTTGGGCTTGCACTGGAAGCATCTAGCCTGGGATGCTGCTCAGGCTCCTGAGCCCTGCAGAGTGTGCTCCCTGCTGTCTGTGGTTGTCTCCTTGCTGTCTCACCCCTCCCTTCCAGCCTGACCTCCCTCACCAGAGGCAGACTCCACCTGATTGCCTTCACCACCAACTCACCCTCATTGCTACAACACAACTCCCAAGGATCTTGGAGCTTCCAGAGCTTCACCACAGGGCAGTTTGTGCTGCCTCTGCCTCCAGCCATGATCAGACCACTCCCAGCAGAGGACACTCTGGCAAGGAGAGCCCTCATGCCCCAGCACACAAGGAAGGTCTGAGCTGGGATCTCTCCTGCCTTTTCACAGCTGCATCCTCACCTCATGAACATAGCTCAGAGACTCTCCACAGACTTGCAGCAGTGAAACCCACACAGCACTGCCAGCACTGCCAGCACTGCCAGCACTGCAGCAGGCTCAGGGGCCCCCAGCACAAGAAGGACACAGAATCAGCCAGGCTGGAAAAGACCTCAGAGCTCATCAAGTCCAACCTATGACCGAACCCCTAACCCCTCCTGACAGCTAACCCATGGCTCCAAGGGCCACATCCAATCCCCTCTTGAACACCTCCAGGGATGGGGACTCCACCACCTCCCTGGGCAGCACAGCCCAGTGGCCAATTCCTCTTTCTCCCCGTGCTCCTTGCTGTGCTGGACATGCTGAAGGGACTCCAAAGGAGGGCCACAAGGATGATCAGGGGGTTGGAGAACCTCTCCTCCAAAGACAGGCTGAGAGAGCTGGGGCTGTGCAGCCTGGAGAGGAGAAGGCTGCAGGGAGACCTCAGAGCTGCAGTTCAGTATCTGCAGGGGAGCTGCAGGCAGCTGGGGAGGGACTGCTCAGAAGGGGCTGTGGGGACAGGACAAGAGGCAATGGTTTGAACCTGGAGCAGGGCAGAGCTAGGTTGGACACCAGGAGGGAGTTCTGCACAGGGAGGGTGGTGAGACACTGGCACAGGCTGCCCAGGGAGGTGGTGCAGGCTCCTTCTCTGGAGGCTTTCCAAACCCACCTGGTTCCCCCAGCAGCCTTTGATTCTCTGCCTCTCACCATCTGTTTATTCCTAACTGATTAAAACTGTGAAGCAAAACTCAGCAGAGCTATTCCCAGCCAGCAAACTGCTCCTTCTGGTTTGGACTTGAAGAAGATGTTGGATGCTCCAAAGCATTTCTCTTCCTCCCCCCTACAGCTATAGCAGTTGCTTTGCTAAGAGACATTACCTCACTCTGCAAATCTTCCCTGGCTGGCAGCTGAAGACAGGCTGAAACATTTCTGAGGGCTCAGGATAATTCCCCAAGCATCATCAATCACCAAACCCATTCTGTGTGACCTGCTGCTGAGCACCAGCAAATGCCAGAGGCCCTCAGGATGGGTTCTGGGCCAGCAGAAACAGGAGGGGAAGGAAACTGAACAGGCTCTGGTAGGGTCAGGTGTGAGCAACCAGTTGTGGCAGAGACACACTGAACAGAATCAGAACAGCCAGGAGGCCCTGGAATGGCTTGAGCTGGGAAGGATGAAATCATAGAAGCACAGAATCAGCCAGGTTGGAAAAGACCTCAGAGATCATCAAGTCCAACCTATGACCTATCACCCAACACCTCCTGACAGCTAACCCATGGCTCCAAGTGCCACATCCAATCCCCTCCTGAACACCTCCAGGGATGGGGACTCCACCACCTCCCTGGGCAGCACATCCCAAGGGCCAATCTCTCCTGCTGGGAAGAACTTTCTTCTCACCTCCAGCCTAAACCTCCCCTGGCACAGCCTGAGACTGTGTCCTCTTGTTCTGGGGCTGGGTGCCTGGGAGAAGAGCCCAACCCCCACCTGGCTACAACCTCCCTTCAGGGAGTTGGAGAGAGCAATGAGGTCTCCCCTGAGCCTCCTCTTCTCCAGGCTAAGCAACCCCAGCTCCCTCAGCCTCTCCTCCCAGGGCTGTGCTCCAGACCCCTCCCCAGCCTCACTGACCCTCTCTGGACACATTCAAGGATCTTAAAGCTCATCCAGCTCCAGCCCTCTGCCATGGGCAGGGACACCTCCCACCACTCCTGGGTTGCCCAAAGGCTCATCCAGCCTGGTCTCAAACACTTCCAGAGATGAGGCATCCACAGCTTCTCTGGGCAGCCTGTTCCAGTGTCTCACCACCCTCATGGCAGAGAACTCCCTCCCAACATCCAAACTCAATCTCCCCTGCTCCTCTTTCAAACCACTGCCCCTTGGCCTCTCTCCAGCACAACAACAATGAATGAGAATAGGAAAGAGTAAGAGTATGAAGGAGGAGGAGGAGGAGAAGGAGGAGGAGGAGGAGGAGGAGGAGGAGAAGGAGGAGGAGAAGGAGGAGGAGAAGGAGGAGGAGGAGGAGGAGGAGAAGGAGAAGGAGAAGGAGAAGGAGAAGGAGAAGGAGAAGGAGAAGGAGAAGGAGAAGGAGAAGGAGAAGGAGAAGGAGAAGGAGAAGGAGAGGAAGGAGAGGAAGAAGAGGAGGAACAAGAGGAGGAGGAAGAAGAAGAAGAAGAAGAAGAAGAAGAAGAAGAAGAGCTGGAAGAGGAGGAAGAAGGATGATCATGATGACAACGATGATGATGATGGTGGTGATGATGATGTAGTGGCTGGAGGAGCAGAGGGGAGCAGGCAGATGCCAAAGTGCCACCAATTCAGCGCAGCAGTGAGAGCAGAGGTCAGGCACTCAGCCTGGCACAAGCTCCTTCCTAGCCAGCTGAAATCTCCCTGCCAGAGAGCCCTGTGCCAGAGCTCCTGGATTCACAGACTGACAGAATGGGTTGGAAGGGAGCTCAAAGCTCAGCCAGCTCCAGCCCCCTGCCATGGGCAGGGACCCCTCCCCCCAGCCCAGGCTGCTCAGGGCCTCATCCAGCCTGGCCTTGAGCACCTCCAGGCAGGGGACAGCCACAGCCTCCCTGGGCAGCCTGTGCCAGAGTCTCCCCAGCCTCACTCTCAACAATTCCTTCCTCATCTCCACTCTCAATCTCTCCTTGCCCAGCTCAAAGCCATTGTCCTCATCCTGGCACTCCCAGCCCTTGTCAAAACTCCTTCCCCAGCTCTCCTGGAGCCCTTCAGGTACTGGAAGGTTGCTTTAAGTTCTGCCACACTCTCCTGCAGGCTGCACAGCCCCAGCTCTCCCAGCCTCTCCCCACAGGGGAGGTTCTCTCCAGCCCTCTGCAGCAATGAAATCATTCCCCCACAGCTGGAGAAAGCATCTGCAGGAGGGCAGAATGCTTTGAGTCAGTGTTTGACACTGTCCCCCCTGCCATCCTGCTCACCACATGGGGACAGCATGGACCTGAGGGGTGGCCACTGCCTGGGTCAGCAACTGGCTGGAGGGCTGCACTCAGAGTTGAGGTCGATGCTCAGAGTCCAAATGGAGACCAGGGATGAGTGGAGTCCCTCAGGGCTCAGGGCTGGCAGCAGTTCTGCTTCACATCTCTGTCAGTGACACCACTGCCTGGCCCCTTCCTGCCCCCCACCCCTCACATGTTTGTCAACATTCATCAGGTCTCCTCTCAGCCTTCTCCTCTCCAGCCCAAGCAGCCCCAGGGCTCTCAGCCTTCCCTCCTCACCCAGGTTCCAGTCCCTTCAGCATCCTCAGAGCCTCTGTTGGGCTCTCTCCACCAGTTCCCTGTCCCTCTGGAACTGGGGAGCCCAGCACTGGACCCAGGACTGCAGCTGTGGCCTCACCAGGGCAGAGGAGGGGAGGAGGAGAACCTCCCTTGCACTATTGGCCACACTCTTCATGCCCCCCAGGAGACCTTGGCCACAAGAGCACACTGCTGCCTCAAGGACAACTTACTGCCCTCCAGGGCTCCAAGGTCCTTCCCCATGGAGCTCCTCTGCATCAGGTGAACCCCTGCCTTGCCCTGCTGCAGGAGGTGGTTCCTCCCTCTCTACATGAACATCCACAGCTGCAAGGGAACAGCAGCAATGGCTCAGGCTAAAACTCCATCCCCTTTCTAGCTAGCAAGGAGTAACACTCAGCAGGTGAATGATCCATGTGCAGCACAGGCTCCACACCAGGATCAGCTGGCATCTCCCCTGGCACCTCCCCTGGCATCTCCCCTGGCACCTCCCCCCAAATTAAGGACTGCTTCAAGCCACTGTTTGCAAAGGCCTGCAGGGAGGGGACCAGGTTTGAAATGAGAGCAAGCAGATTGAGACTGGATGTGAGGAACAAGTTCTGCAGCAGGAGGGTGGCTAAGCACTGGAACAGGCTGCCCTGGGAGGTAGCAGAGGCCTCAGCCCCAGAGATATTCAAGGTGAAGTTGGAGAGGGCTCTGAGAGGGCTCTGAGAGGGCTCATAGCAGGGGGGGTGGAGTAGATGACTTTTGGAGGTCCCTTCCAACCCAAACCATTCTATGAGTCTATGACCTTGCTCCCTACAGGGGTGCTGGCCAAGATGACTTTGCAGGGTCCCTTCCAACCCAGTGCATTCTGTGACTCTGTGGCAACTGTAGAGGCACATCTGAAGGGCTTGTGTCTGGTGGTGAGATGAGCAAGTGGTGGGCTGGCTGGAAGGCAGCTTTGGTAACCACAGCCTGCTCCTCCAGCAGGAAGAGAAGGCACAGGCTGGAAGGTCTTAGGCAGCTCTTTGAGGGCTCTTGGTAGAAGGTCTGCAGCTGCAGCTTGCTCAGCTGCAACAGAGAGCACTTAGGATCAGTTGATCCTGGGAGGGCCCTGCCACGAGGCAGCTGGCAGCCCTGCTCCAACACATCAGCTGCTGGCAGGGAGGGCAGCCTGGCACACAGGGAGATGCTGAGCTGCTGCTGGCCTTGGCACCCAGCTCATGCCCCCAGGGCATCCTCTGCTATCAGTGAAGCTTCTCCAAAGCAAAAGAGGGAAAGGCAATGTAAGGAATCTCCTGCTGGAGAGCTGCAGCTTCAAGAGTGTTTCTTACACTCCCCCCAGGTTTTTTCTTCCCCTCTGCTGCACTCTGCTGAGACCTCCCCTGGAGCTCTGGGGCCAGTTCTGGAGCCTCTGTGCCAGGAAGGCTCTGGAGGGGCTGGAAGCTGTCCAGAGCAGGGCCAGGAGGAGGAGCAGAGGGCTGGAGCTGCTCTGCTGTGAGCACAGCCTGAGAGAGTTGGGGTTGTGCAGGCTGGAGAGGAGAAGGCTCCCAGGAGACCTCATTGTGGCCCTTCCAGGATCTGCAGGGGGCTGCAGGAAAGCTGGGGAGGGACTTCTGAGGATGTCAGGGAGGGATAGGACTGGGGGGGATGGAGCAAAACTGGAAGTGGGGAGATTGAGATTGGCTGTGAGGAAGAAGTTGTTGCCCATGAGGGTGGTGAGAGCCTGGCACAGGCTGCCCAGGGAGGTGGTGGAAGCCTCCTGGCTGGAGGTGTTTGCAGCCAGGCTGGAGGTGGCTGTGAGCAACCTGCTGTGGTGTGAGGTGTCCCTGCCCATGGCAGGGGGTTGGAGCTGGCTGAGCCTTGAGCTCCCTTCCAGCCCTGGCAGTTGTGTGAGGATTGACTGAATGGCTCTGGGGGTGAGGGTTGGGGGCACAGAGGACATCTTGTGCAGCTGTGCTGTGCTCAAGGGTTTGTCTTTGGAACCATGCAGTGTGCCCAGGGGGCCAAGAAGGCCAAGGGCCAGCAGGAGCAGGGAGTTCCCCTTGGGAGCTATGTTCAGCCATGCTCATGGAAAGCAGGGGAGAGCCAACAGCCAGCAGCTGAGCAGCAGCTGGAGCTCTGCTCTGGGGACAGGCTGAGGGAGCTGGGGGTGTGCAGCCTGGAGAAGAGGAGGCTCAGGGGGGACCTTAGCAGACTCTACAGCTACCTGAAGGGAAGTGGTAGTAAGGTGGGGGTCAGGCTCTCCTCCCAGGCAACTTGTGGTGAGAGGGCATGGCCTGAAGCTGTGCCAGGGGAGGCTTGGGTTGGATGCTGGGAAGCAATTCCCCAGGGAAAGGGCAATTAGACCCTGGGATGTGCTGCCCAGGGAGGTGGTGGAGTCACTGCCCCTGGAGGTGTTCAAGGCAAGCTTGGATGTGGCCCTTGGTGCCATGGCCTGGTGGATGTGGTGGTGCTGGCTCAGGGGCTGGGCTGGATGGTCTCAGAGCTCTGTTCCAGCCTCAACAGTTCTGTGGTTCTGTGACTCTCAGCACTGCCATGGCCATGGCTCTGAGCACTCATCCAGCATGCCCAGAGGCCCACAGGTGCTGCTCTGCAGTCAGGCTCAGGCCAGCTGCAGGATTTGCTGGAGTGCCCTGAGCCAGGGTTAGGCTAATAGTGAAGCTGAGGCCTTGGCCATGTTGGTGTGCAGAGAGAGCTTCCCTGCTGCACATGGCCCTGGGCCCCCTCCTGTGTCTGACTGCAGAGGTTTAGCAGGGGGGAAGACAGGGGGCACCGAGGTAACCTTTCCTGTGATCTCCTGGCCCTGTCCCCTCCCTCCTGGCCCCCAGCCTGGGAAGCAGTTTGGGCATCTCTGATCCCAGCCCCCTGTGAGCTCCCTCCCGGCGCTGCCAGGCTGGGGCTGCCCTCCTGTGGTTAACCAGAGAAATGAAGACCAGGGAGGAAGAGGAAGAGCCCAGCTCCTGCTGCCCTTCCTCAGCCATTGCTTCTGCCCTCACCCTCCCAGCTGGGTTCAGCCTGTGCACAGCAAGAAGCTCCTCCTGAGTCACAGAAGAGAGGCAGGGGCTGGAGCCAGAGAGCTCTGGGGGCTGGAGAAGCCCTCTGAGGTCATAGTGTGATGGAATCAGTCAGGGTTGGAAGGGACCCCAGGGGTCAGCCAGTCCCAACCCCCCTGCCATGGGCAGGGACACCCCACACTAGAGCAGGCTGCCCACAGCCTCATCCAGCCTGGCCTTAAACACCTCCAGGGCTGGGGCCTCAACCACCTCCCTGGACAACCCATCCCAGGGCTTCACCACTCTCATGGGGAAGAACTTCCTCCTCCCCTCCAGCCTGAATCTCCCCACCCCCAGCTTCATTCCATCCCCCCCAGTCCTATCACTACCTGAGACCCTGAGCAGTCCCTCCCCAGCCTGCTTGGAGCCCCCTGCAGATCCTGGAAGGCCACAATGAGGTCACCTCAGAGCCTTCTCTTCTCCAGACTGAACAGCCCCAACTCCTTCAGGCTGTGCTCACAGCAGAGCAGCTCCAGCCCTCTGCTCATCCTCCTGGCCCTGCTCTGGACACCTTCCAGCACCTCCAGATCCCTCTTGCCATAGGGGCTCCAGAGCTGGAGGCAGTACTCCAGGTGGGGTCTCCCCAGAGCTGAGCAGAGGGGGAGAATCCCCTCCCTGGCCCTGCTGGCCACACTTCTCTTGCTGCAGCCCAGGCTCTGCTTGGCTCTCTGGGCTGCAAGTGCACTCTGAGAGCTCCTGGTGAGCTTCTCCTCCCCCAGCACCCCCAAGGCTCTCTCCTCAGGGCTGCTTTCCAGCCAGTCCCTGCCCAGCCTGGAGTTATGCCTGGGATTGCCTCCCCCCAGCTGCAGGACCCTGCCCTTGGTCTGGTTGACCCTCCTGAGGTTGGCTTGTGCCCAGCTCTCCAGCCTGCCCAGGTCCCTCTGGATGGATCCCTTCCCTCCAGCTGTCTGCTGCCCCACACAGCTTGGTGCCATCAGCAACCCTGCTGAGGCTGCACTCAGTGCCACTGTCCCTGGCACCCACAGAGATGTTGAACAAGCCTGGGCCCAGGGCTGATCCCTGAGGGACTCTGCTTGTCCCTGGCCTCCCCTGGGCCATGGACCCATGGACAACCACTCTCTGGGTGCAGCCATCCAGCCAGCTCTGTATCCCTCTGGTGGTCACCCATCACACCCCTGTGTCACCAGCCTGGGGACCAGGCTGTGGTGTGGGACAGTGCTCAGGGCCAGGCAAACCACAGCAGTTGCTGCCCCTCCTCTGTTGATGTTGTCACCTGTGCAGAGAAGGCCACCAGGTTGGTCAGGCAGGATTTGCCCTTGCTGAAGCCCTGCTGACTGTTCCCAATCACCTCTTCACTATTCTTCTAAGTCAGCAGTGCCTCCAGGAGGTCATCCAGTCCAAGCATCAACCCATGGCCCTCAAACCATGGCCCCAAGTGCCATGGGCATGGGCTTCTTCAACCTCCAGGGCTGGGGACTCCATCACCTCCCTGGGCAGCCTGTGCCAGTGCCTGACCACTCCTGCAGTCTTCAGAAGAGGAGGCTGAGGGAGACCTCATTGCCCTCTGCAGCTCCCTGAGAGGAGGCTGCAGCCAGGTGGGGGTTGGGCTCTTCTGGCATGCAGCAAGTGACAGGCAAGAGGAAACAGCCTCAGGCTGTGCCAGGGGAGGTTCAGGTTGGACATGAGGAACAATTTCTTCCCAGCAAGGGCTGCCAGGCACTGTGCCAGGCTGCCCAGGGAGGTGGTGCAGTCCCCAGCCCTGGAGGTGTTTCAGAGCCTCCTGGCTGTGGTGCTGAGGGCTGTGGTGCTGAGGGCTGTGGTGCAGTGGCAGTGGCTCAGCAGCAGTGGCAGTGAGCTGTGGGTGAGCAGTTGGGCTTGAGGAGCTCCAAGGCCTCTCCCAGCCTCAAGGGTTCCATGGATCTAATGCTCCTGTGAACTCTCCTGGCTCCAGATGGGCACCCCGGGGTGGGAGGCACCCTGCTGGTGCTTGCATCTCCCCTTCAGTCCCTGCTGCATTAAAGCAATTCATTAATGCTCAGTAATCCTACTGCAGACTTCTGCCAGAGTCAGAGCCAGGGAGCTGTCTGCCTGCTTCCACCTGCTGGTGTTTGACCTCCCTCTGCAAGTCCTCTGCCTCTGCTTTCCTCTGGGCACAGCCTGTGGACTTCTCCCAGGCAGCCAGCACCAGAACAAGGGGACACAGCCTCAAGCTGTGCCAGGGGAAGTTTAGGCTGGAGGTGAGGAGAAAGTTCTTCCCAGCAGGAGAGATTGGCCCTGGGGATGTGCTGCCCAGGGAGGTGGTGGAGTCCCCATCCCTGGAGGTGTTCAGGAGGGGATTGGATGTGGCCCTTGGAGCCATGGGTTAGTTGTCAGGAGGTGTTGGGGATTAGGTCACAGGTTGGACTCGATGAGCTCTGAGCTCTTTTCCAGCCTGGCTGATTCTGTGATTCTCTCAAGGCTCTCAGCTGGCACCCTGCAAGCTGGGGACCTGCTGAGCTCCTCTGCTCAGCCTCTGACTCAAGTCCTGGAGAGACACCGAAGAGGGGTCCCCGAAGAGCCAGGTGGGGGAACATCCCACTCCAGAACTGCAGGCTCAGGGATGGTCCTTGTGGCTGTGCCTGCCTGGCACAGAGCAGCTGGCAGAGCCTGCTGGAGGGCCAGGGGCTGGGGCACCCTTGGGAGCTGTCGTCAGAGTTGGACATTGGAGCTTTATCAGGCAATAAACAGCAACAGTCCCCAGCCCTGATTGCTGCTGGAAAGGCTTTGTTGTTTTTACTGAGGAGGAGATGAAAGGCTGGGAGAAGGGAAAGCAAACATCTGTGGAGAGGCTCCAAGAACTTGGGCACCACCTGGCTGGGTGCAAGCAGCCTTTGCCCACCAAGCCTCAGCACAGATGAGGACACCTTTGCCTGGCAGCTGGGCCTGGGTGGGTGCCAGTCTGATCAGCCAGCCTCAGGAAACAGGATCTGCAATTTCCCCTGCTTCACACTGGGCAAACATCACTCCTGCCATAAACTGCTGGAGGCAGGGCTCCTATCTCCTGGGCTCTGTTTGATCCCAGGCATGCTGATGCTCAGCAAACAAAGGCTGCCCTGGCTGTGTTCAAGCATTCACTTCAACCCCAGCTATCTCCTGACATCCTGGACTCACCAACACCACATCCTGGCTGCCTCCTTGGAGGTCCTCCTGACTGCTTTGGCTGCTGTGGCCTCTTGTGGGGAGCAGCAGAGCCTGGAAGCCCAACAGAGGTAAGGCTGCCACAGGTCCATGCCACCAGGCCCAGGCAGCAGCAAATCTGAGCCTCTGTTTGCAGCAGCTGCACAGCAGCTCAGGAGCTGGCCCTGCATCCTTGCTGTCCCCCACTGCCTCATGTGAGCAAACCTCTCCCCAGACCCCCTCAGGATGACCTCTCCAGCAGCTGGCCTGGACTCCCCTGGTGCCTCTGGCAGCCCAGTCCTGCAGCTGCCTCACCCCCAGAGCCCTGCACCCCAAGCCTCTCAGGCTGCTTGGCAGCCAGCCTGGCAGCTCCTTGCTGACAGCCACAGACTCTCATAGCTGCATGGCTCCAGCTGCTGGCACCTGAGTCCCCCAGCCCACAGGCCCCCTCTGGCTGCTGGCACTGAGACCTCCTTGCAGACAGGGGGAACAGTGCCTGGCTCAGGAAAAGAGCTGGGAGTGGAGTTTAATGAGAAGCCAGAGAAGAGGTGCTGGTGGGGATCAGGGCATTACACTAAGCAGCAAGCTGCTCACGTGTGAGTGGCCTCTCCTAGCCCCTTAAATCCCTTCTGTTTTCCTATCATCCAAATTCCATCAGCCCTTCCCTTTCCCTACCTCTGTTTCCTCCCCTAAATGATCTATAGGAAGTCAAACTTCCTATAGGAGGAGCAGAGGGCTGGAGCTGCTCTGCTGTGAGCACAGCCTGAGAGAGTTGGGGTTGTGCAGGCTGGAGAGGAGAAGGCTCTGAGGAAACCTTATTGTGGCCTTCCAGGATCGGCAGGGGGCTGCAAGAAAGCTGGGGAGGGACTTTTGAGGGTGTCAGGGAGGGATAGGACTGGGGGGGATGGAGCAAAACTAGAAGTGGGGAGATTGAGACTGGATGTGAGGAAGAAGTTGTTCCCCAGGAGGGTGGTGAGAGCCTGGCACAGGCTGCCCAGGGAGGTGGTGGAAGCCTCCTGCCTGGAGGTGTTTGCAGCCAGGCTGGAGGTGGCTGTGAGCAACCTGCTGTGGTGTGAGGTGTCCCTGCCCATGGCAGGGGGCTGGAGCTGGCTGAGCCTTGAGCTCCCTTCCAAGACACTTCTGTGGTTCTGTGATATCCACAAGCACCAAAATATTTGCAGCCCAGAGGTCTGGGCAGGGTCACCTGGGTGCAGCACCAAGGATGGCAGACCCAGGCTGGTGAGCTGCCAGCACACCTCTAAGGCTGGCAGTGACCAAGCAGTCTGTGCAGACATCTCCCATATGCTGCAGGGGCTCACAGTCACCATGGGGCAGCCCTTGGGCAGCAGCTTTGTGCTGGTCTCTAACAGAAGGAGCAGCACTGTGTGGTGCTCTGCTCTCCACTGAGGAGTTGCTGTGCTGGGGACCTGCCAGAGCTCCCAGGAGCAGCAGGCTCAGCAGCTGTGCTGCCAGCAGCCTTCCCTACCCCTGCAATCCAGCCTGGGAGGGCTGCTCTGCTGCCTCCTTGTGTGCTTACTCAAACCACAGCTGCTCCTGAAGGCTGCATTCATGAGAGCTCTGCTTGGGGTCTTTACAGCCTGAGCCAGCAGCTGATCAAAGGCCTGTGCTGTAGAGGACTCCCTGCAGCAGCTTTAGAGCACCAAGAGGCAAATAGCAGAAGGCAGAGGGGGCTCAGTGAGCTGATCAGCAGCTGATCACAACCACCACAAACACCTCTTGCAGTTAAGCTCTGCACCACATGGACTTGGTGCAGTGAATGCACAAAAGCTGCCTCTGGGAGCTGCTAAAGCAAATGTCTCACCTGCAGACAGGGACAGAGAGCCTCAGGGGAGTCAGAGGAGCACTGCATCCAGGCCACAACACCAACACAGGGCATGGAGCTGCTGCAGGGGGGGCTGAGAAAGCCACAAGGATGATTGGAGGGTTGGAGAACCTCTTCTATGAAGGCAGGCTGAGAGCTGGGGCTGTGCAGCCTGGGGAAGAGAAGAGTAGACTAGACTAGACTAGACTAGACTAGAATAGAATAGAATAAACCAGGTTGGAAGAGACCTTCAAGATCACCAAGTCCAAGCTATCATCCAACACCACCTAAGCAACTAAACCCTGGCTCCAAGTACATTATCAAGTCTCCTCCTAAACACCTCCAGTGATGGTGACTCCACCACCTCCCTGGGCAGCACATCCCAGTGGCCAATCTCTCTCTCTGTGTAGAATTTCTTCCTCACCTCCAGCCTGAACCTCCCCTGACACAGCTTGAGACTGTGTCCTCTTGTTCTGCTGCTGGGTGCCTGGGAGAAGAGACCAACCCCCACCTGGCTCCAACCTCCCTTCAGGGAGTTGCAGAGAGCAAGAAGGTCTCCCCTGAGCCTCCTCTTCTGCAGGCTAAGCAACCCCAGCTCCCTCAGCCTCTCCTCCCAGGGCTGTGCTCCAGACCCCTCCCCAGCTCTGTTGCCCTTCTCTGGACACCTTCCAGCAGCTCAACCTCTTTCCTGACCTGAGGAGCCCAGAACTGGACACAGGACTCAAGGTGTGGCCTAACCAGTGCAGTGTACAGGGGGAGAATGACCTCCCTGCTCCTGCTGGCCACACTGTTCCTGATGCAGGCCAGGATGCCCTTGGCCCTTTTGGCCCCCTGGGCACACTGCTGGCTCCTGTTCAGCCTACCATCGAAGGTTCAGGGAGACCTCAGAGCAGCTTCCAGTACCTGAAGGGCTCCAGGAGAGCTGGGGAGGGACTCTGGACAAGGGCTGGGAGTGCCAGGAGGAGGAACAATGGCTCTGAGCTGGGAGAGAGGAGACTGAGAGTGGAGATGGGAAAGGAATTGTTGAGAGTGAGGCTGGGGAGACTCTGGCACAGGCTGCCCAGGGAGGCTGTGGCTGTGCCCTGCCTGGGGGCGTTCAGGGCCAGGCTGGATGAGGCCCTGAGCAGCCTGGGCTGGGGGGAGGTGTCCCTGCCCATGGCAGGGGCTTGGAGCTGGCTGAGCCTTGAGGTTCCTCCCAACCCAAACTATGGATCTATGAGCTGGATCACAGCTAGATGCAGGCCTGCAGCCGTGGGCAGAGCCAGGCTGTGGTGTGGTCCCTGCTGAAGGTTGGGATGCAGTGCATCAGCTTCACCTGCTGGGAGAGCAGCAAGATGCTGATCTGCTCAAAGCAGCCTGGAAGCACACACAGAGGAAACCCCAAGCTGCAGCATCAACTCTGACTCCAGTGTCCAGCTGTGGAAACGCTCCAGGCAGAGGAGCACAATGCATTGGGCTTTCAGGACCCTGAAGAACACCAGGAGAAGTGCCCAGGGAGACCCAAGGCTCCTTCCACCTCAGCCCCTCCCTTGCCACTCAGAGCCCACAGCAGCCACACACAGCACTGGGTGTGAAGCATGGCAGCAGAGGCTCAGGTTGGCCAGCAGGAAACACTTCCCCACCAAAAGGCTTCTCCAAGGCTGGACCAGGCTGCCCAGGGCAGGGCTTGGATCCCCACTCAGGGAGGAGCTAAAGGCCAGGCTGGGGCCATGGCTGAGGCCAGTGGGGTGAGGCTCAACAAGGCCAAGGGCAGGCTGCAGCCTGGGGGTGAGCAGCTGGAGAGCAGCTGGAGAGCAGCTGGCAGAAAGGGACCTGGCAGTGCTGGAGGACAGGAGCCAGCAGTGTGCCCAGGGGGCAGGGCAGGCCAAGGGCACCCTGGCCTGGATCAGGAACGGTCTGGCAGCAGGACTGGGGATGCAATTCTGCCCTGTGCTCAGCACTGGTGAGGCCTCACCTGGAGCACTGTCTGCAGCTCTGGGCTCTCACTGCAGGAAGGATCTTGAGGTGCTGGAGCAGGTCCAGAGAGGTCCAGGCAACCAGCCTGGGGAGGGGGCTGGAGGGAAAGTGATGGGGAGAGGCTGGGGAAGCTGTGGGGGAGTTCAGCCTGGAGAAGAAGAGACTTGGAGAGGACCTTATCACACTCCACAGCTACCTAAAAGGAAGCTGTGGTGGGGGTCAGGCTCTGCTCCAGGCAGCTGGTGCCAGGACAAGAGGGCATGGCCTGAAGCTGCACCAGGGGAGGTTCAGGTTGGAGGTCAGGAAGCAATTCCTCATGGAAAGGCTGACTGGGCACTGGGATGGACTGCCCAGGGAGGTGGTGGAGTGGCCACCCCTGGGGGGCTTTGAGAACAGCTGGGATGTGGCAATTGGTGGCTGTCCATGGGTCCATGGCCCAGGGAGGCCAGGGACAAGCAGAGTCCCTCAGGGATCACTCCTGGGCCCAGGCTGCTTCAACATCTCTGTGGGTGCCAGGGACAGTGGCACTGAGTGCAGCCTCAGCAGGGTTGCTGATGGCACCAAGCTGTGTGGGGCAGCAGACAGCTGGAGGGAAGGATCCATCCAGAGAGACCTGGGCAGGCTGCAGAGCTGGGCACAAGCCAACCTCAGGAGGGTCAACAAGGCCAAGGGCAGGGTCCTGCAGCTGGGGGGAGGCAATGCCAGGCACAACTCCAGGCTGGGCAGGGACTGGCTGGAAAGCAGCCCTGAGGAGAGAGCCTTGGGGGTGCTGGGGGAGGAGAAGCTCACCAGGAGCTCTCAGTGTGCACTTGCAGCCCAGAGAGCCAAGCAGAGCCTGGGCTGCAGCAAGAGAAGTGTGGCCAGCAGGGCCAGGGAGGGGATTCTCCCCCTCTGCTCAGCTCTGTGAGACCCCACCTGGAGTACTGCCTCCAGCTCTGGAGCCCCTATGGCAAGAGGGATCTGGAGGTGCTGGAAGGTGTCCAGAGCAGGGCCAGGAGGATGAGCAGAGGGCTGGAGCTGTCTGCTGTGAGCACAGCCTGAAGGAGTTGGGGCTGTTCAGTCTGGAGAAGAGAAGGCTCTGAGGTGACCTCATTGTGGCCTTCCAGGATCTGCAGGGGGCTCCAAGAAGGCTGGGGAGGGACTGCTCAGGGTCTCAGGCAGTGATAGGACTGGGGGGGATGGAATGAAGCTGGGGGTGGGGAGATTCAGGCTGGAGGGGAGGAGGAAGTTCTTCCCCATGAGAGTGGTGAAGCCCTGGGATGGGTTGTCCAGGGAGGTGGTTGAGGCCCTGTGCCTGGAGGTGTTTAAGGCCAGGCTGGATGAGGCTCTGGGCAGCCTGCTCTAGTGTGGGGTGTCCCTGCCCATGGCAGGGGGGTTGGAACTGGCTGACCCCTGGGGTCCCTTCCAAGCCTGGCTGATTCCATGGCACTCTGACCGTGCTGGTGGCAGGGTGCAGCTCTGGGTGGGTTAGGTCACAGGCTGCACTGGGTGCTTACGCTGTGATTGTGTGATTCTGTGGATGCAGAGCTCAAGGATATGGTTTAGCAATGGCCCTGGCAGGGTTAGGTAATGGTTGACCACAATGATCCTGAAGGTGTTTTGCAGTGGTAGTGATTGTGTGAGGCTGAGAGCAGCCCGTGGGGTTTATAGGCTGTTCAGTGCCTGTAAAGCAAATCACGTCAGGAGTGGCACCGGGGCTGACCCTGGGCTGGTTAAAGTATTACCCCAAGGACAAGCACACCCCTGTGAGCTCACTGTTTGCTGGCCACTCCTTCTGGATCCTTGCCCCTGGCAGGAGGGAGAGCACCACCCAGGCAGCAGACCAGCCCCATCCAACCTGCCCCCAGCCCCATCCAACCTGCCCCCAGCCCCTGGCACTTTGGTTTTGTCCAGCACAAGCTCTTGGAAATTTCCTTTCCCCAGCTAAGGCTTCACTTCAAAATTAGCCCCAAATGTCCAACTTCTTGGGGCATTTTCCCTGCTTGCCTCAGGTCTTGCCTGGATTTGAGCCACAATAGAAGGGCCTGGAGCCCCTGGGCTGGAGGAGGGCTGAGGGAGCTGGGGGGGTTGAGGCTGGAGGAGAGGAGGCTGAGGGAGACCTCCTTGCTCTCTGCAGCTCCCTGCAGGGAGGTTGGGGTGAGGAGGGGGCAGCCTCTGCTCCTTGGTGCCCAGGGCCAGGAGCAGAGGCAATGGTTCCAAGCTGCCCCAGGGGAGGCTCAGGCTGGAACCAGGAAAGGTTTCTGCCCTGGCAGGGATCTCAGCCCTGGAATGGTCTGCCCAGGGCAGTGCTGCAGTGCCCAGCCCTGGGGGGGTTCCAGCAGCTGTGGGCCTGGGGCTTAGGGCCATGGCTTGGTGCTGGTGAAGGTATTAAACAAGACTGGCCCCAGAACTGAGCCCTGAGCAGCACCACCTGTGTCTGCCCACCAATCTCTTTCACCACCACTCCTTGGGCCTGGCCATCAGCTTGGTTTTCAGCCAGGGAAGTGTCCACCCAGCCAGCCATGAGCAGCCAGCCTCTGCAGGAGGATGCTGTGGGAGGCAGTGTCAAAGGCTTTGCTAAAGTCCAGATAGAAGCACCCACAGCCTTCCCTCAGAGGGACACCTGCTCAGAGAGGGAGGTGAGGTTTGCCAAGCAGGACCTGCCCTGCATGAACCCATGCAGAGCACCTGCTTGTGCTGCACATGCTGCAAGATGAATCACAGAATCACCTGGGCTGGGAGGGAGCTCCCCAGCTCAGCCACTCCAGCCCCTGCACTCAGCAGGGACATCCTCCCCTGCAGCAGGTTGCCCACAGCCCTCTCCAGCCTCCCCTTCAATAGCTCCAGGGAAGGAGCCCAACCACCTCCCTGGGCAACCTGCTGCAGGGTTCCAGCAGCCTCCTGGGGCAGAACTTGTTCCTCACAGCCAATCTCAATCTGCTCTGCTCTGCTTTGAAGCCATTGGCCCTGGGGCTGGCCCTGCAGCCCTTTGCCAGCAGTCCCTCTGCAGCCTTCTTGCAGCCCCTTCAGGTCCTGGAAGGTTGCTCTGAGGTCTCCCTGGAGCCTTCTCTTCTCCAGGCTGAACACCCCCAGCTCCCTCAGCCTGTGCCCACAGCAGAGCTGCTCCAACCCCTGAGCATCTTTGTGGCCTCCTCTGGACCCTCTCCACCAGCTCCAGGTCCTTCCTGTGTTGGGGCTGCAGAGCTGGCCCCAGGCCTGCAGGTGAGGTCTGAGAGAGCAGAGCAGAGGGGCAGGATCCTCTCTCTCCAGCTCTGGCCACACTGCTCTGGATGCAGCCCAGGCTGCCCTTGGCCTCCTGTGCTGCATCTCACCCTGCCTGCTCCTGGCCAGCTTCTCCCCCCCAGCACCCCCAAGTCCTTCTCCTCAGGGCTGCTTTCCATCCCCTGCTCCCCCAGCCTGTGCTGACAGTGAGGATTGTTCAGCCCAGCTGCAGGACCTGCACTTGCTCTTGCTGGAGCTCCTGAGGGTCACCTGGGCACCACCTCTGCAGCCTGCCCAGGTGCCTGTGGCTGCCCTCCTGTCCCTCTGGCACAGGGACAGCACCACTCAGCCTGCTGCTGCTGCACACTGCTGGGGGTGCCCTCAATCCCACTGCCAAGTGACACTCATGGTGATGAGCTCCATGACCTTCCCCAGCATTGCTCAGGCTGACAGCTCAGCCTCAGGTCCTCCTCCTGGCCTTTCTTGCAGCTGGGCATCACATCTGCCAGGCTGCAGAGGGCTGGGAGCTCCCCAGTGGGGCAGCTCAGGGCAGTCTGTCAGGACATGGCTGTGTTGAGGAAGAGCTCAGCTGGAGTGCTTGGGGCAGTGGCTGCCAAGTGTGTGCCTAAGGAAGATAACTCAGGCAGTCTGCTAAGCAGCAGCCACCCAGCCTGCTGTGCAACTGCTCCAGTGTTTAACCACCCACCCTGGGAAGCAGCTGCACCTGGAGCTGGGCATTTATCTACCCAGCACTCTGCTGCACCCTGGGCACAAAATCCTCCTTTTGTCTCTGAGCTTTCCTGCTCTGCAAACATCCATCTCTGTTAGGAAGCCATCCCTGCTGCTTCACAAATCACTCACCAAGCACTCACCAGGGCACAGCTTCCCTCTTGGTACTGAATCACCACAGCAGGGAGGGATTTGGGAAGAATTCCAGGCTGTGGCAGCAAAGAATCACAGAGCTGTCAGGCTTGGAAGGGAGCTCAAGGCTCAGCCAGCTCCAACCCCCTGCCATGGGCAGGGACACCTCACACCACAGCAGGTTGCTCACAGCCACCTCCAGCCTGGCTGCAAACACCTCCAGGCAGGAGGCTGCCACCACCTCCCTGGGCAGCCTGTGCCAGGCTCTCACCACCCTCCTGGGCAACAACTTCTCCCTCACATCCAATCTCAATCTCCCCACTTCTAGTTTTGCTCCATCCCCCCCAGTCCTATCCCTCCCTGACACCCTCAGAAGTCCCTCCCCAGCTTTCTTGCAGCCCCCTGCAGATCCTGGGAGGCCACAATGAGGTCTCCTGGGAGCCTTCTCCTCTCCAGCCTGCACAACCCCAACTCTCTCAGGCTGTGCTCACAGCAGCTCCAGCCCTCTGCTCCTCCTCGTGGCCCTTCTCTGGACACCTTCCAGCACCTCCAGAGCCTTCCTGGCACAGAGGCTCCAGACCTGGACCCAGAGCTGCAGGGGAGGTCTCAGCAGAGTGGAGCAGAGGGGCAGAATCCCCTCCCTGGCCCTGCTGGCCACACTTCTCTTGCTGCAGCCCAGGCTCTGCTTGGCTCTCTGGGCTGCTGGCTCAGCAGTGGCAATAATGGCAATGATGCAGTCTGGCAGAACTCTCTGGAGCTGCCAGGAAGGTTTTCCTCACACTGCTGCTCCATCCCTGTGCTTCTCTCAGGGCTCTTGTAGCTGCCCAGGGAGCTGTGCTTTGACACCAACAGAAAGTTAACTTTTATTGGTCACTGTGTCACCTCCCCAGCATGTCCAGTGTCCTGCAGCACCCCAGAGGGGGGACCCCCAGAGGTGGGACCCCCAGAGCGGGGGTGGTTGTGGTGGCTTTGTCACAGCTGTCAGAAGGACCATGGCACCTCCAAGCTGTGGATGGCTAAGATTTATGTTTGTGTCACCTGCTGAAGTTCTCCCCATGCTGTGTTTGGAGGACAGGAAGGCCACAGCTGCAATCCTGTGTCCAGCTCTGGGCTCCCCAGCTCAAGAGAGACAGAGACCTGCTGGGGAGAGGCCAAGGGAGAGCCAGGAGGATGATTTGGGGACTTGGCATCTCCCCTGGGAAGAGAGACTGAGAGCCCTGGGGCTGTGTGGAGAGAAGGCTGAGAGGGATCTGATCAGTGGCTATCAATAGCTGAGGGGTGGGGGCTAGTGGAGGGGGCCAAGGCTCTTGTGGGTGGTGTGCAGGAATAAGACAAAGTACAATGGACACAAACTGGAACACAAAAGGTTCCACATCAACAGGAGGAGAAACTTCTTTGGTGTGAGGCTGCTGGAGCCTGGAGCAGGCTGCCCAGGGGGGTTGTGAACTCACCAGGATGTGTTTCTGTGTGACCTGCCCTTGGGTGGCCCTGCAAGGCTGGGTGCTGAGCTGGTGGTGCTGGGTGGAGGGTGGGACTGGAGGAGCTTGGAGGTGTCTCCCAACTTGTTCTGTGAGTCCATGAACAGGGCAGCGTCAGGAGCCAGCAGGAGGGGATCAGAGTTCCTTTCTTTGCTGTTTTTCCCCAGCTGTGCTCTCTGAGCCCTGCTCATCAGGACTGTTGCTTGCCTCGAGCTCTCCTGATGCTGCTTACCCCTGACACCATTTGCTGTGCTTGCCACAAGCATCCTGCACATTGGAGCAAGTCTGCCCAAACAGTTACAAAAACAGAAGCCCCAGGACAGTAGATCTCAGTGTTCCCTCTCCTCTCCCCTCTCTCTCAGAGAGAACTTCAGAGTCCTGCAGCTGGGCAGGAAGAACAAACTGCAGCAGTTGAGGCTGGAGGAGATCTGCTGCAGAGCAGCCCTGGGGAGAGGGACCTGGGGGTGCTGGGGGGCAGCAAGCTCTGCATGGGACAGCAATGAGCCCTGGGGGCCAGGAGGCCAAGGGGGTCCTGGGGGGCACTCAGCAGAGTGTGGCAGCAGAGCCAGGGAGGTTCTGCTCCCCCTCTGCTCTGCCCTGCTGAGACCTCCCCTGGAAGATTGCATCCAGCCCTGGGCTCCCCAGCTCAGGAGGGACAGGGAGCTGCTGCAGAGAGGCCAAGGGAGGCTGCAAGGCTGCTAAGGGACTGCAGCACTGCCTGGGGAGGAGAGGCTGAGAGCCCTGGGGGTGGTTAGTGTGGAGAGGAGAAGGCTGAGAGGGATCTGATCAATGTCTATCAATAGCTGAGGGCTGGGGGTCAGGAGGGAGGGACAGGGCCAGGAGATCACAGGAAAGGTTACCTCGGTGCCCCCTGTCTTCCCCCCTGTTAAACCTCTGTCAGTCAGACACAGGAGGGGGCCCAGGGCCATGTGCAGCAGGGAAGCTCTCTCTGCACACCAACATGGCCAAGGCCTCAGCTTCACTATTAGCCTAACCCTGGCTCAGGGCACTCCAGCAAATCCTGCAGCTGGCCTGAGCCTGACTGCAGAGCAGCACCTGTGGGCCTCTGGGCATGCTGGATGAGTGCTCAGAGCCATGGCCATGGCAGTGCTGAGAGTCACAGAACCACAGAACTGTTGAGGCTGGAACAGAGCTCTGAGACCATCCAGCCCAGCCCCTGAGCCAGCACCACCACATCCACCAGGCCATGGCACCAAGGGCCACATCCAGCCTTGCCTTGAACACCTCCAGGGGCAGTGACTCCACCACCTCCCTGGGCAGCACATCCCAGGGTCTAATTGCCCTTTCCCTGGGGAATTGCTTCCCAGCATCCAACCCAAGCCTCCCCTGGCACAGCTTCAGGCCATGCCCTCTCACCACAAGTTGCCTGAGAGGAGAGCCTGACCCCCACCTTACTACCACTTCCCTTCAGGTAGCTGTAGAGTCTGCTAAGGTCCCCCCTGAGCCTCCTCTTCTCCAGGCTGCACACCCCCAGCTCCCTCAGCCTGTCCCCATCAGATCTCTTTCACTGGGGCAATGCTCAGAGATGCAGAATGTACCAAGAGTGTCCCTCTGCCTTGGGTCCTTACTGAGCTACCAGCTGCAAGGCTTCAATGCCAGAGCTGTGCTGCTGTCTCCTCTCATCTATCCTTCGTAGTTTAATTTGCATGTGCAAGATCAGATCTTAGGAAGAAATTGTTGCCCATGAGGGTGGTGAGAGCCTGGCACAGGCTGCCCAGGGAGGTGGTGGAAGCCTCCTGCCTGGAGGTGTTTGCAGCCAGGCTGGAGGTGGCTGTGAGCAACCTGCTGTGGTGTGAGGTGTCCCTGCCCATGGCAGGGGGTTGGAGCTGGCTGAGCCTTGGGGTCCCTTCCAGCCCTGCCAGCTCTGTGATTCTAAGTGTGTCAAGATGCTGTCCTGCCCTTCCCTGCTCAGCAGGGGCCGGGGGTGGCCGTGCCGAGGTTCAAACAGTTCCCTTGGAGCAAATAAAGGCACAACAATGCAGAGGAGCTGAGCCGAGTTTGATAGATGGAACCGGAGCAGAGGGGAAGTGGGAGGGAAACGCAGTGGGGGAAATACAGATCCAAGGGAAGGGGCATCAGGGTTTCCCGGGCTTGGAAAGAGTGGAACCGTCACAGGAGCAGCTCCGAGCTGCTTGGCGGCGGCAGGGAGCGGGGCTGAGCCGCGGGGTCCCCTCCAGGCTGCAGGCAGCATGAAGTGAGGCCGGGACATGGGGCTGGTGTCCGGGATAGAGGCAGGGAGCGGGGCCGGGACACGGAGCTGGTGTCCGGGATAGAGGCAGGGAGCGGGGCCGGGACACGGAGCTGATGTCCGGGAGAGAGGCAGAGAGCGGGGCCGGGACACGGAGCAGGTGTCCGGGAGAGAGGCAGGGAGCGGGGCCGGGACACGGGGCTGGTGTCCGGGATAGAGGCAGGGAGCGGGGCCGGGACACGGGGCTGGTGTCCGGGATAGAGGCAGGGAGCGGGGCCGGGACACGGGGCTGGTGTCCGGGAGAGAGGCAGGGAGCGGGGCCGGGACACGGGGCTGGTGTCCGGGATAGAGGCAGGGAGCGGGGCCGGGACACGGGGCTGGTGTCCGGGATAGAGGCAGGGAGCGGGGCCGGGACACGGGGCTGGTGTCCGGGAGAGAGGCAGAGAGCGGGGCCGGGACACGGAGCTGGTGTCCGGGAGAGAGGCAGGGAGCGGGGCCGGGACACGGGGCTGGTGTCCGGGAGAGAGGCAGGGAGCGGGGCCGGGACACGGAGCAGGTGTCCGGGAGAGAGGCAGGGAGCGGGGCCGGGACACGGGGCTGGTGTCCGGGATAGAGGCAGGGAGCGGGGCCGGGACACGGGGCTGGTGTCCGGGAGAGAGGCAGGGAGCGGGGCCGGGACACGGGGCTGGTGTCCGGGATAGAGGCAGGGAGCGGGGCCGGGACACGGGGCTGGTGTCCGGGAGAGAGGCAGGGAGCGGGGCCGGGACACGGGGCTGGTGTCCGGGAGAGAGGCAGGGAGTGGGGCCGGGACACGGGGCTGGTGTCCGGGAGAGAGGCAGGGAGCGGGGCCGGGACACGGGGCTGGTGTCCACAGAGAGCGGGGCCGGGACACGGGGCTGGTGTCCGGGAGAGAGGCAGGGAGCGGGGCCGGGACAGGATAGAGGCAGGGAGCGGGGCCGGGACACGGAGCAGGTGTCCGCAGGGAGCGGGGCCGGGACACGGGGCTTGGATTCGGGACGTAGGCAGAGAGCGGGGCCGGGAAAGAGGCGAAGCGGGGCCGGGCCCCGGGGCTTGAATCCAGCCGCGGGCAGCGAGCGGGGCCGGGCACGGCGGCAGGGCGGCGGAGCAGGCGCAGCCGTGCAGCTCTCCTCCGGGACGCAGCAGCGAGCCCGGGGGGCGGCGGAGCAGGAGCGGCAGGACCAGGGCGGCTTCCCCAGGCCCCCTGCTTCGCCCCGGAGGTTCCCCTCCCGTTTTCCCCTCGCCCCCCAGCGCAGCAGGCTCGGGGCAAAGAGGCACAGCCCCCAGGCCTGGGCGGAGCCCCCCAGCTCCTCAGAGGCGATGTTTGAGCTACGAGACCCCCCCGGGGGCTCCCAAAGTGCAGCTGAGCATCGAGCGGTGGGAAACTGAGGATGCTCACAGCTCAGCGTTCACCTGGCTTGGGCTTTGTGACCGTTTGAGCTGGGCCTTCTCTCTCAACCCACCACAGGCTTCCACGTGAATGTGCTGCAGATGACAGGGGACATTTGGGCACTGCTGCTGTCCCCTACTCTTCATAGTACCAGCTGGATGTAATTCATCTGCCTGACATCTGTTTGGCACCAACGAGACAGCAAAATGCATGTCCAAGAGAGAGAATATGTGTGAGGGGGGACAAAGAATGCTTGTGGTGGGCTAGGCCTGTTCAAAGGTGATGGCCTCAGCCCTGCTGCTGTGCTGCTCTTCTGCTGGCCTCAGCCCTGCTGCTGTGCTGCTCTTCTGCTGGCCTCAGCCCTGCTGCTGTGCTGCTCTTCTGCTGGCCTCAGCCCTGCTGCTGTGCTGCTCCTCTGCTGGCCTCAGCCCTGCTGCTGTGCCTGCTGCTATGCTGCTCCTCTGCTGGCCTCAGCCCTGCTGCTATGCTGCTCCTCTGCTGGCCTCAGCCCTGCTGCTGTGCTGCTCTTCTGCTGGCCTCAGCCCTGCTGCTGTGCTGCTCCTCTGCTGGCCTCAGCCCTGCTGCTGTGCTGCTCTTCTGCTGGCCTCAGCCCTGCTGCTGTGCTGCTCCTCTGCTGGCCTCAGCCCTGCTGCTGTGCTGCTCCTCTGCTGGCCTCAGCCCTGCTGCTGTGCTGCTCCTCTGCTGGCCTCAGCCCTGCTGCTGTGCTGCTCCTCTGCTGGCCTCAGCCCTGCTGCTGTGCTGCTCCTCTGCTGGCCTCAGCCCTGCTGCTGTGCTGCTCTTCTGCTGGCCTCAGCCCTGCTGCTGTGCTGCTCCTCTGCTGGCCTCAGCCCTGCTGCTGTGCTGCTCCTGCTGTGCTGCTCTTCTGCTGGCCTCAGCCCTGCTGCTGTGCTGCTCCTCTGCTGGCCTCAGCCCTGCTGCTGTGCTGCTCTTCTGCTGGCCTCAGCCCTGCTGCTGTGCTGCTCTTCTGCTGGCCTCAGCCCTGCTGCTGTGCTGCTCCTCTGTTGGCCTCAGCCCTGCTGCTGTGCTGCTCCTCTGCTGGCCTCAGCCCTGCTGCTGTGCTGCTCCTCTGCTGGCCTCAGCCCTGCTGCTGTGCTGCTCCTCTGCTGGCCTCAGCCCTGCTGCTGTGCTGCTCCTCTGCTGGCCTCAGCCCTGCTGCAGTGCTGCTCCTCTGCTGGCCTCAGCCCTGCTGCTGTGCTGCTCTTCTAAGCAAGCTCAGCCTGCAGACTGCTCCTTGCTGCTGCTCAATACTTTTAGCCTTGCATTCTGCTCCCCTCCTGGGAGGTTTTCTTCGAACCAGCAGCTCTGGTTTCACAGCTATGGCTTCAGTCACATGGGCAATAAAGGTTGGTTTACAGCTGGATCCTGGGGCCCTCTGATTCACTGTGTTTCATCATAAGGCTGATTAAACTCTGCCAACCCTTCCAAGGAAGGGAGACTTGCTGGGCTTTAAAGAGTGCAGCACTGTGAGAAGGGTCCCAGTGGCCCAACACATAGCAGTGGGGGTTGGAGGTTGCTGAGAGGCAAGGCAGAGTGAGGCAGCATGGAACTATTGTGTAGGTTCTTCCTAGGGTCTCCTCACAGCACTCCTGCTCCTGCATGGCTTCCTGACTTGCCCTGCTCTTTACCCCCTGCTTACCTCTGGTGTGCACTTACTAAGTGCAGCAGTACAGAAATGTGGTGCAGAAGTTTCTAACAGAAGCCCTGAGCCAGGAGTTAGAATCAGAGAGTTATGGCATTGGTTGGGTTGGAAAAGGTCTCTAAGATCCCTGAGTCCAAACATCAACCCAACCCCACCATGGCCACCGAAACACAGCCCCAAGTGCCACGGCCACAGGCTTCTGGAACACCTCCAGGGCTGGGGACTCCACCACCTCCCTGGGCAGCCTCTGCCAGTCCCTGACCACTCTTACAGCACAGAAATTGTTCCTCATCTCCAACCTGACCTTCCCCTGGCACAGTTTCAGGCCACCTCCTCTTGCTCTGTCACCTGATCCTAGGGAAAGGAGGCCAACCCCCACCTCACCATGACTTCCCTGATTGTCTGCCACACTCCCATGAGGAGGGCAGAGGGGCAGCAGCAGAGGGCTGACTTCTGCACTCTCATTAGTGATTAGCCATCGATAGGCAATGCAGGCAGCTGCCAACGTTCTCTCACCCAGAAGGGACTATCAGAGGCATTGCCCTGCAGTGGGGAGATGGAGGCTGAGAATCTGCTTCCTCAGCTGCCTGGGCTGGCCATGGAATCATAGAATCATAGACTCACAGCCTGCCAGCATGGAAGCAACCTCAAGGAGCTTCAAGCTTTCTAGGTAATGGTGCAGCTGAAAGGAGCTGCTGCAGCACCCTGCCAAGCAGAGCCTTCAAACTGCCCAGGGCAGGGCAATCCACCACTTCCCAACACAGGAGGAGCCCAGTGTCCAACTGCTCTCATTTCTCTCCTGGAGTCAAAGGGGAATGTTCCCAGGAGCAACTTGCCCCCATCTCCCCTTGCCTTTGTGTGCTGGGTTGAAATTCTGCCCCCAGCAGTAAGTTTGCCAGCCCAGCCCAGCCCAGCTGGGAGCAGAGGAAGCTGCATTCACAAGCAGAACTCCAGTCTGCACTGGAGTGCAATGGATCTGTGTAGAACATCCAGGAGCTACAACCCTTACAGGGATTTACAGCTAATAAACAGCACAAGAACCTCCCTGGTCACAGAGCAAGGGAAGTTATTCCCCTCCTGCCTCCCCCTCACCCCCCTGTGCAAAAGGGAGAAGAGAGAGGGGCAGAGGAATGAATACCAAAACAATGCAGCCAAGGTCAAGCAGAAGCAAGTTAGTGTCCCTCCTAGGGGAGAGGGAGAGGAGAGGGAGAGGGAGAGGGAGAGGGAGAGGGAGAGGGAGAGGGAGAGGGAGAGGGAGAGGGAGAGGGAGAGGGAGAGGGAGAGGGAGAGGGAGAGGGAGAGGGAGAGGGAGAGGGAGAGGGAGAGGGAGAGGGAGAGGGAGAGGGAGAGGGAGAGGGAGAGGAGAGGAGAGGAGAGGAGAGGAGAGGAGAGGAGAGGAGAGGCGAGGAGAGGAGAGGAGAGGAGAGGAGAGGAGAGGAGAGGAGAGGAGAGGAGAGGCTGGGCTGCTTCCTTTCTACCAGCCCTTGGGTACCTATAGATCTGTCACCCAATGCACTGCATGGTCCCTGATGCAAAACTTCTGTATCATTAGAGAATAATTAATGCTGGAAAAGTCCTCTAAGATCATCCAAGTCCAACCAGCAACCCAACACCCCCATGGCCACCAAACTCTGGCCCCAGCTGCCATGGCCACAGGTTTCTGGAACACCTCCAGGGATGGGGACTCCACCACCTCCCTGGGCAGCCTCTGCCAGTCCCCTGCAGCAGAGAAATTGTTCCTAACCTCCAAACTTAAACCTCCCCTGGTGCACCTTGAAGCTGGTTCCTCTTGTCCTGCCCCTTGTTCCTAGGGAGCAGAGCCCAACCCCCACCTGGCTCCAGCCTCCTCTCAGGGAGCTGCAGAGAGCAATGAGGTCTCCCTCAGCCTCCTCTGCTCCAGGCTCAGCACCCCCAGCTCCCTCAGCTGCTCCTCCCCAGCCCTGCTCTCCAGACCCTTCCCCAGCTCTGTTGCCCTTCTCTGGCCCTGCTCCAGCCCTCAGTGTCCTCCTGGCAGTGAGGCCCAGACTGAACCCAGGACTCAAGGCACAGCCTCGCCAGTGCCCAGCACAGGGGCACGATGCCTGCCCTGCTCCTGCTGCAGCCAGGATCCTGTTGTCCTTCCTGCCCACCTGGGCACTCCTGGCTCAATTTCAGCTGCTGCCACTCAGCCTCCCCTGGTCCTTTTCTGCTGGGCAGTTTCCAGCCACTCTGCCCCAAGCTTGGAGCCTTCCTGGGGTTGGTGTGACCCAAGTGCTGGACCTGGCCTTGGTGAACCTGATCCCATTGGCCTCAACCCATGGCCCCAGGCTGGCCAGACCCCTCTGCAGAGCCTTCCTACCTTCAAGCTGCTCAGCACTCCCACCCAACATGCTGTCACCTGCCAGAGGGCTGCAGGTCCTCTCAACCCTTTTGCCAGACCCTTGAGAAAGGTGTTGAGGAGAGCTGTCCCTGGGGAGCACCACCTGTGTCCTTGTGTCACAGTATCACCAAGGTTGGAAGAGACCTCAAAGATCACCAAGTCCAAGCTGTCACCACAGACCCCATGACTGAACCATGGCTCCAAGTGCCACATCCAATCCCCTCTTGAACCCCTCCAGGGATGGGGACTCCACCACCTCCACCATTCCAATGGCCAACAACTCTCTCTGGGAAGAACTTTCTCCTCACCTCCAGCCTAAACCTCCCCTGGCACAGCTTGAGACTGTGTCCTCTTGTTCTGGTGCTGGTTGACTGCCTGGGAGAAGAGCCCAACCCCCACCTGGCTCCAACCTCCCTGCAGGGAGTTGCAGAGAGCAAGAAGGTCTCCCCTGAGCCTCCTCTTCTGCAGGCTAAGCAACCCCAGCTCCCTCAGCCTCTCCTCCCAGGGCTGTGCTCCAGACCCCTCCCCAGCTCTGTTGCCCTTCTCTGGACACCTTCCAGCAGCTCAACCTCTTTCCTGACCTGAGGAGCCCAGAGCTGGACACAGGACTCAAGGTGTGTCCTAAGCAGTGCTGAGCACAGGGCAGGATGAGCTCCTTGCTCCTGCTGGCCACACTGCTCCTGATGCAGGCCAGGCTGCCCTTGGCCTTTTTTGGCCCCCTGGGCACACTGCTGGCTCCTGTTCAGGCAGCTGTCAATCAGCACCCCCAGGTCCCTGTCTGTTTGGCAGCTCTCAGCCACTCCTTGTGTGCAGCAGGAGCAGAGTGTGAAACACAAGCCTGGACAGTTAGAAATGCCTCCCACACTGATTTGTTGTTCTAATCTCTTCTGGATTTACACAAGAGGAAGGCTTTTTATGGCTGCTTCATTGCTGCTTACTCATCAGAGGAATTTATAAGTTTATCTAGCAGCAGCTTCAGAACTTTGCTTTCATCTTCCTGGAACAGGAATGAACAACCCAGGGAAAGGAGCAGGCTGGGCCCAAGGCAGGTGAGGTGCTGTGGGAAGGGAGCCTGTGGGGAGCAGCTGACCAACCCTAGCTGAGGAGAGTGCCCTCAGCAGCAGGAGCTTGATCTGCTGCAGCAGCTTTGGAGGGCTCTGGGCTGCTCCCCCTGGGACTCTCTCCCTGTGCACATGAGAGACAGGAGGTGCACAGGAGGTTTGCCACAGCAAAGGCAGTTCCAGGGAGAGAGAGAGATTCAAAGGTCAGGACATGCCTGAGGCTGGTACAGGAGGCCACACCTGAGAATGAGCAACGTGGAAGGACATCGGCAATGGAGCTCAGGCACTGCCTGGGCAGGGTGAGGCTGTTCCTCACAGCCCCCAGGCTCTGATGGTACAGCACAGCCCCCAGGGTGTGATTCTGTACCACAGCACCCAGGGTGTGACTGTGGAGCACAGCCCCCAGGCTCTGATGGTACAGCACAGCCCCCAGGCTCTGATGGTACAGCACAGCCCCCAGGGTGTGACTGTGGAGCACAGCCCCCAGACTCTGATGGTACAGCACAGCCCCCAGGCTCTGATGGTACAGCACAGCCCCCAGGGTGTGATTCTGTACCACAGCACCCAGGGTGTGACTGTGGAGCACAGCCCCCAGGGTCTGATGGTACAGCACAGCCCCCAGGGTGTGACTGTACAGCACAGCCCCCAGGGTGTGATTCTGTACCACAGCCCCCAGGCTCTGATGGTACAGCACAGCCCCCAGGGTGTGACTGTGGAGCACAGCCCCCAGGCTCTGATGGTACAGCACAGCCCCCAGGGTGTGATTGTGAATCACAGCCCCATGGCTCTGATGGTACAGCACAGCCCCCAGGCTCTGATGGTACAGCACAGCCCCCAGGGTGTGACTGTGGAGCACAGCCCCCAGGCTCTGATGGTACAGCACAGCCCCCAGGGTGTGACTGTGGAGCACAGCCCCAAGGCTCTGATGGTACAGCACAGCCCCCAGGGTGTGACTGTGAATCACAGCCCCATGGCTCTGATGGTACAGCACAGCCCCCAGGCTCTGATGGTACAGCACAGCCCCCAGGGTGTGACTGTGAATCACAGCCCCCAGGCTCTGATGGTACAGCACAGCCCCCAGGGTGTGACTGTGAATCACAGCCCCCAGGCTCTGATGGTACAGCACAGCCCCCAGGGTGTGACTGTGAATCACAGCCCCCAGGCTCTGATGGTACAGCACAGCCCCCAGGCTCTGATGGTACAGCACAGCCCCCAGGGTGTGACTGTGAATCACAGCCCCCAGGCTCTGATGGTACAGCACAGCCCCCATTGTCTTGGTCTGAGCAGCCCCCAAGGCACTCCCCCCACTCACACCCACCCCCCCAAAGGGTTGTAATGAAGAGGCTGAGACAGAATTGGAAAGTTCCATGGGAATACAATTCACAAATACAAAACAAAGTACAAAACCCAATCTGAGCTCCAGCTCCTGTGCTCCTCCACATCCAGCCTCCCAGGGGGCAACAGTCAGCACAAGGAACACACTGAGAGTTTTCTGGCCATGGGAGCGTTGCTGAGCACCAGGAAGCCATCCCCAGGCTCCTGGCTGCACTGCTGGGACAGACAGAGGCAGAGAGAGAGTTCTCCAACGTGCTGCAAAGCACAGGCTGGGGAAGGTGGGGAGAGCCCAGAGCTGTGGGGTGCACAAGAGTCTTCCCTTGACACATCCTCTCTGGGGGCTTCCTCTTCATTCAGAAGCAACCAGCACAGGCAGCATTGGCACAGATCTCACATAAATCAGCATCCTGGATAGCTGAGCCTGTGAGAGAGAACAAGCAGAGGGCTTCACTGGGATGGCAAGAGAGAGCAGAGCCACACAGCAAGGGATTGTGACCCTCCCCCCTCTTTCCATCCCTGCTTTGGAGCTGTCTTGTGCCTTCAAGCTGTGACTGGTAGCAGTAGATCAGTCCCTGCCAAAACCTGCCCTAAGCAGTCAGCTCAACCCTGAACTCCCTGGGGAAGCAATGGGACCATGTGGAGGCCAGAGAGAGCAGCAGGGCAGCTTGGGCATGTGGCTTGTAGAGCCACAGCCTTCTTCCTGCTGTAGTGCTGCTTCCTCAGGGCTGCACTGGGGTGGGCAGCAGAATGATGCCACCCAGAGCAACCCACAGGCAGCCACTGAGGCAGCCACTTCAGGAAGCAGGGTGAGTGAGACAGACCCTGCCACAAGCTGATCCCTCTCATGCACATCTCACACCTCTTCTAGGCCACCCTGACACTGATGTAAGCTGTGGAATCCCCCCCTGGAGATATTTCATTGCTGCAGAGATGTGCAGCTGAGGGCCATGGTTCAGCACCAGGCTTGGCAGAGTTAGAGACTGCCTGAGCCCAATGACCTTAAAGGCCTTTACCAACCCAACTGATTCTATGATTCTGGGACCCTCAGCTGCTGTGCAGCCACTTGGAGGAGGCTTTGCCATGGATGGATGGATGGATGGATGTATTCTATGCCATGGATCCAGCAGCCTGGTCTGTGCAGGCCACAGCTCAGCTCAGCACAGCTCAGCAGTTTTCCTGCAGGGAGCTCACAGCTCCTGTGGTGCAGTCCTTGCAGGAGGGGCAGCAGAAAGGCAGCCTGGGCTCCCTCAGCTGCTCTGGGAGTGACAGAGCAGTAATTCTGCTGCTCTGCCTGCTGCTGTCTGAATGCTTAGCCTGGAGCAGTGTGCCAGTGGAGCTGTACAACATGAGCTACCCACTCAGCCTCTCGAATATCTTGGGGGCATCTCCTCTGTTGCACACAGGTTGGAACTCCTCAGGGAGATCTTTGTCAGCACAGGGGGAAGAGGCAGCCTTGGAGACCAGCACGCGAGGGTTGACCTTCCTCCTCTCATCCATCAGCTCCTTCAGCTTCTTCACAGACTCAAGGGAGAATTTCAAGTCCCCATCCTAGGTAGCCAGAACCAGCAAAAACAACAACAGAGGTGTCAGGAAGTCAACCCTTAGGCAAATCCATTGCACTCCCACCCCCAGCTCTCCCAGACACTGTGACAGGGCAAGGGCAGCACTGAAACAAAGCCCAGAGCTGGTGGTGCTGGCTGGAAGCAAGAGGATTCAGCTCGAAGGCAAAGACCTCTGAGAGCAGCAGTGTGGCCTGACTGGCTTTGGCTGTGTCCCACGGGGGGCAGAGGCAGCTCAGTGTATCTCTCACTCCTACCCAGGATGAGAAGCCAGAAGAGGAGAACCTGAACGTGGCAGGTTCCAGCCTGCTCTGGAGCTGCTCCACCAGGTCCATGTCTTTCATACACTCAGGGCTCCTGGGCTGACCCCAGCTCTCTTTGGCTAGCAGGGCATCCAAAGGAGAAGAGGAGGCTGTTTCAAGGCACAAAGATAGTTAATGATCCCTGGAACCTCCTGTGCACACATAGGGAGAGTCAGGAGCTCTTCAAGCAGTGTTAGCTCTCCCAGGTCCCTGAGGAAGTGCTTTCCACTGCACTCAAACAAATCTCCCAAGCTGTCCCTAAGGGTGAGTGCAGGCAGCTGGAATACAGACAAGGGCACTGAAGCACTGCCTCCATCTCACCTGCAGCATCACCTGCAGGTGCTGTGTAGCTTGAACCTTTGCTACAGCTCCTCTAGCAGCTCCTCTGCCTGTTCAAGCTGCACTGGATCCAGCCAAGCCTCTCCTGGACCTGCTTTTGCCCCGTGTGAGATGTCTGTGGCTCCATCACAGGAGCTTGCAGAGCATTTCCATCATGAATTTCCTGCCTAGCAGCAGGCAGGACAAGACAAGACATGACAGCTTCTCTTGTGTCCCATCCTGCTTACACCACTCTGTAAAGGCAGAGCTGTCCCCAGTTCTTCCAGCTGCCTGCAGCAGCCTGGTAGTAATACCTGAAGGGTCTGACAGGAAGGAAAACAGAGCCACAGGCAGAGGAAGTTGGATCTCAAGCAAGAAGAAAGCCAGGACTCAGGTCTGTTAGCTCAGGTCATGATCCCTGCTGCAGCCACACTGCAGCTAACCTCAGGATTCTGTTGCAGCTGCAACAGCAAGACAGCAGAGAGCAGAACACTCACCTGAACATAGACTGCCTGGGAGCTGGGCAGCAGCAGCAGGGCAGCCAGGACTGCAAAGGAAAGGAAGCTTTTCATCATGCCTTTCCTAAGCTCAGTGTCTCTTCAATCTCTCTGTAAGTCTCTTCAGCCTCTGACCTCCTCTCTTCTCAGCAGTGAGAGTTGTGTGCTCCCAGAGCACAGCTGGGGCTTTATAAAGCCTTGGGGGGCAGCAGGAGCTGGTAAGCCATTAATCTGAGCACTTTATTGAGCCACCATAAAGCCTCAGCTCTTATCTGCTCATCAGCAGAGCAGGCCAGCCCCACCCAGCCTGAGCTGGGCTTTATCAGCCTCTGGCCGTGGCAAAACATCACAGCCTACAGCACAAGGTTGATGCAAGACGAGGCCTGAAGTGAGTGATCTGCCCCTGGGCACTTCCTGCAGAGATATGGGGAAGGGAGAGCCTTGGGAGGGAAAAACATAAACAGATTGATCTGTTGCAGGGAAGGCAGTGAGAGAATGAGAGAAGGGCAGGGCAGGGCAGGGCAGGGTGAGGAATAAGAATGGAAAGGAAAGGGAAAGCTGAGTGGGAGAATCACAGCCCCTGGCACACAGCAGCTGCTGGCAAGGTCGAAGGTTAAAAACCATCCTGAAAGCAAAGGCAGGAGGCAGCTCCAAACACTGGGCTGCACCCTGAGCACCAGCACCTTGGCTGCTCAGCACCACACCAGCTCTGCACTGGGCTGGCAGAATAGAATAGACCAGACCAGACCAGGTTGGAAGAGACCTCAGAGATCACCAAGTCCAACCTCTCACCCAGCACCATCTGATCAACTAAACCATGGCACCAAGGGCCTCATCCAGGCTCTTCCTAAACACTTCCAGGGATGGGGACTCCACCACCTCCCTGGGCAGCACATCCCCAGGGCCAATTACTCCTTCTGGGAAGAATTTCTTCCTAACACCCAGCCTGAACCTCCCCTGACACAGCTTGAGACTGTGTCCTCTTGTTCTGGGGCTGATTGACTGCCTGGGAGAAGAGACCAACCCCCACCTGGCTCCAACCTCCCTGCAGGGAGTTGCAGAGAGCAAGAAGGTCTCCCCTGAGCCTCCTCTTCTGCAGGCTAAGCAACCCCAGCTCCCTCAGCCTCTCCTCCCAGGGCTGTGCTCCAGACCCCTCCCCAGCTCTGTTGCCCTTCTCTGGACACCTTCCAGCAGCTCAACCTCTTTCCTGACCTGAGGAGCCCAGAACTGGACACAGGACTCAAGGTGTGGCCTAAGCAGTGCTGAGCACAGGGCACAATGAGCTCCCTGCTCCTGCTGGCCACACTGCTCCTGATGCAGGCCAGGATGCCCTTGGCCTTCTTGGCCACCTGGGCACACTGCAGGCTCATGTTCAGCTGCTCTCCACCAGCACCCCCAGGTCCTTCTCTGCCTGGCTGCTCTCAGCCACTCTGACCCCAGCCTGTAGCACTGCCTGGGGTTGCTGTGGCCAAAGTGCAGCCCCTGGCACCTGGATGTGTTCAATCTCCTGCCCTTGGCCTCTGCCCATCTGCCCAGCCTGGCCAGGTCCCTCTGCAGAGCCTCTCTACCCTCCAGCAGCTCAACTCCTGCCCCCAGCTTGCTGTCAGCTGCAAATTTGCTGATGACTGTCTCAGTGCCCTCATCCAGATCATCAATAAAGATGTTAAAGAGGCTGGGGCCCAGCACTGATCCCTGGGGCACAGCACTGGTGCCTGGCTGCCAGCTGGCTGTGGCACCATTCACCACCACTCTCTGGGCTCAGCCTCCAGCCAGTTCCTAACCCAGCTCAGAGAGCTGCTGTCCCAGCCAGGGGCTGACAGCTTGGCCAGGAGTTGGCTGTGGGGGATGGTGGCAAAGGCCTTGCTGCAGCCCAGGCAGACTCCATCCACAGCCTGCCCCACAGCCACCAGGCAGTCCCCTGGGCATGGAAGGAGCTCACGTTGGTCAGGCAGGACCTGTCCTGCCTGCATCCCTGCTGGCTGGGCCTGAGCCCTTGGCCATCCTGCAAGGGCTGTGTGACTGCACTAAGGATGACTGCTCCATAACCTTGCCTGGCACTGAGGTCAGGCTGACAGGCCTGGAATTCCCTATCAGGGTAGGAAGGGACTTCAAGGCTCAGCCAGTTCCAATCCCACCTCACACCACAGCAGGTTGCTCACAGCCACCTCCAGCCTGGCTGCAAACACCTCCAGGCAGGAGGCTTCCACCACCTCCCTGGGCAGCCTGTGCCAGGCTCTCACCACCCTCCTGGGCAACAACTTCTTCCTCACAGCCAATCTCAATCTCCCCACTTCCAGATTTTTTCCATCCCCCCCAGTCCTATCCCTCCCTGACACCCTCAAAATTCCCTCCCCAGCTTTCTTGGAGCCCCCTGCAGATCCTGAAAGGCTACAATTAGGTCTCCTGGAAGCCTTCTCTAGTCTGCACAGCCCCAACTCTCAGTCTGTCTCGATAGCAGAGCAGTTCCAGCCCTCTGATTCTCCTCATGGCCCTGCTCTGGACACCTTCCAGCACCTCCAGACCTTCCTGGCACAGAGGCTCCAGAGCTGGACCCAGAGCTGCAGGGGAGGTCTCAGCAGAGGGGGAGAATCACCTCAAAGGTTCCATCGTTTGCTTGTCCACAGCAGCATTTTGGGTCCCAATCCCCATTTTCCACGGCCCAAAGCCTTTTCTCTCCAGCTCCCAAGCAGCATCCTTGGCTCCCATTCTAGGGCCCACAGCCAGGCAGCGTGGTAATGGTTGCAATAAGCAGTGTGAGCAATCTGGCAGTGCAGGCCTAGAGCCTGGCATGGTGGTAGGCCCTGTCCAGCACGGGTGCAGACGTGGCTGGCAGCGTAGCAGGACAGCCCTGTGCCTGCACCGGGTCACCAAAGCAGGGCACTGGCAGCTATAAACACAGAGAGTTATCTGGGAATCACAGGATGCACACCTGCACCCACAACCTCGCCTGTCCTTGCTAGTTTAACCACCAATCACCAGCAGAGCAGTGTGTGGTCAGTCGTGAGGGGCCAGTGAAGCCATGCCAGCAGTGCCCTCCGGGCTCAGGTAAGCCTAAAGCTTTCCTTACTGCGCACTTGTCCTGCGCGCTCCTTGCCAGGCTGTCAGCTCTGCTGCCTGCTGGGTACCAGCCTTGCATTATCAGCAAACAGCGCTGAAGCAACAAAGGAACGATGCCAGCTCATACTGATCAGCTGTATTGATCCCAACCGCCGTCGTCACCACAGGGCAGGAGGGGATTATGGTGGGGGACAGGTGGGCAAGGGGCTGCAGAAGCAGCTGAGTGCCTTGGGCATGGAGCACAGCAGCTGCGGTGCCCCAGAGGCCTCAGCAGCATCAGCTTTGTGATGTCACAGAGCCACTCATGACATCAGGGGCAGCATAAATCAGGGGCTGGGGCAGGCCATGCAGTCACAGTGCCTGGAGCTGCTGCTGGTGCTGGTGGTGGTGCCAGGGGTGCTGGTGGAACTGGTGCTGGAGGTGTTTTTGGTGGTAGTGGAGCTGGTGCTGTTAGTGCCAGTGCTGGTGCTGTTGGTGCCAGTGCTGGTGCTGCTGGGGCTGTTGGTGCCAGTGCAGCTCTTGGTGGTGCTGGTGCTGTTGGTGCCAGTGCTGGTGGTGCTGGTGCTGCTCTTGGTGCTACTGCAGGTGCTGCTGCTGCAGGAGCTGCTGCTGCTGGAGCTGCTGCTGCTGCTGCTGGCACAGGCTGTAGGCAGCTGCCTGATCCTAGCTGCTCCTCGGGGCTCAGCTCCTGGTCTGCAGCCAGCAGCTGGCAGTGCCAGCAAGTGCTGCCTGGCAGCAGTGCCCAGGCAGTGCCCAGGCAGTGCAGTGCCCATTCCTGCAGGGCCATGAAGAGCATCTGGCGCTCAGTGCGAAGCTCAAGGCCGTGGCAGTGGCTCCTGCCCTCCAGGAGCAGCAGTGGCTTCTGTGAGTGCCGGGGCAGGTGTCTGGAGCAGATGAGCCTCTGGTGGGAGCTGGGGGACAGGTAGGGGCTGCAGGCCTGGGGCTGCTCTTTGGGCACCTCCTGGGCCCTCGGCCAGGAGCCGGGGCTGGGCTGCCTGCCTGTGGCGCTTTGCTCTGCGGGGAGGCAGCTGCGGAAGGGGCAGAGGATGCTGGGCAGGGAGCTGCCCCGAGCCCTGCCCGCAGCTGCTTCTGCTTTCTCTCTCGGCAGGCACGGCCCCGGGGCAGGGCCTGCGGAGGGCCGGCGGCAGGGCAGGCAGGGAGGAGCCGCAGGAGGCCGTCGGACGGCTGACAGCTTCGACGCCCAAGCCTTTCGGAGAGCATCTCAGCAGCTGCTGCAGGAGCATGAAGAGCTCCTGGAGAAGGAGCAAATCATCCAGCACCTGGCTGAGCAGCTGAGCAAAGCTGAAGGGGCCTCTCAGCAGCACCTCCACAGGCACACAGAGCTGCTGCAGCAGGGCACAGCAACCTTCCAGCACATGGCTCAGCAGCTGGCCAAAGCGGAGAGGAAGATTTTCAGGCTGCAGAAGGAGCTGCAGGAGCTGAAGAGAGTTTGCCTGCAGGAGACCTCAGCTTTCCAGAGGCAGGGTGCTCTGCAGGAGGCTCACCACAGGCAGCAGAGCAAAGAGGCCACCCAGAGGACAGAAGAGCTGCAGCAACAAGTGGCCCAGCTGCAGCAGGAAAACGCTTTCCTGCGTCAGCAGCTGCAGGAGAGGGAGCAACAGGTACCTGAGAGAGCTCTGCAGGTGGCCCAGGGCCCAGGGATGAAGGCTCGGAGAGCACAGAAGGCTGGGGCAGCTCGGGGCAGGACGAGCTGCCCAGGGGCTGCCCAGGGGCTCTTGCAGCCCTCAGTGCCTCTGGCATCTTGGGCTGCATGGAAAGCAGGCTGGGCAGGGCAGGGGCAGGGAGGGCACTGGGGCAGGGGCAGAAGCAGAGGGAGCTGGCTGCTGCAGCAGGCCCAGAGGAGCACAGAGATCCTCAGGGCCCTGGCTGCAGCAGCTGCCCCAGGGGGACGGGCTGAGAGAGTGCCTGATGTGCTGGGGCTCAGCAGGCTCCCTGAGCAGCTGAGATGGCTTCTTTCCCTAGAGAGCAAAGCCACCGAGGCAGGCAGAGCTCCAGCAGGCTTTGGGCAAGCAGCTGCTGGCAGAAGTGGAAGCCAAACTTCAGCAGAAGGCCAAGGAGGAGCTGCTGGAAGAGTGCTGCCAGCTGCGAGCTGCAAACCAGAAGCTGCAGCGGCTGCTGGCTGAGCTGCAGCAGCGCTCGGCCAGGCCTGGGCTGAGGCACTGCACAGCTCACTGCACAGCTCACTGCACAGCAGCCCCTGCTGGGGCCAGGAGTCAGCAGCGCTGGCTGCAAAGGATGAGAGAGGACAACTTCAAGCATGAGGTCGCCCAGGTCAGTTCTGTCCCCCTGGCAGCTGCCAGCTGGGGCTGCACCCCTGCCTCCCAGGGCTTCTGCCTTGCCTTTGCCTCTCCTGCTGACTGCTGGGCCTTGGGCTGCCCTGCTGCAGGCCACCATCCTTGCCGAAGCCAGAAGAGAGCTGAGGAGCAAGAAGCCTTCCAGGAGGGCCATGGAGCAGAGCCTTGGAGCTCTGGAAGAGGAACTGGACAGAGCCAACAGGCTGCTGACCGACAGCTTCCGGGAAGTGGCTCGGCTGAGGCACAGCCACAGCTGTGAGCATTGGCCCCTGGGGGCCCTGCAGAGCAGCAGAGGGAAGCAACCTCCACAGTAAGTGCCAGCACTGCACCTGGGGGGCTCAGCAGCCTCTGCTCCTCTCCTGCCCTTCCAGCCTTGCTCTCCTCTGCTGGCCTTCAGCCTCTGCAGGCCTCAGCTGCCTCTTGCCCTGCTTGATGCTGCTCCCTAGCCAGCTCCTGGGCTCCAGCTGCCATGCAGCTAACTCTGCCTCCTGCTTTTCTCTCCAGCCTCTGAGCAAGACACAGCTGCATCTGCTGGGGATCTGCCCTGGACAGCTCCTGCTCTCCCCTCAGAAGGGAAAGAGGAGAGCTGCTGACAAGGGACATGGAGGAGGCTGAGCTTCTCCAGCACTTCTTCACCTCAGCCCTCACTGCCAAGGGCTCCAGCCACCCTCCCGCAGTCACACAAGAGGAGAGACATCAAGAGACAAGGGCAGAGCCACTGACAGCCTTCACCTGCCCCTGAGCCAAGCCTTCCACACTCTCCCACACCACAGCCTGCTCCCCAGGCTGCTCAGCTCTGGCTCTGCTGGCTTACAGCCATGCTGGTGGGGGCAGAGGGCTGAACGAGCCCAGCCTGCCAGGAGGGCCAAGGAGACTGCATCCAGGTGGGCAGAGAAGGACTTGGTTTGCCCCTCCCAGGAGGAGGGGTCCCCCGGGGCCAAGGGGCTCTATTGCCCTCCCCTTGCTGCCCAGCCAGAGGAGAGCCTTTGCTGCTGCTGCTGCTCTCCTGCCTGGCCTGCTGCTGAGCTCAGCTGCTGCTGCTGCCCTGCACTGCCCAGCTGCTGGGGCCTGCTCCTCTCTGCAGGCTGCAGCTGCTCTCTCTGCAGGACTAAATCTTCAAGAGGGGATTGGATGTGGCACCTGGGGCCAGGGTCTGGGCATGAGGTCTGTGGTGACAGGCTGGACTCGATGATCCTTGAGGTCTCTTCCAACCTTGGTGATGCTGTGAGACTGAAAGCCACTTCCAGCCAGGGGAGCACAAGGCCACCCTGCCTTGCTTTTGGAGAGCTTGCCTCTTGCTGTCTGTCCCTTACCCTTCTGCCCCCTCCCTCTTCTTCATATTGAGATCTTTCATTCAACAATTTCCTTCCCCTTCCCCCAGCCCTGCTCCAGGCTCTTTCTTCCTCACATTCACCTCCTTCCCTCTTTTGCCCTTTCCTCCCTTTCCTTTCCTTTCCTTACCAGGCAAGGGGAGGGAGGCAGGGCAGGAGTTCTCTCTCTCTTAGCATCTGAGCTCTTCAGCTCCACTGAAGGCTCAAAGCAGCACAATGACTTTGATGGGAGGACACTGGGTGGGTAAAGAAGAGCCCAAGAGTGGCTGTCAGTGGTCCATGGCCAGGTGGAGGCCAGGGACAAGTGGAGTCCCTCAGGGATCAGGACTGGCAGCAGGCTCCTCTAGCAGCTCTGTTGGGGCCATGGACAGAGGCACTGAGGCTCCCTCAGCACCCAGCTGTGTGCTGTGGCTGACAGCTGGAGGGAAGGATCCATCCAGAGGGACTGCACAGGCTGCAGAGCTGGGCCCAAGCCAGCCTCAGGAGGTTCAACAACCAAGGGCAAGGTCCTGCAGCTGGCCTGGGGCAATCCCAGGCATGGCTCTAGGCCGGGCAGGGACTGGCTGGAGAGGAGGAGAAGGATGTTGCAGCCCCTGCTGAGAGGGCAGCTGCAGCATTCCTTAGCTGAGCAGTTCCTTAGCTGCACAGAGCAAACCCATCCCATTGTGGCAGGGCAGATTGGGCACCCACTGCAATGTCAGCATGGAAGACTTTTATTCACAGCAGCTGAGGGCCTGCTGGAGCTGCCCCAAGATCAGGGATGTGACAGAGCCCAGTCCCAGAGCCCAGAGCTGTGTCCAGGAGCTCATTCTGACAGGGACCCAGAGCATGGGGAAAGGGAAGACTCTTGCTGCTGCCCTGCCACAACCAACATCCATTCCTGCTGCTCCTCTGAAGGGCTTCTGCTTTCTTCTCTGCAAGCTCCAGACACAAACAGCAGAGTTGCCTCTTGCAGGCACACACCAGCAAGGTTTCACCCTGCAGGTTCAGGCCCCACAGCACAGCTCTGCCTTCCTTTGGCTTCTCTCCTGAAGGGGACTTAGAAGCTGCTCTTTCCAATGCCCACAACCTTCCAGGGGCCTCCAGTTGCCAGGCTGGGCCTCCTCCCTCACCTCCCAGGGCTCCCCAGGGCTGCAGGGGAACATTTCTCCTCCCCACCCTCGGGGCCTCCATCCTCCCATTGCCCTCTGCAGGCACTGCCCAAAGCCAAAGGGCTGTGGGGAGAGCTTGGCAAAAGGCAGCAGCTGAGCTCAGCTGCAGGGCATGGAGGCAACTGGGCACAGGCTGGAAAGGAGCTTCAGGCTTGAGTGGCAGAGCTGGCACTGGACAAGGACTTAGGCCTGAGAGCAAGATGCTCTTCAGCCCAAGCCTCCTCCCTGCCACTGACTTGCTCTGCACATTCAGGCCTCTGGCTGCCTCTGGCCTGAGCCCACACACAGCCCCTTGCAGCTGGGCAAGCTGCTCCAAAGCTGCTCAGCAGGTCAGGGCCAAGTGGTGCCAGAGCTCAGCAGGGCAGTGCTGCCCCTGCAGCCCCCAACCTCCCAGCCCAGCTCCTCTGCCCCAGGCCTCTTCCCCCGTGAGGAGCTCTGGGGACCCAGGCTCTGACTCTGCTGCTGCAGCTGGGGGCTGTGCTAGAGCACAGCAGATGGTGCCCAGGGGCCACTCTCTGCCCTCTTGTGCTTCCTGGGCTGCTGCTGCCAGACCTGGGGCAGCCTGCAGCCCTTCCTGCCCCCTGCCCACGCCTTGAGAAGCACTGCTGCAGCTCAGCCTTCCAAGGCTCTGCCCAAAGGTGACTGCAAGCTGCCCTCTGCCCCTCCGTCCCCAAACACCTCCATGCCAAAGGCACTTGAGCCCTGCTGCAGCCCCTGCCCCACCTGGCCCCCAGCCCTGTGCCCTCCTTATGCCAGCCTGGCCCTGCTGGCCCCAGCCCCACTGCCTGCCCCCTCCCAGCAGGGCTGGGCACTGCCAGGCCCCAGCTGCAGCTTGAGGCCATGCAGCCTCCAGCAGGGCCTGAGGGCAGGGCTGGGGCCTGGGGGCCAGCCCTGGAGCCTCAGCAGGAGGCTGTGGGCCCTGCACTGGGGGCTTGGCAACCACAGCCTCTGCTCTGGGCCACCAGAGAAGAGGCTTTGGGCCAGGGCAGATGGGGCCTGGCCCCCAAACTGCTGCTCTGCAGCCTGGCCGTGCAGCTCTGCCTCTAGCCAAGAGCAGCTCTCTCCAGGGGGGCTTGGAACAGCACACACAGCTCTGAAGCCTGCAGAGCAACCTGAGGGCCCCAGGCCTGGGGGCTTGGAGCTTGGGAGCCTGAAATGCTGCCTTGGACCCCAGACATGAGGCTCTGGATGCTAAAGCAGAGAGCTGCAAACTGAGCCTTGGGCCCTGGACAGGAGGCAGGGAAAGGACCAAGCTGAGACCAAAAGTGAAGCTTTGGAGCCTCCAAATGATTCTCTGGGCACTTCCAGTGGGGCTCTGGAAAGTGCAGATCCAGGCCCTGAGCCCTCCAAAGGCTTCTTGTTGCCTCCAGTCCAGGCTCCAGAGCACAGCAGGGAGGCTCTGCAGCTGGGAAGGAGACTTCAGAGCCTCTCCCTTTGCCTGGCTGCTCTCAGCCACTCTGCCCCCAGCCTGTAGCTCTGCCTGGGGTTGCTGTGGCCGAAGTGTATATATTGTGTTATATATAACCTGCTTCCCATATATGCTTGTAAATATATAGCTTTTGCTCTTCGACTGAGTTAGCTGTGGTTTCTTACTCTGTGGAGGAGGGAGAGCTAAGCCCTCTCTCAACCTACCACACCTGCCACAATGGGATGGGTTTGCTCTGTGCAGCTAAGGAACTGCTCAGCTAAGGAATGCTGCAGCTGCCCTCTCAGCAGGGGCTGCAACATCCTTCTCCTCCTCTCCAGCCAGTCCCTGCCCGGCCTAGAGCCATGCCTGGGATTGCCCCAGGCCAGCTGCAGGACCTTGCCCTTGGTTGTTGAACCTCCTGAGGCTGGCTTGGGCCCAGCTCTGCAGCCTGTGCAGTCCCTCTGGATGGATCCTTCCCTCCAGCTGTCAGCCACAGCACACAGCTGGGTGCTGAGGGAGCCTCAGTGCCTCTGTCCATGGCCCCAACAGAGCTGCTAGAGGAGCCTGCTGCCAGTCCTGATCCCTGAGGGACTCCACTTGTCCCTGGCCTCCACCTGGCCATGGACCACTGACAGCCACTCTTGGGCTCTTCTTTACCCACCCAGTGTCCTCCCATCAAAGTCATTGTGCTGCTTTGAGCCTTCAGTGGAGCTGAAGAGCTCAGATGCTAAGAGAGAGAGAACTCCTGCCCTGCCTCCCTCCCCTTGCCTGGTAAGGAAAGGAAAGGAAAGGGAGGAAAGGGCAAAAGAGGGAAGGAGGTGAATGTGAGGAAGAAAGAGCCTGGAGCAGGGCTGGGGGAAGGGGAAGGAAATTGTTGAATGAAAGATCTCAATATGAAGAAGAGGGAGGGGGCAGAAGGGTAAGGGACAGACAGCAAGAGGCAAGCTCTCCAAAAGCAAGGCAGGGTGGCCTTGTGCTCCCCTGGCTGGAAGTGGCTTTCAGTCTCACAGCATCACCAAGGTTGGAAGAGACCTCAAGGATCATCGAGTCCAGCCTGTCACCACAGACCTCATGCCCAGACCCTGGCCCCAGGTGCCACATCCAATCCCCTCTTGAAGATTTAGTCCTGCAGAGAGAGCAGCTGCAGCCTGCAGAGAGGAGCAGGCCCCAGCAGCTGGGCAGTGCAGGGCAGCAGCAGCAGCTGAGCTCAGCAGCAGGCCAGGCAGGAGAGCAGCAGCAGCAGCAAAGGCTCTCCTCTGGCTGGGCAGCAAGGGGAGGGCAATAGAGCCCCTTGGCCCCGGGGGACCCCTCCTCCTGGGAGGGGCAAACCAAGTCCTTCTCTGCCCACCTGGATGCAGTCTCTTTGGCCCTCCTGGCAGGCTGGGCTCGTTCAGCCCTCTGCCCCCACCAGCATGGCTGTAAGCCAGCAGAGCCAGAGCTGAGCAGCCTGGGGAGCAGGCTGTGGTGTGGGAGAGTGTGGAAGGCTTGGCTCAGGGGCAGGTGAAGGCTGTCAGTGGCTCTGCCCTTGTCTCTTGATGTCTCTCCTCTTGTGTGACTGCGGGAGGGTGGCTGGAGCCCTTGGCAGTGAGGGCTGAGGTGAAGAAGTGCTGGAGAAGCTCAGCCTCCTCCATGTCCCTTGTCAGCAGCTCTCCTCTTTCCCTTCTGAGGGGAGAGCAGGAGCTGTCCAGGGCAGATCCCCAGCAGATGCAGCTGTGTCTTGCTCAGAGGCTGGAGAGAAAAGCAGGAGGCAGAGTTAGCTGCATGGCAGCTGGAGCCCAGGAGCTGGCTAGGGAGCAGCATCAAGCAGGGCAAGAGGCAGCTGAGGCCTGCAGAGGCTGAAGGCCAGCAGAGGAGAGCAAGGCTGGAAGGGCAGGAGAGGAGCAGAGGCTGCTGAGCCCCCCAGGTGCAGTGCTGGCACTTACTGTGGAGGTTGCTTCCCTCTGCTGCTCTGCAGGGCCCCCAGGGGCCAATGCTCACAGCTGTGGCTGTGCCTCAGCCGAGCCACTTCCCGGAAGCTGTCGGTCAGCAGCCTGTTGGCTCTGTCCAGTTCCTCTTCCAGAGCTCCAAGGCTCTGCTCCATGGCCCTCCTGGAAGGCTTCTTGCTCCTCAGCTCTCTTCTGGCTTCGGCAAGGATGGTGGCCTGCAGCAGGGCAGCCCAAGGCCCAGCAGTCAGCAGGAGAGGCAAAGGCAAGGCAGAAGCCCTGGGAGGCAGGGGTGCAGCCCCAGCTGGCAGCTGCCAGGGGGACAGAACTGACCTGGGCGACCTCATGCTTGAAGTTGTCCTCTCTCATCCTTTGCAGCCAGCGCTGCTGACTCCTGGCCCCAGCAGGGGCTGCTGTGCAGTGAGCTGTGCAGTGAGCTGTGCAGTGAGCTGTGCAGTGCCTCAGCCCAGGCCTGGCCGAGCGCTGCTGCAGCTCAGCCAGCAGCCGCTGCAGCTTCTGGTTTGCAGCTCGCAGCTGGCAGCACTCTTCCAGCAGCTCCTCCTTGGCCTTCTGCTGAAGTTTGGCTTCCACTTCTGCCAGCAGCTGCTTGCCCAAAGCCTGCTGGAGCTCTGCCTGCCTCGGTGGCTTTGCTCTCTAGGGAAAGAAGCCATCTCAGCTGCTCAGGGAGCCTGCTGAGCCCCAGCACATCAGGCACTCTCTCAGCCCGTCCCCCTGGGGCAGCTGCTGCAGCCAGGGCCCTGAGGATCTCTGTGCTCCTCTGGGCCTGCTGCAGCAGCCAGCTCCCTCTGCTTCTGCCCCTGCCCCAGTGCCCTCCCTGCCCCTGCCCTGCCCAGCCTGCTTTCCATGCAGCCCAAGATGCCAGAGGCACTGAGGGCTGCAAGAGCCCCTGGGCAGCCCCTGGGCAGCTCGTCCTGCCCCGAGCTGCCCCAGCCTTCTGTGCTCTCCGAGCCTTCATCCCTGGGCCCTGGGCCACCTGCAGAGCTCTCTCAGGTACCTGTTGCTCCCTCTCCTGCAGCTGCTGACGCAGGAAAGCGTTTTCCTGCTGCAGCTGGGCCACTTGTTGCTGCAGCTCTTCTGTCCTCTGGGTGGCCTCTTTGCTCTGCTGCCTGTGGTGAGCCTCCTGCAGAGCACCCTGCCTCTGGAAAGCTGAGGTCTCCTGCAGGCAAACTCTCTTCAGCTCCTGCAGCTCCTTCTGCAGCCTGAAAATCTTCCTCTCCGCTTTGGCCAGCTGCTGAGCCATGTGCTGGAAGGTTGCTGTGCCCTGCTGCAGCAGCTCCGTGTGCCTGTGGAGGTGCTGCTGAGAGGCCCCTTCAGCTTTGCTCAGCTGCTCAGCCAGGTGCTGGATGATTTGCTCCTTCTCCAGGAGCTCTTCATGCTCCTGCAGCAGCTGCTGAGATGCTCTCCGAAAGGCTTGGGCGTCGAAGCTGTCAGCCGTCCGACGGCCTCCTGCGGCTCCTCCCTGCCTGCCCTGCCGCCGGCCCTCCGCAGGCCCTGCCCCGGGGCCGTGCCTGCCGAGAGAGAAAGCAGAAGCAGCTGCGGGCAGGGCTCGGGGCAGCTCCCTGCCCAGCATCCTCTGCCCCTTCCGCAGCTGCCTCCCCGCAGAGCAAAGCGCCACAGGCAGGCAGCCCAGCCCCGGCTCCTGGCCGAGGGCCCAGGAGGTGCCCAAAGAGCAGCCCCAGGCCTGCAGCCCCTACCTGTCCCCCAGCTCCCACCAGAGGCTCATCTGCTCCAGACACCTGCCCCGGCACTCACAGAAGCCACTGCTGCTCCTGGAGGGCAGGAGCCACTGCCACGGCCTTGAGCTTCGCACTGAGCGCCAGATGCTCTTCATGGCCCTGCAGGAATGGGCACTGCACTGCCTGGCCACTGCCTGGGCACTGCTGCCAGGCAGCACTTGCTGGCACTGCCAGCTGCTGGCTGCAGACCAGGAGCTGAGCCCCGAGGAGCAGCAAGGATCAGGCAGCTGCCTACAGCCTGTGCCAGCAGCAGCAGCAGCAGCTCCAGCAGCAGCAGCTCCTGCAGCAGCAGCACCTGCAGTAGCACCAAGAGCAGCACCAGCACCACCAGCACTGGCACCAACAGCACCAGCACCACCAAGAGCTGCACTGGCACCAACAGCCCCAGCAGCACCAGCACTGGCACCAACAGCACCAGCACTGGCACTAACAGCACCAGCTCCACTACCACCAAAAACACCTCCAGCACCAGTTCCACCAGCACCCCTGGCACCACCATCAGCACCAGCAGCAGCTCCAGGCACTGTGACTGCATGGCCTGCCCCAGCCCCTGATTTATGCTGCCCCTGATGTCATGAGTGGCTCTGTGACATCACAAAGCTGAGGCTGCTGAGGCCTCTGGGGCACAGAAGCTGCTGTGCTCCATGCCCTCACTCAGCTGCTTCTCACAAGCTGCTTCCTCACAAGCACTCAGCTGCTTCTGCAGCCCCTTGCCCACCTCTCCCTCACCGTAATTCCCTTCTGCCTGGCTGTGGGCCCTAAAATTTGGCTTGGGAACCAAGGATGCTGCTTTGGAGCTGGAGAGAAAAGGCTTTGGGCCATGGAAAATGGGGATTGGGACCCAAAATGCTGCTGTGGACAAGCAAACGATGGAACCTTTGAGGTGATTCTCCCTCTCTGCTCCACTCTGCTGAGACCTCCCCTGCAGCTCTGGGTCCAGTTCTGGAGCCTCTGTGCCAGGAAGGCTCTGGAGGTGCTGGAAGGTGTCCAGAGAAGGGCCTCGAGGAGGAGCAGAGGGCTGGAGCTGCTCTGCTGTGAGCACAGCCTGAGAGAGTTGGGGTTGTGCAGGCTGGAGAGGAGAAGGCTCCCAGGAGACCTCATTGTGGCCTTCCAGGATCTGCAGGGGGCTGCAAGGGGCTGCAAGAAAGCTGGGGAGGGACTTTTGAGGGTGTCAGGGAGGGATAGGACTGGGGGGGATGGAGCAAAACTAGAAGTGGGGAGACTGAGATTGGCTGTGAGGAAGAAGTTGTTGCCCATGAGGGTGGTGAGAGCCTGGCACAGGCTGCCCAGGGAGGTGGTGGAAGCCTCCTGCCTGGAGGTGTTTGCAGCCAGGCTGGAGGTGGCTGTGAGCAGCCTGCTGTGGTGTGAGGTGTCCCTGCCCATGGCAGGGGGTTGGGACTGGCTGAGCCTTGAGCTCCCTTCCAAGCCTGACAGCTCTGTGGTTCCATAACCTTTGTGTCAGTTCCAGGGGAGGCAGAGCAAATGTATAAAGAAAGAAATCTCCTCTATTTCTCTTCTTCTTCTCCTTTATTTGTCACAGGGATGGAGCAGCAAGCTGAGGGTTCTGTAGCAGGGAATCTTCCCAATACTGGCTATGAAATTCAAGTCATTGAGATGGGAATCAGAGCCCTGGAGTAGGCTGCCCAGGGGGTTGTGGAGTCTCCTTCTCTGGAGGCTTTCAGGACTCACCTGGATGCCTTCCTGTGCAGCCTCCCCTGGGTGATCCTGCTCTGGCAGGGCGGTTGGACTCGGCTCTGGGCAGGCCACACCTCGAGTGCTGTGCTCAGTTTTGGGCAGCTCAGTGCAAGAGAGCTGTGGAGGTGCTGGAGGCAGGGCAGAGGAGAGCAAGGAAGCTGTGAAGGGCCTGGAGAATAAATCTGATGAGGAGAGACTGAGGGAGCTGGGGATGGTTAGTGTGAAACAGAGGAGAGGCCTCCTGGCTGTCTACAGCTCCCTGAAAGGAGGTTGTGGAGAGGCTGCTGCTGCTCTCTTCTCCCAGGTAGTGATAGAGCAAGAGGGAACAGCCTCAAGCTGTGACTGGGAAGGGTGAGACAGGGCAGTAGGGAAAAGTTTTTTTCTGGAGAGGGTGGTCAGGCAGCGTGCCCTGAGGGGACAAAAAGCCTCAGAGGTGCTCTGGACCAGCCCATGGGGCAGGAGCCAGCAGCTCTGGGTTTTCAGGTGGCCCAGGCTTGTCTGAACATGCCCTGGAGTCCAAGTGGGCCAGGTGTGAGTGCCTTTGGCCACCTTTGGAGGGAACTCATTCCCTAGGTTACAGTGTCAGGCTTGTCTCTCTCAGTCTTTGTGGTCACTGCCAGCATTGTCTTGGGGGAGCTGTAAGTAGCAGCCCAAAGAGCCAGGACCTTGCCTTGCCCTTGTCCAAGCTCTGGGAGAAGTCACAGGTGTGACCGCTTGAGGCTGTGCCTGTAAGACACACAGTGCTGGGACACTCCAGCTGAATGTTTTCGGTGCTAGAACCAAAACATTCTGATATTCTAAACGAATTTCATTGGTGCATGGATAAAATGCAACTTTAGATTGTGGAGCAGTTGGAATGGTTTTTTTCCCTCAGTTCAGTTTGGTTTGGGAGTTGGGGGAGTGTGGGTTTCAGCCTGTTCTCCCTGCCTGCTTCCCTGCGAACTGCTGGAGTTGGCCTTCAGATAAGCACAAACTAACCCTGCCTGGGCTTGTGAAGCTTACTAACAACTCTTTCCCTTAGTAACTTGCATTTCTCTCTCTCTAACCCCTTTGTGGGGAAAAAAAGGGAGGTAGGGGGGGAGAGAGGGGGTTACAGGGAAGGGATCCCTCCTGGGGGAGTGTAATGGGTTGGGGCAGACCCCCTCCCCACCACAGGCAGAAATGCATCAGGAACAGTGTGGCCAGCAGGAGCAGGGAGGTCATTCTGCCCCTGTACACTGCACTGGTTAGGCTGCACCTCGAGTACTGTGTCCAGTTCTGGGCCCCTCAGTTTAGGAAGGAGGTTGACTTGCTGGAACGAGTCCAGAGAAGAGCAACAAAGTTGGTGAGGGGTTTGGAACATAAGCCCTACGAGGAGAGGCTGAGGGAGCTGGGGTTGCTTAGCCTGGAGAAGAGGAGACTCAGGGGTGACCTTATTACTCTCTACAACTACCTGAAGGGAGGTTGTAGACAGACGGATGTTGGTCTCTTCTCCCAGGCAAGCAGTACCAGAACAAGAGGACACAGTCTCAGGCTGCGCCAGGGGAGGTTCAGGCTGGATGTTAGAAAAAAGTTCTATACAGAGAGAGTGATTGCACATTGGAATGGGCTGCCTGGGGAGGTGGTGGAGTCACCATCACTGGAGGTTTTTAGGAGAAGACTTGACAGGGTGCTTGGTGCCGTGGGTTAGTTGCTTGGGCGGTGTTGGATTGGTTGATGGGTTGGACGCGATGATCTTGAAGGTCTCTTCCAACCTGGTTTATTCTATTCTATTCTATTCTATTCTATTCTATTCTATTCTATTCTATAACGACTCAGACAAACTGATTGCAAAAGTAGTGGAGAGTTTAAATAGAGAACAGTGAGTGTGCACAAAAGGAAACATGGTGACAAGAAAGGAACCAAAATAAACCCAGAAAGACTCCAAACCCCACCTGAGGGTGCATCCAAAACCCCCAGGGCTCCTTCTTCCCCCTCCCTCTGCTGGGCTAGTCTCAGCTGGCCAGGCCTGAGCCTGCCCATCCCCCAGTGGCCTTGGGCCCAATCAGGCCATGGCCGGGAGATCTCTCCCCCAGTTACCAAGTCTCGGAGAGGGAAGGAAAGAGGAAGTGCCAGACCCCACCACAAAATTTATAGTGGTGCAAGGGATTATGGTAGAAATACCTAATTTCCTGAGTCCACCCACTGGGATGGACTTCTGGACACAGGAAACACCCCTGTAGCAGAGGGCACCCAGCCCAAACTACGACAGGGAGGGATTTTTGTTGTGTTATTTCTCTTTGCTGTATATTTCTGTGTATGTATTGTAAATCCCTGTATAGATTGTGTGATATAGAACCTGCTTTCCATATATGCTTGTAAAGATATAGCTTGCTCTTCGACTGGGTTAGCTGTGCTTTCTTACTCTGTGGAGGAGGGAGAGCTAAGCCCTCTCTCAACCTACCACAACAGTATCACAGTCTCACAGTCTCACAGTATAACCAAGGTTGGAAGAGACCCCAAGGATCATCGAGTCCAACCTGTCCCAACAGACCTCACGACTAGACCATGGCACCAAGTGCCACATCCAGTCTCCCCTTGAACACCTCCAGGGACGGTGACTCCACCACCTCCCTGGGCAGCACATCCCGGTGACGAACGACTCGCTCAGTGAAGAACTTTCTCCTCACCTCGAGTCTAAACCTCCCCTGGCACAGCTTGAGACTGTGTCCCCTTGTTCTGGTGCTGGTTGCCTGGGAGAAGAGACCAACCCCCACCTGGCTACAACCACCTTTCAGGTAGTTGTAGAGGGCAATGAGGTCACCCCTGAGCCTTCTCTTCTCCAGGCTAAGCAACCCCAGCTCCCTCAGCCTCTCCTCACAGGGCTGTGCTCAAGGCCTCTCCCCAGCCTTGTTGCCCTTCTCTGGACACCTTCAAGTGTCTCGATGTCCTTCTTAAACAGGCCTCACTTGGAAGCCGAGCTGCACTTCAGTTCACCCAGACAGGCTGCAAGGCCTCTGGCTGCACAGCCTTGTGGAGCCCAGGGCCGAGAGCCCAGCCCCGGGGTCCCCACGACAGCTGCGGTGCGTGGGGAGAAGCAAGCAGCACCGCTGCGAAGATTGCAGCTGAAGGAGCTCTCCATACAGGCAAAGCTGCAGAGCCAGCAGCCCTGCCAGCCTCAGCAGCAGCCTCTCTGCTGCACAGGGTGACACCTTCAGGCTCTGCCTTTAAAAAGCCAGCTGCAGATTTTGCAGCAGGAGAGTGAAAAAGCATAACCACACCCACAGCTGGGTGTGAGAAGCAAAGCGAGGCAGGATCCTAAGGGAAGCTCACTGGGCAGGTGTGTGGGATGCATTTCCAGCAAGCTCACATTCCATTTCACTCTGCTCTCTCTGCTGGCTGCTTTGCTGGGGAGCCCTTATCAGCTAACCCTGAGATAAGCACAGTGGCTTTCTGACAGTGCTTTGAACTAGCAGCTGTCTGACATTCTCTTTTCTTCTAATTAAATGGAGGAAAAGGGGAAGGGGAGGTTGGGGGGGGAGCAGGGGGCAGTTTTCCTCCTGGTGAGGGAGATTTCTGTGCTGTTTTAGAATAGAATAGAATAGAACAGAACAGAACAGAACAGAATAGAACAGACCAGGTTGGAAGAGACCTTTGAGATCATTGTGTCCAACCTATCATCCAACACCACCTAATCAACTAACCCATGGCACCAAGCACCCCATCAAGTCTCCTCCTGAACACCTCCAGTGATGGTGACTCCACCACCTCCTCAGGCAGCACATACCAATGGGCAATTACCCTCTCTGTGTAAAACTTCCTCCTAACCTCCAGCCTAAAACTCCCCAGGTGCATCCTGAGACTGTGTCCTCTTGTTCTGGTGCTGGGTGCCTGGGAGAAGAGACCAACCTCTGCCTGTCTACAACCTCCCTTCAGGTAGTTGCAGAGAGCAAGAAGGTCACCCCTGAGCCTCCTCTTCTCCAGGCTAAGCAACCCCAGCTCCCTCAGCCTCTCCTCCCAGGGCTGTGCTCCAGACCCCTCCCCAGCTTTGTTGCCCTTCTCTGGACTCATTCCAGCAAGTCAACCTCCTTCCTAAACTGAGGAGCCCAGAACTGGACACAGGACTCAAGATGTGGCCTAAGCAGCGCAGTGTACAGGGGCAGAATGACCTCCCTGCTCCTGCTGGCCACACTGTTCCTGATGCAGGCCAGGATGCCATTGGCCCTCCTGGCTGCCTGGGCACACTGCAGGCTCATGTTCAGCCTACCGTCAACCAGCACCCCCAGGTCCCTCTCTGCCTGGCTGCTCTCAGCCACTCTGCCCCCAGCCTGTAGCACTGCCTGGGGTTGCTGTGGCCAATGTGCAGCCCCTGGCACTTGGCTGTGTTCAATCTCCTGCCCTTGGCCTCTGCCCATCTGCCCAGCCTGCCCAGGTCCCTCTGCTCCCCGTAAATACCTGCCTAACTGTCCCTCCTGTCATGCAGAGCATCATCAGGGGCTGGGAACAGCCATGCATGAGGGAACCACATTTTGGCTAGGGAGGGCTCACCATGAAGGGATGAGCTGCAGGTTATAGCTAAGGTTTCCAGTGCTGGGTTTGCTTTTCATGCAAGCACTGAACACTGACTTGTTACTTTGGTTGCCCTCACTCCATGTACCCTGGGTGGATTTGCCTCTGTTCCCACCTTCGTGGCATTACATCAGAAACTTATCCACTGCCCTTGCTCAGCCTGAGGGCTCTGTCCTGCTCCAGCCTGGTGAGCATGTGTACTGGCCCAGAGAGGAGCAGTTGGGTGGTAAGCACTGAATGAGATGAAGTATCAGGCAGTGTCTTTGTCTTGACAATAGATGTTTCCTGCCCTGGCCTGGCAGTGGTGATGGTTATACTGGGAGCAGAAGGTGGGACCCCAGTGGTAGCATCAGGCCTTACTTGTGGGATTCCCCAGTGCTCTTTTCTGCTCTCTCCAGCAGAGGAATGTTCGTGATTGTCTGAGTCCAGCTTCAGAAAGCAGAGAGAAGTATTTTTTTCTGACCCTGAGGCTTGAAGTAGGAAGCTGGGACGTGGCACTTGGAGCCATGGTTCAGTAGCCATGAGGTGCTGGGTGACAGCTTGGACCTGATGATCTCTGAGGTCTCTTCCAACCTTATTGATTCTATGATTCTATGATTCTATGTGCACACAGCCATTGCATTCCATTGCAGAGTGTAGTTCTGCCTGGGAATGCAGCTGCCATTTGCTTGCCTGAGTTAGCTGAGTCCTTGTTAATGCAGGGTGGGCTGAAGCACCACACAAAGCTTTCAGCTAGGAAGCCTCCAGGGGCAAACCCTGAGTGTGCCTCAGCAGCAGGCTGCAGAAGCCAGCAGAAGGTGAAGCTGCTCCTGCAGCTCTCACCTGCTGGATGCCAGTTTGGTTGTGTTTAAACCCCCAGAGGGTGCCAGGCTCAGGCAGGAATGATGAAATCTGATTCTCAGAAGCACCTATTGAAGGTCTGCTGCCCCAGAGCATTCTGGAGTCCCCCCCCTCCCTCCCCCTTGGGGGCAATCCCTGCCTCTGGTGCAGATGTTCCCTTTTCTCCTTACAGTCCAGATTGCTGTCTGTTGGTTCTGGACTTTTGCTCCTGTTGGTTGAGTTGTTCCATGGTCCTGCTGCTGAGAGATCTGCCCCACAGCCCAAGAGCCTGAGCCAGCAAATAGGTTTGAGTCACATTTTCCACGGGGGGGTTTATTAATGAAGTTATTAATACTTTTATTAATCACTCCTCCTACTGACTATTAATAACCTGCTTGTGACCACAGCACCCTGGCAGAGGCTGCCCAGGGAGGTGCTTGAGTCACCAAGCCCAGGTGTGTTGAGAGGTGGTTTGGATGTGGTGCTTGGGGCGATGGTTTAGGGCTGAGCCTTGCAGGGTAGGCTTCTGGGTGGGACTTGGGGATCCTAAAGGTCTGCTCCAACCTGAGTCTTTCTGCACCACTACCAGCACCACCAGCACTGGCACTAAGAGCACCAGCACCTCCACCACTACCACTAACAGCACCAGCACCTCCACCACTACCAACACCTCCAGCACCAGTTCCACCAGCGCCCCTGGCACCACCACCAGCAGCAAGCTGATGCTGCTGAGGCCTCTGGGGCACAGAAGCTGCTGTGCTCCATGCCAAAGGCACTCAGCTCCTTCTGCAGCCCCTTGCCCACCTGTCCCCCACCCCCTGGGACTGGTTTGGACTCCATGATCTCTGGAGGTGCCTTCCACCCTCTCTCCTTCCCTGCTTCTGTGTGACTCTGGGAATGCTCCAGAGAAAAGTGGAAGCAGTCAGCAGCAGTTCTGCAGCAGCTGGGAGGGAGCTGCACTGAGCTGTGCTGCAGGGCAGGGCCTGAGGCCTGGCTCTCACTCTGGGAGCTGCTCCATTGCGGCACAGGAGAAGTGTCAGCTGCTGGGGCGAGAGGAAGGGGAGCTGGGAAAGGAGCTGGGAAAGGGCAGGGCAGAGAGAGGGCAAATGTGCATGTGCTGTGCAGGCAGCTCCCAGAGCCTGCTGCGGCCTTTGGAGCTCAGCAGGCAGCCCCTGACTCTCCAGCGCCATCCAGTGGCCGTGCAGAGTGTGCAGGGCACGGGACAGCTGCCCCCAAAAAAGGGACTGAGGGTGGCAAAAGGGACTCCTGCCCCTAACCAGGGCTGTCAGGAAGCAGAGCCACTGCACACTGCACAAGGCATTGTGGTGCAGGGCCCTTTCCCCCTGCTCTCAAGGGATCAGCTCCAGGGAGGGAGTAGCCCAGAAAGCCACAGGAGGAAGTGGTAAGGCTGCCTGGAGGGACTTGGACAACTGCTGCAATTGAAAGAGGGCCCAGGAGGCAGCCCAAGCCTCCAGCCTCCACGTCAAGAGCTGTGCCTTGGTTTTCTCTCTGCTGTGCCCAGCACCTTTTGGTGCACCCCAGGGCTGCAGGGGAACATTTCTCCTCCCCACCCTCGGGGCCTCCATCCTCCCATTGCCCTCTGCAGGCACTGCCCAAAGCCAAAGGGCTGTGGGGAGAGCTTGGCAAAAGGCAGCAGCTGAGCTCAGCTGCAGGGCATGGAGGCAACTGGGCACAGGCTGGAAAGGAGCTTCAGGCTTGAGTGACAGAGCTGGCACTGGACAAGGACTTTGGCCTGAGAGCAAGATGCTCTTCAGCCCAAGCCTCCTCCCTGCCACTGACTTGCTCTGCACATTCAGGCCTCTGGCTGCCTCTGGCCTGAGCCCACACACAGCCCCTTGCAGCTGGGCAAGCTGCTCCAAAGCTGCTCTGCAGGTCAGGGCCAAGTGGTGCCAGAGCTCAGCAGGGCAGTGCTGCCCCTGCAGCCCCAACAGCAGCTCCAAACCTCCCAGCCCAGCTCCTCTGCCCCAAGCCTCTTCCCCCAGTTAGGAGTTCTGGGGGCCCAGGCTCTGACTCTGCTGCTGCAGCTGGGGGGCTGTGCTGTCTCCAGGCCAAGCTACATTCAAGTAGCCAATCTCAGAAGGCTGGGAGGGGGACAAGCAAAAGGCTGAGTCTTGGCTTTCAGCTTCTCCTTCAGGCTTTGTGTCCTGTGTGGCCTTCAGGGTGCTGAGAGGCTCTGGTGGCTCTCGTGCTGGGAAGCTGCAAACAAACAAATGTCTCTCTGTGGTCACTGCCAACTCTGCCTGGCCCTCTGCCACCTGCACCACCCCAGCCCCCTCCCTGCCCCCCTGCGAGGCAGCCCAGGCCAAGGGCAGTGCACTGCACATGGACTAAGGTCCCACACCCTGCTGGCCCTGCTCTAGCCCAGAGCCTCCTCTCACTGTGCCTCACCCTCACCAGCACCCACAGGCTGTAACCAAGCCTGCTGCAGCAGGCAGAGAGCAGGCTGGCACAGCCCCTCTGGGCACCCAGCTTGGTGCTCCTGCCTGCAGGGCTGGAGAAAGAGCTCAGGCTGCCTCCTGCCCCATAGCCTGGGCCATGGCTCCTGCAGCCTCAAGCAGCTCTGCTCCTCTGAGTCTCAGAAGCTCTGCTGCAGAGCTCCTCCACACCCCGAGGGCACCAGGCCCAGCTCCAAGCCCCACTGTGTGCCCACACAGAGCCTGAACGCCACTGCTGCAGCCCAGTGGCTTCAGCACCATTTTCCTTACACTGTGAGCACAGAGCTGAGCCTTGGAGGTGGAAGCAGAGGGTGGAGCAGCCAGAATGCTCAAGCTCTCCCCCAGCACATGCAGAGAGGCCTTCCCTGCCTCCTCCCCTTGTACCTGGCACGGGGAGCTGGCAGCAGCTTGCCCTGGAGCTGGCGCTCAGGGATGTGACCGCTCCTGGAGTCCTGGAAGGGGGAAGAGAGAGTCCCAAAGCAGGAGCTGCACATCAGACCCCAGACAGCAGCATGCAGACTGCCCCCAGTCCTGCTCCCCACGAGCCCCAGCCCCACAGATGTCACCTTTGGGGCTCAGGAAAGCTCCTCAGCCCTGACTAGCTCAGGGGAAACGAAGGGGAAGAAACCAAGCCCAGAGGGACACAAACAGCTCCTCGTGCCAGGCCCCACACAGCCTCTGCCTCCTCCACACTTCAGCATGCACCAAGGACCTTCCAAGTCTCTATCCTGGGGTTCAGAAGTCCTTGAAACTTGGATTTCCAAAGCTGTTGACTTCCCTGCATTTGTCTCCATTTCTCCTCCTGAAGTTCATCATTCCCTTGGGCAGCCCAAACCTGAGTGTTTAGGTCCTGCTCAGCCCAGCGGCTTCCAGTGCCCAGCTCATCCTGAGGGTTCTTGGCTCCCAGCAGAGCCATTCCCAGCCACACTGCCCTGCCTCCCTGCTCAGGGGAAGCTAACCCTGAACTGAAGGGCTCTGAGCAGCTCTGAATCTGCAGCAGAGCCGAAGGGCCATTCCTGCCCCTGTGGGTTAGGCTCTCCTGGTGCAGCAGCTTGGGCTGGAGCTGCTCTGGCAGGAGCCTGGAGCTCGGCTGCCCGCAGTCCCTGCTCACCGACAAAGCCCTTAGGGCCTGCCCTGTGCTCCTTGTCCCCACCCAGCCCCTCCCCAGCACCCTCAGCTGCAAACACCACCCTGCCCCCTCAGCTCCTGCACTGCCCCTGCTGAGCCCCAGCCCTGCCCCAGTCTCACCTCCGTGCTCCTGGCTGTGCGCTGCCAGCTGGGCAGGGGCCCGGGGGGCTGCAGGGGGCCAGGGGGCTGCAGGGGGCTGGGGGGCTGCAGGGGCCCGGAGGGCTGCAGCTTGCTGTAGTGCAGCTTCACCTTCTCCTCAGCCAGGAGCTGCCCCCTCAGCACCTCACACCTGCAAGGCACAAAGGATTTCCCAGCTGGCCAGGCTGCATTTGCAAAGGAGCCTCAGCCCCTGTGGCCTCAGCTCGGTGCTGGGGGCAGGGCTGGAGGCACCCCCAGCATTTCACACCCAGGGCAGCAGCCCCCAGGGCACAGCTCAGGCCTTGCTCTGCGGTACTGAGGCACAAAACCAGAGCAGGAGGCAGGCTGCCAGAGCTGTGCCAGCAGGCAGTGCCTACCTGCTCTGCAGGGGGCCCAGTGTAGGGCAGGTGCTCCCAGGGGTCTCCTCCTGCTCACTTCCCTTCTGGAGGAGCTCTCTTCTCTCCTGCAGCAGTCTCTCCCTCTCAGCAGTGAGCTGTGCCACCAGCACCTGCCCCTGCACAGGGGTGCAGGAGAGGATCACAGAATGAACCAGGATGGAAAAGACCTCAGAGCTCAGCAAGTCCAAGCTGTGACCCAGCACCTCCTGACTAAACCATGGCTCCAAGTGCCACATCCAATCCCCTCTTGAACACCTCCAGGGATGGGGACTCCACCACCTCCCCAGGCAGCACATCCCCATGGCCAGTTACTCCTTCTGGGAAGAACTTTCTCCTCACCTCCAGCCTAAACCTCCCCTGGCACAGCTTGAGACTGTGTCCTCTTGTTCTGGTGCTGGGTGCCTGGGGGAAGAGACCAACCCCCACCTGGCTCCAACCTTCCTTCAGGGAGTTGCAGAGAGCAAGAAGGTCTCCCCTGAGCCTCCTCTTCTCCAGGCTAAGCAACCCCAGCTCCCTCAGCCTCTCCTCCCAGGGCTGTGCCCCAGACCCCTCCCCAGCTCTGTTGCCCTTCTCTGGACACCTTCCAGCAGCTCAACCTCTTTCCTGACCTGAGGAGCCCAGAACTGGACACAGGACTCCAGGTGTGGCCTGAGCAGTGCTGAGCACAGGGCAGGATGAGCTCCCTGCTCCTGCTGGCCACACTACTCCTGATGCAGGCCAGGATGCCCTTGGCCTTCTTGGCCCCCTGGGCACACTGCTGGCTCCTGTTCAGCTGCTGTCAGTTACAAGCAGTGAGGACTCTTCACTCTCCTCTGTGCCCTCTGCACCTTAAAGCACTTTCCCAAAGGGCTCAGCACCAGGAGTGTTGGCTCCTAGCTGGGATTCCTTACTCCACAGAGTCACAGAGTTGCCCAGACTGCCAAAGTCCTTTAAGAGCATCAAGTCCTATCCTTAGCCTAACACTGGCAAGTCCTCAGCTAGGCCATGTCCCCCAGCACCAGGTCTGCAGACTCTTCAATACCTCCAGGGCTGGGGACTCCACCACCTCCCTGGGCAGCCTGTGCCAGTGCCTCAGAACCCTTTCAGGGGAGAACTTCATTCTAATAGACAACCTGCATGCCAGGGAGCAGAGCCCAACCCCCACCTGGATCCAGCATCTTTTCAGGTTGCTGCAGAGAGCAAGGAGGTCTCTCCGCAGCCTTCTCTTCCCCACACTCAACACCCCCCAGCTCCTTCAGCTGCTCCTCCCCAGCCCTGCTCTCCAGACCCTTCCCCAGCTCTGTTGCCCTTCTCTGGCCCTGCTCCAGCCCTCAGTGTCCTTCTTGGTGTGAGAGACCCAAAGCTGACCCCAGGATTTGAGGTGTGGCCTCACCAGTGCCCGGTCCAGGGGGACAATCCCTGCCCTGCTGCTCCAGGCCAGGCTGCTGGTGGCCTTCCTGGCCAGCTGGGCACATCCTGGTTCACCTTCAGCTGCTGCCCACCCAGCACCCCCAGGGCTTTCTCTGCTGGGCAGTTTCCAACCACTCTGCCCCAGGCCTGGAGCCTTCCTGGGGTTGTTGTGACCCAAGGGCAGGACCCAGCCCTTGGCCTGGTTGAACCTCATCCCACTGCCCTCAGCCCACCCAGCCAGATCCCTCTGGAGAGCCTCTGACCCTCCAGCAGATCAACATCCCCCACAGCTTGGTGTCATCACCAGGCTGCCTGAGGCTGCCTCCGTGCCCTGAGGAAGGTCCTGAGCAGAACCAGCCCCGGAGCTAAGCCCTGGCAAGAAGGGAGGCTCCTGCAGACAGCCTGCAGCTGCTGCAGCGCCTTCCCTTGCAGGAGAAGCCCTGGCTGTCTTCTCTCACCTTTTCCACTTGCAGCTTGGTCAGGCTGAGCTCATTTTCCAGCTGCTTGATCCTGCTGTCCCTCTGCTTCACCTCGTGGATGAAGGCCTCCTTGGCCCTGCGCAGCTTCTCCTTGTGCCGCAGCTGCATCTCCTTGTACTGCCTGGGGGCAGGGACCAGGCTGCCAAAGCCTTTGTGCTCGAGGCCAAGGGCAGGGCAGGAGAGCTCCTGGATGTACTGATGCTCCCCCAAGCCTGGCCTGGCAGCCTCAGCCATATCCCAGCTCACAGAACAGAGCTGCTTGGAAGAGGCCTCCAAGATCCTTCAGTCCAACTGCCCTAAGCCCCAGGCCCACAGCTGCTGGAACCCCCCCAGGGCTGGGCACTGCAGCACTGCCCTGGGCAGACCATTCCAGGGCTGAGATCCCTGCCAGGGCAGAAACCTTTCCTGGTTCCAGCCTGAGCCTCCCCTGGGGCAGCTTGGAACCATTGCCTCTGCTCCTGGCCCTGGGCACCAAGGAGCAGAGGCTGCCCCCTCCTCACCCCAACCTCCCTGCAGGGAGCTGCAGAGAGCAAGGAGGTCTCCCTCAGCCTCCTCTCCTCCAGCCTCAACCCCCCCAGCTCCCTCAGCCCTCCTCCAGCCCAGGGGCTCCAGGCCCTTCTCCAGCCTGGCTGCCCTGCTCTGGACACCTCCAGCCCCTCAGTGTCCTTCCTGCAGGGAGGGCCCAGGGCTGAGCACAGCCCTCCAGCTGTGGCCTGCCCAGTGCTGAGCACAGGGGGATGGTCACCTCCTGGCCCTGCTGCCCACCCTGCTTCTGCCCCAAGCCAGGAGGCCATTGCCCTGCTTGGCCCCTGGGCACTGCTGGCTCCTGGGCAGTGGCTGCCACCCAACCCCCCCAGGGCCCTCTCCCAGCTGCAGCTTTCCATCCACACCTCCCCAGGGCTGGAGCTCCCCATGGGGTTGCTGTGAGGCAGGGGCAGGCCCTGGCCCTTGGCCTTGTTGAGCTTCATCCACTGAGCCTTGGCCATGGCTCTGACCTGCCCAGACCCCCTGTGAGGCTTCCCTCCCCTCTGGCAGAGGCACTCAGCCACCCAGCTGGGTGCAGCCTCACCGAGGCTGCCTCCATGCCCTCCCCCAAACAGTGCTGAAGACACTGAAGAGGACAGGGCCCAGAGCTGAGCCCTGGGGGCCACCACTGGTGGCTGGGTGCAGCCAGGTCCAGCTCCAGTCCCACCACTCTCTGGGCCTGGCCAGCAGCCAGGCTTCACCCAGGGCAGAGGGCACTGAGCCAAGCCCTGTGCCAGGAGCTGCTGCAGGAGAGTGCTGGGGCAGCCAGGGTGCAAGGCTTCACTGAAGTGCAGCAGACAGTGCCCACAGCCCCAGTGCCCACAGCCCCAGGCAGCTCCCCTGGCTGCAGGAGGAGGTCAGGCATCAGGAACTGCCCTTCGTGCCCCCTGCTGCCTGGGCCTGACCCCCTGGGTGTTGTGCCCGTGCCATGTGATGCCTCTCAGCATGCCCTGCTCCATGAGCTCCCCTGGCACCCAGGGCAGGCTGGGAGGCTCCTTTGGGCACCTGTGCACAGGGCCCTGCTGCTCAGGCAGTACCTGACACACAGCTCCTTCTGCTTCAGCAGGCGAACTCCTTCCTCGTACAGAGCTTTGTTGTCCTCCTTCAGCAGCCCAAGCTGCTCAGAGAGCTTCTGCTTCTCCTTCTGGCACTGGAGGTGCTGGGAAGCAGCAATCATTAATTCCCCTGCTGGCCTCTGCTCCTCTGCCTCTGTCCAGTCTGCTCTCTACAGCTGGCACAAGTCCCAGGGGTTCCCTCTCCAGGGGACATCCAGGGCGGCAGGCAGCAGCCTCGGGGGGCAGAGGGGATGGAAGAAGTGGGAGGGTGGATTCCTGCACTGCTGGGGGCTGCAGGCTTTGGCAGGGGGGAGGGTGGAAAAGCACTGCCCCAGGCAGAGGACTTGGCCACATCTGTCCTGCAGAAAGAGGGGACAGCCTCTTCCCCCTCCCTTCAGTCCCTCCTGTGCCCTCACAGCTGCATCCCCAGGACAGCTACATGACCTGGGATGCTGCTTCTCCTCCAGCTCCTGTTGGAATCAGCAGCATCTGCAAGGGCTCAGCACCTGGCTGGATTGGCCCAGGGAGGCTGTGGAGTCTCCTCTGGAGAGGTTCCAACCCCCCCTGGCCATGGTCACCCTGGGCTCAGTGCTCTGGGGGACCCTGCTTTAACAGGAGGCTTTGACCAGATCATAGAAGCACAGATCTGGGTTGGAAAGGGCCTCCAAAGCTCATCCAGGCCAACCCCTCTGCACTCAGCAGGGACATCCTCCACTGGAGCAGGCTGCCCAGAGCCCTGTCCAGCCTGACCTTGAGTACCTGCAGGGATGGAGCCCAACCACCTCCCTGGGCAGCCTGCTGCAGGGTTCCAGCAGCCTCCTGGGGCAGAACTTGTTCCTCACGTCCCCAGAGGTCCCTTCTGACCCCCACCGTGCTGGATTCTGCTCCAGTGGCTCAGCCTCCAGCATGCCCCTGGGTGCTGCAGCTCACCTCGCTGGAGTCACTTTTCCTCTCACCCTCCAGGAGGTGCAGAGTCTTGGCCTGCAGCTCCACCTGCAGCCTGGCCAGCGCCGCCTCCGCCTGCCGCGCCTGCCGCAGCTGCTGCCGCAGCTCCTCCGCCTGCTGCTCCAGCAGCTTCCTGAAAGCAGCCTGCCCTCAGGCACTGCCCTGCAGCCCACCCCGGGGCCCAAGGCTGGGAACAACTGCCCCTGCCCTGGGCAGCAAGGAGGGCAGAAAGAGAGCAGCAGCCCTTCCCTGGCCCCGTGGCCCGTGCAAGGCTGCAGGATGTGCGCCTGAGCCACTGCTGGCACCTAGAGGGCTAAGCACACCCCTGGGCTGGCAAGGAGAGGCCATGCACCTCCTGGGGCAGCTGAGGCCCCCCAAAAGCTGTTACATGTCCACAAAAGGAGATCCTGCAGAGCTCTGCCAGGGACAGAGGCAAGGCAGAAACGGGAGACAGGAGGTGAAAGCAGCAGGGCAGTGACTGAGAGCCCTGGAGGGAGCTGCAGGAGGGAGCTGCAGGCTGGCACAGCAGTGTCTGCTGGCACACAGCTGCCCTCTGCTCACAGCACAGGGCCTCCCCAGCACCTGATACCTCTTCAGCTGCTCCTCCTGAAGCTCTTGTTGCACACGAGCTCCATTCTCCCTGGCCTGCTTCAGCTCCTCCTCCAGCAGTTTCTTGTCTGAGCCACAGGCTTCTGCCAGCAGCAGCTGCTGTTGGGAAGCCTTCAGCTTCTGCTGCAGTTTGGAGATCTGGGAGGCAAATTGGACAGGGATTCAGCTGTCTGAAGTGATCAGCCAGTGCCTGAATGGGAGGGATCAGGGCCCTGGGATCCCTCAGGCCCCAAGCCAGGGGCATGGAAGATTTGCTTCTCCTCCAGAGTGCTTCTGCTTCTCCCAAACTGATTCCAGGATTAGTGCCTGGAGGATACAGTGACCTCTAGTCACAGAGGTGGTGCTGTGGGACATGGTCTAGCACCAGACTGGGTAGTTAGTTAATGGTTGGGCTTGGTGATCTGAAAGGCCTTTTCCACCCAAAGTGATTCCAGGATTCTCTGCTTCTCTTTGGGTCCCAGCCCAGGAAAGGCAAAGCTTTGCCAGCAGCTCCCAGGTTTGGGTCCAGCCCCTGCTGTGCATCAGCAGCAGCCTTCTGGCCCTGCACACTCCAGAGCTGAGCCCAGCTAGCAGTGCAGGAACAGCCAGAGAGGATGCCCTGGAGAACAGCAGCTTGTGCAGGGTGCCCCCCCGCAAAGAGCAGCAAATCCCTTCAGCAGGAAGCTGCCCTGGGCTGCCTGCAGCCAGGCTCTGCAGAGCAGTGAGCTCTAGGGACAGGAGCTGAGCCACCACAGCTGGCTGCTCTGCTCCTCACTCAGAGCAGACATCTTTCCTAACCTGTTTAGCCAAGGGATCTCAAACTGGACCAGCAAAATGGACTTCAGGGAACCAGTTCTGGGGAGCTGCTGCTGCTGCTTCCTCCTCTCCAGCTGCAGCCAGAGCTGCTGTGAGCTCAGCTCTCACCCCTGAGTTACCTTTCTCTGTGCTTCGCAGGCTTTGGCTTTCTCCTGTGCAAGTCTCTCTTGCAGGCTGCTCTGCAGTCTCTCAGCCTGGGAGCACTTCAGGAGCTCCTGCTCAAGCTCCTGCACCTTCTGCTGGCTTTTTCCCCACTGTGCAGAGAGAGAGGAGCAAGCTTCAGTCGTGTCTGAGAGCTTAGCCCGGGCTTGCTTCAGCTCAGCTTTCACCTGAGGTTCAAAAGGAGAAATCACTTTTGCACTTGAGCAGAACCCTCCTGCAGTGCCTGCAGTGGGAGAGCAGCAAGGGTGAGGCAGACAAGAGGAATGCTGGGAGCAGGGACAGCACCTGCAGAGCACAGCCATGGGCTGGCAGAGGGGGTTGGGTGGGCAGGGACCTGCAAAGCTCATCCTGCACAGCCCCCTGCACTCAGCAGGGACACTGCAACCAGAGCAGGGTGCTCAGAGCCCCAAACATCCTGACCTGGGTGCTGCCAGGGATGGGGCATCTACCACCTCTCCCTTGGCCTTGGTGAAGCTCTCAGTGCTGGGCCCCAGCCTCTTTAACATCTTCATTGATGATCTGGATGAGGGCATTGAGTCAGCCATCAGCAAGTGTGCAGCTGACAGCAAGCTGGGAGCAGATGTTGGTCAGTTAGAGGGCAGAAGGGCTCTGCAGAGGGACCTGGCCAGGCTGGGCAGATGGGCAGAGGCCAACAGGATGGCATTCAACAAGGCCAAGTGCCAGGGGCTGCACTTTGGCCACAGCAACCCCAGGCGGAGCTACAGGCTGGGGGCAGAGTGGCTGAGAGCTGCCAAACAGAGAGGGACCTGGGGGTGCTGGTTGATGGTAGGCTGAACATGAGGCAGCAGTGTGCCCAGGGGGCCAAGAGGGCCAAGGGCATCCTGGCCTGGAGCAGGAACAGTGTGGCCAGCAGGAGCAGGGAAGTCCTTGTGCCCTGTGCTCAGCACTGCTTAGGCCACACCTGGAGTCCTGTGTCCAGTTCTGGGCTCCTCAGCTTAGGAAAGAGGTTGAGCTGCTGGAAGGTGTCCAGAGAAGGGCAACAGAGCTGGGGAGGGGTCTGGAGCACAGCCCTGTGAGGAGAGGCTGAGGGAGCTGGGGTTGCTTAGCCTGCAGAAGAGGAGGCTCAGGGGAGACCTTCTTGCTCTCTGCAACTCCCTGCAGGGAGGTTGGAGCCAGGTGGAGGTTGGTCTCTTCTGCCAGGCACCCAGCAGCAGAACAAGAGGACACAGTCTCAAGCTGTGCCAGGGGAGGTTTAGGCTGGAGGTGAGGAGGAAGTTCTTCACTGAGCGAGTCCTTGGCCCATGGGCTGTGCTGCCCAGAGAGGTGGTGGAGTCCCCATCCCTGGAGGTGTTCAGGAGGGGATTGGATGTGGCACTTGGTGCCATGGTCTGGTCATAGGGTCTGTGGTGACAGCTTGGACTCCATGATCCTTGAGGTCTCTTCCAACCTTGGTGATACTGTGAGGCTGTGAAGCTCATGAGGCTCACCCAGGCTCACTGCTGAAGCTTGTCTGGGTCCCAAGCCCCTGGTGTGTCAACTTCCCATGCAGCTGGAGAGCCCCAGGGTCTGTACAGCCAAATTCAAACCAGGTCCAGTCACAGAACCACAGAATCAACCAGGTTGGAAGAGACCTCCAAGGTCCCCAAGCCCAACCAATCACCCAACCCCAACTGATCAACCAGACCCTGGCACCCAGTGCCTCATCCAGGCTCTGCTGAAACACCCCCAGGAACCCCAACCCCACCCCCTGCCTGGGCAGCACCTCCCAGAGGGAATCTCTCTGTCTGGGAAGAACTTCTTGCTAAGCTCAAGCCTAAACCTCCCCTGGCACAGCTTGAGACTGTGGCCTCTTGTTCTGGGGCTGGGTGCCTGGGAGAAGAGCCCAACCCCCACCTGGCTCCAACCTCCCTGCAGGGAGTTGCAGAGAGCAAGAAGGTCTCCCCTGAGCCTCCTCTCCTCCAGGTCCAACACCTCCAGCTCCCTCAGCTGCTCCTCATAGGGCTCCAGACCCCTCCCCAGCTTTGTTGCCCTTCTCTGGACACCTTCCAGCAGCTCAACCTCTTTCCTGACCTGAGGAGCCCAGAGCTGGACACAGGACTCCAGGTGTGGCCTGAGCAGTGCTGAGCACAGGGCAGGATGAGCTCCCTGCTCCTGCTGGCCACACTGCTCCTGCTGCAGGCCAGGATGCCATCCAGGTGTGCCCTGCTCTCTTCAAGCAGCCCTCCCAGCTCTGCTCCTACCTTGGTGCATTCCTGTTGCAGCAGGAGGTTTTGCTTCTGCAGCTCCAGGTTCTTCTCCCTCTCACAGCTCAGCTGCTGCTCTGCCGAGCTGCACAAGGCCTGAACGCGGCGCAGCTCCTGCTGCAGCTGCTGCAGCTCCTCCTGCTGCTGCTGCAGCTGCTCCTGCTGCTGCTGCTGCAGCTGCTCCTGCTGCTGCTGCTGCATCTTCCTCTGCTGCAGCTGCATCTTCCTCTGCTGCAGCTGCTGCATCTCCTCCTGCTGCTGCTGCAGCTGCTCCTGCTGCTGCTGCATCTTCCTCTGCTGCAGCTGCTGCATCTCCTCCTGCTGCTGCTGCAGCTGCTCCTGCTGCTGCATCTTCCTCTGCTGCTGCTGCTGCATCTCCTCTTGCTGCTGCTGCTGCTGCATCTCCTGCTGCAGCTGTTGCATCTCCTCCTGTTGCTGCTGCATCTTCCTCTGCTGCAGCTGCTGCATCTTTTCCTGCTGCTGCTGCTGGCAGGTCTTGTCAGGCAGCCTCTGCAGGAGCAGCAGAGGACAGAGCTTACATGGGAGTCACTTCAAGGAAAGAGGGAGACTGGCAGAGGGCAGGGTGGGAGGATGCCAGCAGCAGTGAAGGGCTTTTAAGTAGGGCAGATGGACAAAGCCAGGCAAGGGCCTCTCCTGCCCCCACCCCATGGCCTGCTCCCTGACCCCCCAGCCCCTCAGCTCTTGAGGTCCTGGGTGAGGGAGCAGCTCCTGTCCCAGTGAACCTCTCACAGCCCAGCAGCACCACCCAGGCTGCTCTGAGCTCTGCAGCAGCTGAGCAGCAGGGGCCCATGCAGCCTCTGCTGCCAGAGGGAGCAGCAACAAGGTGAGTCCTGAGGGAGCAGCAACAAGGTGAGTCCTGGCAGCAGCAGCAGCTGGCACAATGTGACAGCAGCCTGGGCACCATGAGATGCTCTCTGATGGTCTGGGGTGGCTCTCAGAAGAGAATGGAGCTCTCTGGGTCACCTTTCTTCTTGCAAGTGCCTTGCACACAGGCTGAAAGGTCTCATGCAGCAAAGCCCTGCTTCCCAGCATCACCTTCAGCCACCTCCACCTGCACCCTGGCTCTGCACCCTGCTCTTGAGCCACCTCCACCTGCACCCTGGCTCTGCACTCTCTGCTCTTGAGCCACCTCCACCTGCACCCTGGCTCTGCACTCTCTGCTCTTGAGCCACCTCCACCTGCACCCTGGCTCTGCACTCTCTGTCCCTGAGCCACCTCCACCTGCACCCTGGCTCTACACTCTCTGTCCCTGAGCCACCTCCACCTGCACCCTGGCTCTGCACTCCCTGCTCTTGAGCCACCTCCACCTGCACCCTGGCTCTGCACCCTCTGTCCCTGAGCCACCTCCACCTGCACCCTGGCTCTGCACTCCCTGCTCTTGAGCCACCTCCACCTGCACCCTGGCTCTGCACCCTCTGTCCCTGAGCCACCTCCACCTGCACCCTGGCTCTGCACTCTCTGTCCCTGAGCCACCTCCACCTGCACCCTGGCTCTGCACTCCCTGCTCTTGAGCCACCTCCACCTGCACCCTGGCTCTGCACTCTCTGTCCCTGAGCCACCTCCACCTGCACCCTGGCTCTGCACTCTCTGTCCCTGAGCCACCTCCACCTGCACCCTGGCTCTGCACTCTCTGTCCCTGAGCCACCTCCTCCTGCACCCTGGCTCTGCACTCTCTGTCCCTGAGCCACCTCCACCTGCACCCTGGCTCTGCACCCTCTGTCCCTGAGCCACCTCCTCCTGCACCCTGGCTCTGCACTCTCTGTCCCTGAGCCACCTCCACCTGCACCCTGGCTCTGCACTCCCTGCTCTTGAGCCACCTCCACCTGCACCCTGGCTCTGCACTCCCTGCTCTTGAGCCACCTCCACCTGCACCCTGGCTCTGCACTCTCTGTCCCTGAGCCACCTCCACCTGCACCCTGGCTCTGCACTCCCTGCTCTTGAGCCACCTCCACCTGCACCCTGGCTCTGCACTCCCTGCTCTTGAGCCACCTCCACCTGCACCCTGGCTCTGTACTCTCTGTCCCTGAGCCACCTCCACCTGCACCCTGGCTCTGCACCCTCTGCTCTTGAGCCACCTCCACCTGCACCCTGGCTCTGCACTCTCTGTCCCTGAGCCACCTCCACCTGCACCCTGGCTCTGCACCCTCTGCTCTTGAGCCACCTCCACCTGCACCCTGGCTCTGCACTCTCTGTCCCTGAGCCACCTCCACCTGCACCCTGGCTCTGCACCCTCTGTCCCTGAGCCACCTCCACCTGCACCCTGGCTCTGCACTCTCTGTCCCTGAGCCACCTCCACCTGCACCCTGGCTCTGCACCCTCTGCTCTTGAGCCACCTCCACCTGCACCCTGGCTCTGCACCCCCTGTCCTTGAGCCACCTCCTCCTGCACCCTGGCTCTGCACTCCCTGCTCTTGAGCCCAGATGAAAGCCACTGGAGAGGCAGTTTCTTTTCCCAGGGGAATGCCCAGATCCATTCCCAGGCTGGGCAGACTGGATCCAGCCCCATGGGATCTGGCAGTGGTTTTGTGCTCCAGAGCAGCTGGGGGTTGTGACTTGCTCCCAGCAGGATCCTCTCCACACCCTGGGGCTTGTTTGGGTCTCTCTGTACAGGTTTGCTGTGCCCTGGTATCAGCAGGACTCTGATCCTCTCCTCTTCACTCCCCCTCCTGCCTGCAGCCACCCTCTCCCCTCTGCCCTTCCAAACTCCTGCAGCTCACCCTGGCTCCTCCTCAGCCTCCCCTGCTGCCCCCAGGGGAAGGCTGCCTTGCTGGCTCCCCTCCCCATGCCTTCCTGGCTGCTCTTCCCTTCCCTTTGCAGCTCCCACAGTAAGCAAAGTGCCCTGGGAGCACAGCAAAGAGTGGGGACAAGCAGGGCACAGCAGCTGGCAGCAGGACACCAGGCAGCAGTGCTGGGCTGCAGCAAACCCCAGCAGCCTCCTGGGCATCCCAGAGTGGTTTGGGTGGGCAGGGAGCTGTAAGGCTCCTCCAGCCCTGCAGGCAGCAGGGACCTCTGCAAGCAGAGTGGCTTTGTGAGCTGCCACCACAAGGCAGCAGCTGTGGGATGAGCTCCTGGGGTGGAGAGCAAGAGCAGGGTGAGGAGGGGTGAGGAGGAGGAACTGCAGCAAGAGGAAGGCCTGGGGGGGAAGAGAGCAAGGCCTGGGGGGGAAGAGAGCAAGGCCTGGGGGGGAAGAGAGGAAGACCTGGGGGGGGAAGAGAGGAAGACCTGGGGGGGGAAGAGAGGAAGACCTGGGGGGGGAAGAGAGGAAGACCTTGGGGGGGAAGAGAGGAAAGCCTGGGGGGGGAAGAGAGGAAAGCCTGGGGGGGAAGAGAGCAAGGCCTGGGGGGGAAGAGAGGAAAGCCTGGGGGGGAAGAGAGGAAAGCCTGGGGGGGAAGAGAGGAAAGCCTGGGGGGGAAGAGAGCAAGGCCTGGGGGGGAAGAGAGGAAGACCTGGGGGGGAAGAGCACTTCCCATGCCAAAGAGGAGCAGAGCAAGAGCTCCACAAAGCTTGAAGCCATGGCTGCAGGCCTGAATCACTTCTTCCTCTCAGCTGCACTGAGGCCACTCAGCCTCTCCAGGTCCCCAGGGAAGCAGCTGAGGACATTCCCAGCTCCCAAACCCCTTCCCTGAGGCAAGCCAGCAGCCTCCCTCCCCCTGCTGCTCACAGGCCTGGCTGCCAGGGACTAGGTGAGAGGGGAACAATGCAGTGCAGGTGGCAGGTGCCCCCTACCTGTGCCATGCAGCCCCCTGCCCTGCCTGCAGGGCTCTGGGCCAGCAGCAGCCTGGTGTCTGTGGGCACTGAGCCCTGGCTCAGCCTCGGGGGCTCCTCCTGGGCGCTGGGGCTCCCTGCCAGGGCAGCCAGGAGCTCTTCTTGGAGCAGGGCAACCTCCCCCACCACCAACCCTTCCTCTTCACTGCTCTCCTGCAGCTGCTCAGCCAGCTCCTGCCTCTGCTTGCTGCTCTCCAGCAGTTCAGAACTGGAAGGAGAAACAGGAGAGGGGAGAAGTGCAGAGAGCCCAGGGGAACCACCCCCTGCAGGGCAGCTCTGGGGGTGCAAGAGCCCAGAGGAGCACTCAGGGTGACACCTGGGCATCTTGGCAGGCTCCAGGGGGGATTTGATCCTGGCTGGAGCAGTTCTGGGCAAGGCTGAGGCTCCCCTGGTCACTGAGCCAAAGGCTCAGCTCTTGGTGAGTCCTCAGAAGCTTCAGCTGCTGCCTGAGGCTGGCACAGGGCCTGCAGAGCTGAGCTGTGCCCAGCAGCAGCACAGAGGCACTCAGGCAGTGGCAGCTCAGGCTCAGGTCTCCCCTCCCAGCTGTCTGATGGATCTCAGGCCAAACCTTGTGTCCTGCACAGCTCTTCCACCCACCTGCTCCTGGAGTCCCCAGCCCCCAAGGGACCTGAGCTGGCTGCAGCTGCACTGCCTTCAGCCCAGGCTTGTACTGAGAGTCATCAACTGGCCAAGGACACTCTGGGGGGAAGGGACCTTTAGAGCTCCCCCAGCCCAGTCCCCTGCCCTCAGCAGGGACAGCTGCAGCTGGGGCAGGTTGCTCAGAGCCCCACACAGCCTCACCAGAGTGGTTCTGGGACCCTCCCAGCTCTCCTGCAGCCTGGGCCAGGCTCTCAGCACCCTCAGGGGCAAACATTTCTCCCTCCTCTCCACCCTGAATCCCCATCTTTGAGTTCCAAACCATCCCCCCTTGGCCTGGCACATCAGGCCCTGCCCAAAAGTCTCTCCCCAGCCTTCTGCTCAGCCTCTTGAAGCACTGCAAGGCCACCAGGAGGTCTCCCTGGAGCCAGGCTGCACAACCCCAGCTCTCCCAGCCTGGCCTCCCAGCAGAGGGCTTCCAGCCTTGCCAGCACTGCTGTGACCTCCTCTGGCCCTGCTGCAGCAGGTCCCTGGCTGTGCTGAGGGCTCCTGAGCTGCCCCAGCACTGCAGGGAGGTCTCAGCAGAGGGCAGAATCCCCTCCCTGCCCCTGCTGCCCACCCTGCTGGGGCTGAGGCCAGGCTGGGGCTGGGCTGGCAGCTCCACTCCTGTGTGTGGCCACCAAATGCCATCTGTTCACCTCCCTTGCTAATGGCAGCTTGAGCCCAGCTGCTGCACCTCCAGACTTGATCTGATGAGAAAGGGGAGTCAGGGGCCTGCAAGAGTCCCAGCACCCAAAGCCCTCTGCCCTCCAAGGACAACTGAAGTCCCCATCAGGAGGTCTCTCCTCAGCTGCTGGCAGCTGTGAGCCCAATGGAGCTCCAGCTGGGAGCTTTTTGGCCCTGCCCTGCTCCCTCACCCCAGGAGAAGCCAAGGACAGCTCTCATGATGCCACTCAGGATCTGAGCAGCTGCAGGGAAGGTTCCCTCCTGCCTGCTGGTGCTGGCACTAAGGGCACTGCTCACTGCCCCAGAGCTCTGCAGGAGGGCAGTGTGCACAGAGTGCCAGAGGGAAGGGCTGGGAAGGGGCTCTCAGAGGTCAGCTTGGCCAACCCTGCTGCAGGGAGCAGGGACAGAGAATCCCAGAATGGCTCAGGGTGGAAGGGAGCTCAGGGATCATCTCCTCCAACCCCCTGCCATGGGCAGGACACCTCTCAGCCAGACTCAGCTGCTCCAGGCCTCATCCAGCCTGGCCTTCAGCACCCCCAGGCAGGAGGCAGCCACAGCCTCCCTGGGCAGCCTGTGCCAGAGGCTCAGCAGCCTCACACTGAAGAACTTCTTCCTCAGCTCCACTCTAACCCTGCTCTGCCTCAGCTCCAAACCCTTCGCCCTTGGCCTGGCTCAGACCCCCTCAGCAAAAGTCTCTCTGCAGCCTTCCTGCAGGATCCCTTCAGGTCCTGGCAGCAGCTCTGAGGTCCCCCTGGAGCCTTCTCCTCTGCAGGCTGCACAGCCCCAGCTCCCTCAGCCTGTGCTCACAGCAGAGCTGCTCCAGCCCTGGGATCAGCTTTGTGACCCCACCTGGAGTACTGCCTCCAGCTCTGGAGCCCCTATGGCAAGAGGGATCTGGAGGTGCTGGAAGGTGTCCAGAGCAGGGCCAGGAGGATGAGCAGAGGGCTGGAGCTGCTCTGCTGTGAGCACAGCCTGAAGGAGTTGGGGCTGTTCAGTCTGGAGAAGAGAAGGCTCTGAGGTGACCTCATTGTGGCCTTCCAGGATCTGCAGGGGGCTCCAAGCAGGCTGGGGAGGGACTGCTCAGGGTCTCAGGCAGTGATAGGACTGGGGGGGATGGAATGAAGCTGGGGGTGGGGAGATTGAGGCTGGAGGGGAGGAGGAAGTTCTTCCCCATGAGAGTGGTGAAGCCCTGGGATGGGTTGTCCAGGGAGGTGGTTGAGGCCCCAGCCCTGGAGGTGTTTAAGGCCAGGCTGGATGAGGCTGTGGGCAGCCTGCTCTAGTGTGGGGTGTCCCTGCCCATGGCAGGGGGGTTGGCACTGGCTGATCCCTGGGGTCCCTGCCAACCCTGACTGATTCTATGACACTCTGATACCTCCCCTGGACTCTCTCCAGCAGCTCTGTGTCCTTCTTGTGCTGGGGACCCCAGAGCTGGCCAGGACCCCATCCAGCCTGCCCTGGAAGCTCTGCAGGCAGGGAGCCTCCATGTGCCTGGGAAGGCACAAAGCTGCTGTGGCCATTTGTGGCCAGGAGCAGCACCAGAGGGATTTTGGAAAGGCTAAAAGCTGAGGCAGCAAAGACAAAGAGCAGAAGGCAGCAGAGGCCTTGCCAAGGCTTACCAGAGCAGGTCCTGCCCAGCCCTCAGGCTCTGGAGCTGTTCTCCCAGCAGCACCACTGCAGCCAGCTGTGCTTCCCGGGGCTCCTCAGCTGCACATTGCTCTCCCAGCTCCAGCTTCTGGCCCTGCTCTCTCTCCTGGAGCAGCTCAGAGCCCTGCAGGGTCAGAAACCAGCCCAGCTGGGATTTGCTGTGGCCTCAGGAGCAGCTCCAGGCAGCCTGGCAGCTCCCCCAGCACTGGGCTGGGATGCTGCAGCTCCCCACTGCTGAAGGTGCAGCTGCAAGGTCTTTCCTCTGCAGGGGAAGGAGCTGTGTGAAAGCCATCAGCAAACCTCCCTGGGGCTGACTTCAGCCTCCTGCTGCCCACCTGCAGCTCTCAGAGCTTCACCTCGGCTGCCACATCCCTCCAGAGCCGCAGGGGAGGCAGGAGAAGCCCCAGGGTGTGTGCAGCTGCTGCCAGGGAGCCCCCAGGCAGGGCAGCCCACAGCCCCCAGCTGCAGAGGGCTGCTCTTCACTGCAGCACTGCCTCAGGCCTCAGCAGCAGGCAGGGGCAGGCCTGGGACAGGGCCTCCCAGAGGCACTTTGCTTGGAAGAGAGCTTTAAGCTCATCCAGCCCAAGCCTTCGCCCAGCACTGCCAGGGCACCACTGCACCACTGCACCACATCCCCAGGGCTCTGGGATGGGGACTGCACCACTGCCCTGGGCAGCCTGGGCCAGTGCCCAGTGCCGCTTTCCAGTGCCCAATCTAAACCTCCCCTGGTACAACCTGAGGCCACATCCTCTCAGCCTGCCACTGGCTGCCCCCCACCTGGCTCCAGCCTCCTCTCAGGGAGCTGTGGAGAGCCAGAAGGTCTCTCCCCAGCCTCCCTTTCCCAGGCTGAACACCCCAGCACCCTCAGCCCTCTGCTCCAGACCCTTCCCCAGCTCTGTTGCCCTTCTCTGGAACTGTCCAGCCCTCAATGTCCTGAACCCAGCACTCAAGCTGTGGCCTCAGCAGTGCCCAGCCCAAGGGCACAATCCCTGCCCTGATCCTGCAGCCCACCCCACTGCTGCTCCAGGCCAGGCTGCTGCTGTCCATCTTGACCCTCTGGACACCCCTGGCACACCTTCAGCTGCTGTCACCCAGCAGCTAAACCTAACCCTAGCCCTAACCCTAGCCCTAACCCTAGCCCTAACACTAGCCCTAACCCTAGCCCTAACCCTAGCCCCAACCCCAACCCTAACCCCAACCCTAATCCCAACCCTAACCCCAACCCCAAGCCCAACCCTGACCCCAACCATAACCCCAACTCTAACCCTGACCCTAACCCTGACCCTAACCCTGACCCCAACCCTAACCCTAACCCCAACCCCAACCCCAACCCCAACCCTAACCCCAACCCTAACCCCAACTCTAAACCTAACCCTAACCCTGACCCTAACCCTGACCCCAAACCTAACCCCAACCCTAACCCTAACCCCAACCCCAACCCTAACCCCAACCCCAACCCTAAACCCAACCCCAACCCCAACAGCAACCCCAACTCTAACCCTAACCCCAACCCCAACCCCAACCCTAACCCCAACCCCCCCCGTAACCCAAACCCTAACCCTAACCCCAACCCCAACCCTAACCCCGACCCTAACCCTAACCCCGACCCCAACCCCAACCCTAACCCCAACCCCAACCCCAACCCCGACCCTAACCCTAATCCCAAGCCCAACCACAACCCTAACCCCAACCCCAACCCCAAACCCAACCCTAACCCCAACCTCAACCCCAACCCTAACCCCAACCCCAACCCTAACCCCAACCCCTACCCCAACCCCAACCCTAATCCTAACCCCAACCCCTACCCCAACACCAACCCCAACCCTAACCCCAACCCCAACCCCAACCCTAACCCCTACCCCAACCCCAACCCCTACCCCAACCCCAACCCTAATCCTAACCCCAACCCCTACCCCAACCCCAACCCTAATCCTAACCCCAACCCCTACCCCAACACCAACCCCAACCCTAACCCCAACCCCAACCCTAACCCCTACCCCAACCCCAACCCTAACCCCAACCCCAACCCTAACCCCTACCCCAACCCTAACCCCAACCCCAACCCTAACCCCTACCCCAACCCTAACCCCAACCCCAACCCTAACCCCAACCCTAACCCCAGGGCCTCTTCCAGTTGCCAGGCACTCAGCTGCAGCATTCATGGGGCTGGTGTGACCCAAGGGCAGGGCATGAAGAGAAGCCACCAAGGCCATGAAAAGGGCAGGAGAGGAAAGCACAGGGAGCACAGGAGGGCATTGGCACTCCCAGGCTAGGCCAGCACCAGAACCTGCCCAGGCTAAGCAGTGATGAACTCAGATCCTTCCAAGAAGAATGCACCAAGGCCTCTGAGCACTCCCAGGGAGCTGGGCTCCTGCAGCTGCAGCTCTGCCTGGGTGGTTGCCACACTGACATCTCCCTTCCAGCTGCTTCCCTGTACCAAGGTTCATTCAGTTCCACCTGAGCAGCTGCTTCTGCTGCATCAGCCCCCAGACTCCAGGGGCTCTCAGCTCTGGCTCACAAAGCCTCAGCCCAAGGGGACCAGGGAGGAGAGCTCTGCTTGCTGAGGCTCTTTGGAGCCTTGGGAAGCTCTCACACTGCCTCATAAGCTCTGGTTTGGAGTCAGGCAGCCCCTGGGGAGGGAAGAGCAGGAGCCAGTGGGTGTGAGGCAGGCTCAGGAACAGGTTTCTCCTCTCCAGGCTCCAAAACCCTCTTAAGAACAAGGAGAGAGCTGCAGCAAAGGCCAAGAGCTCCTTGCATGGCTCCAGCTTGGAGCACATCACTACCATGTCCCAGGGGCACTGCCTGGCCCCAGGCTGGGACCCTGCCACACACAGCAGCAACCAGCTCCAGCCCTGACCTCCTGGGAGAGATTCACACACTGGGGTGGGATGGAAGGGAGCTCAAAGCTCAGCCAGCTCCAGCCCCCTGCCATGGGCAGGGACCCCTCCCCCCAGCCCAGGCAGCTCAGGGCCTCATCCAGCCTGGCCCTGAACACCTCCAGGCAGGGCACAGCCACAGCCTCCCTGGGCAGCCTGTGCCAGAGTCTCCCCAGCCTCACTCTCAACAATCTCTTCCTCATCTCCAGTCTCAGTCTCCTCTCTCCCAGCTCAGATCCATTGTTCCTCATCCTGGCACTCCCAGCCCTTCTCCAGAGTCCCTCCCCAGCTCTCCTGGAGCCCTTCAGGTACTGGAAGCTGCTCTGAGGTCTGCCTGGAGCCTTCTCTTCTCCAGGCTGAGCAGCCCCAGCCCCCAGGGGTGCTGCAGCCCTCTGATCACCTTTGTGGCCTCCTCTGGAGCCCCTCCTGTGAGACCCTGCTGTGGTCACTCCAAGCCAGGTGCCAGCACTCTGCTGGCCAATGACTGATCCCAAGGCAGCTGCTCTGCCTGTCCAAAGGGAACAAACCCACCTGTGAAGTCAGGAGTCCCACCAGGCACAGGCAGAGTCCTCTCTCTTGAAGACCCCTGCAGCCCCACACAGGCTCAGAGCTCAGCTCCTGCCCCCTCTGAGGGGTGGAAGCCTTCTCCTCAGGGGAGAGCAGCAGGCAGCTGCTGCCTGAGCCGAGCACCCAGAGCCTGTCCCAGCAGGGCAGGGTCCTGGCTGCTGAGGTTACAGAGGGACTCCTCCTGGCTTCTCCACCATCCCCCACACCACAGAGCCACAGAATGTCAGGGGCTGGAAGGGATCTCTGCAGAGCATTGAGTCCAGCCCCCTGCCAGAGCAGGAGCCCCCAGGGCAGGGCACACAGAGCACATCCTGGTTGCCTTTGAAAGCCTCCAGGGCAGGAGACTCCACAACCTCTCTGGGCAGCCTGCTCCAGGCCTCTGGGAGCCTCCCAGATCCTCCTCATGCTGAGCTGGAGCCTCCTGTGCTGCAGTCTCCATCCACTGCCCCTTGGCCTATCCCAGGGCACAGTGAGCAGAGCCTGGCCCTGGCCCTCCCTCCTGACCCCCAGCCCTCAGCTATTGACAGCCATTGATCAGATCCCTCTCAGCCTTCTCCTCTCCACACTAACCACCCCCAGGGCTCTCAGCCTCTCCTCCCCAGGCAGTGCTGCAGTCCCTGCAGCAGCCTTGCAGCCTCCCTTGGCCTCTCTGCAGCAGCTCCCTGTCCCTCCTGAGCTGGGGAGCCCAGGGCTGGATGCAATCTTCCAGGGGAGGTCTCAGCAGGGCAGAGCAGAGGGGGAGCAGAACCTCCCTGGCTCTGCTGCCACACTCTGCTGAGTGCCCCCCAGGACCCCCTTGGCCTCCTGGCCCCCAGGGCTCATTGCTGTCCCATGCAGAGCTTGCTGCCCCCCAGCACCCCCAGGTCCCTCTCCCCAGGGCTGCTCTGCAGCAGATCTCCTCCAGCCTCAGCTGCTGCAGTTTGTTCCTCCTGCCCAGGACTCTGCTCCCATCCTGGCTGAGCCTCTGCCCAGCTGCAGGACTCTGCTCCCATCCTGGCTGACCCTCAGCAGGTTCCTCTGTGCCAGCTCTCAGCCTGCCCAAGTCTCTGGATGGCCTCACAGCCTTCAGGGGTCTCAGCCAAGCCTCCCAGTTTGGCATCTTGCTGAGCAGACTCTGTCTGTCTGTCTGTCTGTCTCCTCACCAGTGGCACTGGATGGCACCCAAGCTCTGGCAGGGCCAAAGTGCTGCCAGCAGCACCATCCAAGTGCTGTCCTCTAGATGCCACTCTCCCTCCAGGATCTGCAGCAGCAGCAGCTCAGGACCTCCCCTTCTGCTCAGGGCACTGCAGTGACCCTCAGCTGCTTCAAGGCCTCTCACAGTGCTAAAATTGAGGGGGGAGGGTTAGTAGGCATAGCCTTCCCCCCACCCCCTTTGGCAGACCCCCTCTGCTCCTCCTCTGCCTGACCCAGGCCACACAGCTGCAGCTCTCCTGGACTGCAGCCTGGTTTCAGCCCCCTGGCTGCCTGTGTCTGTGCCAGCCCTGCTGCCACCTTGCTGCCATCACACTCTTGCTCTCCTCCATGGCCCAGCTGGAAGACAGAGAGCATCAGCAGCTCTGCCAGCAGAGAAAAGGCCACCAGAAGTCTGCTTGGCAGTGAAACTGCTTCAAGCAAAGGCTCCTGAGGTCCCCAGGGCATGAAACAAAAGGCAGTGCCCAGCAAGCTGCTCAGGGAGAGCTCTCTGCCCCTTGGGTGTTCAGGAGGGGATTGGATGTGGCCCTTGGAGCCATGGTCTGGTTGTCAGGAGGTGCTGGCTGACAGCTGGGACTTGATGAGCTCTGAGGGCTTTGCCAGCCTTATTGGGTCTGTGACTTCCTAGCCTGGCAGGTCCTGGCTAGGGAGCACAGCACTGACAGCAGAGGAGCCCCAAGGCAAAGAGATTCAGGAGCAGCCACAGCTGAGCCCAGAGGAGCTGCTGCTGCTCACAGGTGGCTGTGAGGCTGCTCTGCAGGGAGCTCCAAGCTCCATCCCACCCTGTGGCATGGAGAGGTGAAGGCTCATGGAATGGGTTGGGTTGGAAGGGACCTTCAAAGCTCATCTGGAGCAACCCCCTGCAGCCAGCAGGGACAGCTGAGCAGGGCAGCAGAGGGGATTCTGCCCCTGGGCTCTGCTCTGCTCAGACCTCACCTCCAATCCTGCCTCCAGCTCTGCTGTCCCCAGCAGCAGAAGGACACAGAGCTGCTGGAGAGAGTCCAGAGGAGGCCACAGAGATGATCCCAGGGCTGGAGCAGCTCTGCTGGGAGCACAGGCTGAGGGAGCTGGGGCTGTGCAGCCTGCAGAGGAGAAGGCTCCAGGGGGACCTCAGAGCTGCTGCCAGGAGCTGAAGGGATCCTGCAGGAAGGCTGCAGAGAGACTTTTGCTGAGGGGGTCTGAGCCAGGCCAAGGGGGAAGGGTTTGGAGCTGAGGCAGAGCAGGGTTAGAGTGGAGCTGAGGAAGAAGTTCTTCAGGGTGAGGCTGCTGAGCCTCTGGCACAGGCTGCCCAGGGAGGCTGTGGCTGCCTCCTGCCTGGGGGTGCTGAAGGCCAGGCTGGATGAGGCCTGGAGCAGCTGAGTCTGGCTGAGAGGTGTCCTGCCCATGGCAGGGAGGTTGGAGGAGATGATCCCTGAGCTCCCTTCCAGCCTGAGCTGGGATTCTCTGATTCTCTGACCTGCAGCCAGAGCAGGCTGCTCAGAGCCCCAGACACCCTGAGCTGAGTGGCTGCAGGGCTGGGGCATCTCCCACCTCCCTGGGCAGCTTGGGCCAGGCTCTGCCCCCCTTCAGTGCCAACATTTTCTTCCTTCTCTGTAGTCTGCATCTTGCTCTTTTAGTTTGAGACCATGAACCCTCCACAGCCTCCTGGCCCCAGATCAGTCTGCACTGATTACCCAGGTCTGCAAAGCTCCTCTCTGCCCTCTGGAGAAGAGGCTTTGGCCACCAGCTCTGAGCTGCTGCTTTGCTGTGGGAGTCTCTGAAAGGGAAAAGCCAGGGGGCAGTCAGAGCCAGCCCTGGCTCAGCAGGGGCACTGACAGCCACCTGCCAGAGCAGCTCTGAGAGTGGCTGGAGCAGAGGAATGGGGCAGGAGAAGCCAGGGAACACACACAGGGGGCTACAGGGGATGCTTGCTGGAGTCAGCAAAGCAGCTGCCTCCTGCAGGAGGTCCCAGTGGAGCAGCTGCAGTCCTGCCTGGCTGCCCAGCCCCCTCTTGCCCCCTTCAGCTCTTCTCTCAGCACTTCCAGCTCAGCTGCCAGCTGCCTCCTCTGCTCCCTCTGCTCCCCCAGCTGAGCTCCCAGCTGCTCTATGGCTTCTTGACAGCTTTCCAGCATCTGGAACAAGCAAAGCCAGAGGCAGCTTCCAGCACCCCTCTGAGTCCAGCAACAGGGAAACAAAGGGCAGAGAAATGGAATGGGATGGAATGGGATGGAATGGAGTGGAATGGGATGGGATGGAGTGGGATGGGATGGGATGGAGTGGGATGGGATGGGATGGGATGGGATGGAGTGGAATGGAATGGAGTGGAATGGAATGGGATGGAATGGGATGGGATGGAGTGGGATGGAGTGGGATGGAGTGGGATGGAGTGGAATGGAATAGAATGGAATGGAATGGAATGGAATAGAATAGAGTAGAGTAGAGTAGAGTAGAGTAGAGTAGAGTAGAATAGAATAGAATAGAATAGAATAGAATAGAATAGAATAGAATAGAATAGAATAGAATAGAATTCACCAGGTTGGAAGAGACCTCAGAGCTCATCCAGTCCAACCTCTCCCCCAGCACCATCTGATCAACTCAACCATGGCACCAAGGGCCTCATCCAGGCTCTTCCTAAACCCCTCCAGGGATGGGGACTCCACCACCCCCCCGGGCAGCACATCCCCAGGGCCAATCTCTCTTGCTGGGAAGAATTTCTTCTAACATCCAGCCTGAACCTCCCCTGGCACAGCTTGAGACTGTGTCCTCGTGTTCTGGGGCTGGGTGCCTGGGAGAAGAGTCCAACCCCCCCCTGGCTCCAACCTCCCTGCAGGGAGTTGTGGAGAGCAATGAGGTCTCCCCTGAGCCTCCTCCTCTCCAGGCCAAGCAGCCTCAGCTCCCTCAGCAAATGCCTGGCAGCAGCCAGCTGGGGAGAATGGTTCTCAGCAGGACTCCAACACCTTGTGCCCATGGCTGGGGGGTCACAGACTCATGGAATGGTTTAGGTCATCTCCAGGGAGACCTTAGAGCAGCCTGCCAGTACCTGAAGGGGCTACAGGAGAGCTGGGAGGAGCTGCTGCCAAGGGCTGGGAGTGCCAGGCCAAGGGACAATGGCTTTGAGCTGGGAGAGAGGAGACTGAGCCTGGAGAGGAGGCAGAAGCTGTTGAGAGCGAAGCTGCACAGCCACTGGCACAGGCTGCCCAGGGAGGCTGTGGGTGAGGGCTTGGGGGATGACCTTCAAGGTCTCTTCCAACAGGAGTCTCTGAACCTCAGCAGGCCTGGAGCTCCACCTGACCCAAGGAACCACAGGCAGCTCCTGTCCCACGAGCAAGAAGCTTGGTCTGCCCTCAGCAGATCCTGGCTGGCAACCTACCAAAGCCAGCCCCAAAGCCCTGGGAAGCAGCTTCTGAGCATCCCTGAGTGCTGCTCAGCTGTCACTAGCCCTGGCAGTGGAGCTCAGTGTGAAGCCTTCACCCCCAGCTGGGAGAGAACAAAGCTCCTCAGCTCACAGTGCTGCAGGGAGGACAACCTCCTCACAGGTCCCTCCTGAGGGAAGCAATGTTGAGACCTCAGCTGCTTTCCTCCAGAGACACCAAGCTGGGTGGCTGAGTGCCTCTGCCAGAGGGGAGGGAAGCCTCACAGGGGGTCTGGGCAGGTCAGAGCCATGGCCAAGGCTCAGTGGATGAAGCTCAACAAGGCCAAGGGCCAGGGCCTGCCCCTGCCTCACAGCAACCCCATGGGGAGCTCCAGCCCTGGGGAGGTGTGGATGGAAAGCTGCAGCTGGGAGAGGGCCCTGGGGGGGTTGGGTGGCAGCCACTGCCCAGGAGCCAGCAGTGCCCAGGGGCCAAGCAGGGCAATGGCCTCCTGGCTTGGGGCAGAAGCAGGGTGGGCAGCAGGGCCAGGAGGTGACCATCCCCCTGTGCTCAGCACTGGGCAGGCCACAGCTGGAGGGCTGTGCTCAGCCCTGGGCCCTCCCTGCAGGAAGGACACTGAGGGGCTGGAGGTGTCCAGAGCAGGGCAGCCAGGCTGGAGAAGGGCCTGGAGCCCCTGGGCTGGAGGAGGGCTGAGGGAGCTGGGGGGGTTGAGGCTGGAGGAGAGGAGGCTGAGGGAGACCTCCTTGCTCTCTGCAGCTCCCTGCAGGGAGGTTGGGGTGAGGAGGGGGCAGCCTCTGCTCCTTGGTGCCCAGGGCCAGGAGCAGAGGCAATGGTTCCAAGCTGCCCCAGGGGAGGCTCAGGCTGGCATCAGGAAAGGTTTCTGCCCTGGCAGGGATCTCAGCCCTGGAATGGTCTGCCCAGGGCAGTGCTGCAGTGCCCAGCCCTGGGGGGGTTCCAGCAGCTGTGGGCCTGGGGCTTAGGGCCATGGCTTGGTGCTGAGCCTGCAGGGCTGGGTGCAGGGCTGGGCTGGGGGAGCCTGGAGGCCTCTTCCAAGCAGCTCTGCTCTGTGACTGGGAGTGAAGAGGACATCTTAGCTGCTCTCCCACACACAGGGCATGGGAGCTGCTTCCCCCCAGACACTCCTGGGGTGGTGACCAAGCTCCTTCTCAGCTCCTCTCACACATTTCTGAGCAAGCCCCAGCAAGCTCTCACCTGCTGCACCTCCTGAGCTCCAGCTGCTGCCTGCTCCTCTGCCCTCAGCTCTGCTCCTCTGCACACCCAGGGCCTCTGCTTCTAAGCTGGGGAGCTTGACACAGACAAACCCCAAGTCAGGGCAAACCCCAAGAGAAGTTCAGCCAAACAATCAGCACTGAGGGCACAGCCAGCCCCAGCCTGCCCTTGTGCTGCCCTTCCAGAAGCAGCCCCTGTGTGGAAGTGAGGGCTGGGATGGGGCTGGCTCCAGCTCCCATCCCTCCTCCTGCTGCTGCAGAGGTGAAGGAGGCAGCCAAGGCTAAGGCAGAACAGGAAGGAGCTGTGCCCCACAAATGCCCAGACAGAGGCTGGGAGCTCAGGGCCTCCACAGCTGCAGCCTTCTGCTGTCCCCACACAGAGCACCCCTCGAGATGCTCCTCCTTCCCCAGGCTGTGGCAGGGCTGATCTCCCCCAAGCAGATGCTCAGCCTGATCCAGCAGGGCTTGTCCTGGTGCCTCTACCACCCACAGAAGGTTGGAACTCCCTCTGCAAGGCTCTGAGGAGCCAGCAAAAGGCTGATCTGAGCTTCCCCTGGCAGAGCAGAGTTTGTCTGGACAAAGGCTCCCTGTGCTGGCATCACCCCCTGAGGCAGCTAAACCTTCTGAGGGATCTCCTGGGGACCAGCAGCAGTTTCAATGGGCTGCAGGGAGCAGGGAGCAGCTCACAGCACTCTGCCTCCAGTGTGAGCTGCTGGGCTGCAAGGGGAGAGCTCATTGCTCTCTACAGCTCCCTGAAGGGAGGTTGGAGCCAGCAGGTGAGGTGAGGAGAAAGTTCTTCACTGAGAGAGTTGTTGGCCACTGGGATGTGCTGCCCAGGGAGGTGGTGGAGTCCCCATCCCTGGAGGTGGTCAGGAGGGGATTGGATGTGGCTCTTAGAGCCATGGGTTAGTCATGGGGTCTGTGGTGCCAGGTTGGACTTGCTGAGCTTTGAGGTCTCCTCCAACCTTGGTGATTCTGTGAGACTGTGAAGTGTCAGCTCTGTGCCTGCCACTCCTCAGCCTCCCCCAGGGATGGCTTTGCTGCCACTGCAGCTCTCAGGCACCAGGAGGCTCTCTTGGAGCTCCCAGCAGGGAACCCTCTCCAGCCCACAGCACAGCAGCTCTCACCACCAGGCAGCTGATGTGCCCCAGCCCAGGTGCTGAGCAGCTCCCTGGGGTGGCACCCAGGCAATAAACCCCTTCCCCCTGCAGGGCAGGGTGGTGCTTTGGGCTTCAGCAAGGCACCAGAGCTGTGGAAGGGCTCTCAAAAGCACAGCAAACCTTCCTTTCCCACCCCTCCCAGCCAGCCCTTGGCCATGGAGCTCATTCCCAGCCAGGCACTGCCATCATTGCCCTCATTTTCCCCTCCAGGCTGCTAACTTTCAAGCGCTGAAGCTGCACAAATCAGCAGGGTGCCAGCAGCAGAACAATGCTCACATTGTGTCCTGCTGGCCCTGCTCTGACTCAGTGGCCTCAGCAGCCAAGGCTCCTGCAGGCATGCCAAGGGAAAAGACTTCCAAGTGCTCCTCACATGAGGCAGGCTGGCAAGCACCCAGCAGCAGGCCTGGCTCCAGGGCACCTGCCCTGCTCACTCCTGCCCTCACTACCCCCAGGGCACCCTCCAGGGCACCCACCAGGCACCCAGCAGCCCCTTGGAGGTGAAGGGGGCAGCTCTGCAGCCTCCATCCAGGCAGATGGAGAGGCTGACAAGGGAGCTGAGGAGAACCTCAGGAGGTTCAGTAAGGCCAAGTGCAAGAGCCTGCACCTGGGTTGGGGCAAGCCTCAGGATCAGTGCAGGCTGGGGGATGATGAGGGTGAGAGCAGCCCTGAGGAGAAGGATTTGGGGGTGCTGGGAGAGGAGGAGCTGGGCAGGAGCCAGCAAGGGGCACTGGCAGCACAGGAGGCCAAGGGCAGCCTGGGCTGCATGCAGAGCAGTGTGGCCAGAGCTGGAGAGAGAGGATCCTGCCCCTCTGCTCTGCTCAGACCTCACCTGCAGGCCTGGGGCCAGCTGTAGAACATAGACCTGCTGGGGAGGGTCCAGAGGAGGCCATGAAGATATCAGGGGGCTGGAGAACCCCTGCTGTGGGCACAGGCTGGGAGAGCTGGGGGTGTCCAGCCTGGAGAAGAGAAGGCTCCAGGGAGACCTCAGAGCTGCAGTTCAGTATCTGCAGGGGAGCTGCAGGCAGCTGGGGAGGGACTGTGGGGATAGGCTCAGAAGGGGCTGTGGGGATAGGCTGAGGGGCAGTGGTTTGAACCTGGAGCAGGGCAGAGTCAGGTTGGACATCAGGAGGGAGTTCTGCACAGTGAGGCTGGGGAGAGCCTGGCACAGCCTGCCCAGGGCTGTGGTGGAGGCTCTGCTCCTCGAGACATTGAAGGTCAGCCTGGCTGTGGCCCTGGGCAGCCTGCTCCAGCTGGAGCTGTCCCTGCTGCCTGGACAAGATGCCCTCTGGGAGTCCCTTCCAACCCAATGCAGTGTGGGAATCTGGCTGCAGGAGCCAAGCAAGGGTTAATTCACCTCCCCTTTCCCCCAGCCTGTCCTTGTGCCTCTGCAGTGCTTGCCCAGCCTCTGCCAGGCCCCCAGCTTCCACCTCCCAGGCTCCTCAGTGCCCCTGCTGCATCCCCCAGGCAGCCTTCCCAAGGACCTGCTCAGCACCACTCTGGGGAGGAAGGGACTTGTCCAGGCTGGGAACACAACTGGTTTGCTTTGTGGAGGGTTTGTGTTTCTTCTGCTCCAGTGGGAAAGTGTCTGCTGAACAAAGCCTGCCTGGAACAGCAGCCCAGCCCTGGGGGACAGCCCTGGGGTGGTTCCCAGCACTGCCCCTGGCTCCTCAGCTGCACACTCAGAAGCATGGAGGCTGCTGGCACCCTCCAGGAGGGCATCTGCAGAGGCCTCCAGGCTGTCCTCAGAGGGGTTTCCCTCACAGCCAGTGGCTGCTGACAGTGCTTCAGCCTCTCTTCCTTTGAGCAGCCCATGCTGGAGGTGTGTGGCCAGGCCAGCACAGGGATGTGCTGCACTTGGCTGCCATCTCCCAGCCCAACAGCACTGCAGGGCTCTGCCTGAGCACCACTCAGACTCCAAACCTGGCTGAGCTTCCCTCTGTGCTGTCCAGATGGGGACTGGTGACAAGCTGCAGAGGTGGTGCCCAGGTGACCCTCAGGAGCTCCAGCAAGAGCAAGTGCAGGTCCTGCAGCTGGGCTGAACAATCCTCACTGTCAGCACAGGCTGGGGGAGCAGGGGATGGAAAGCAGCCCTGAGGAGAAGGACTTGGGGGTGCTGGGGGGGAGAAGCTGGCCAGGAGCAGGCAGGGTGAGATGCAGCACAGGAGGCCAAGGGCAGCCTGGGCTGCATCCAGAGCAGTGTGGCCAGAGCTGGAGAGAGAGGATCCTGCCCCTCTGCTCTGCTCTCTCAGACCTCACCTGCAGGCCTGGGGCCAGCTCTGGAGCCCCAGCACAGGAAGGACCTGGAGCTGGTGGAGAGGCTCCAGAGGAGGCCACAAAGATGCTCAGGGGTTTGGAGCAGCTCTGCTGTGGGCACAGGCTGAGGGAGCTGGGGGTGTTCAGCCTGGAGAAGAGAAGGCTCCAGGGAGACCTCAGAGCAACCTTCCAGCACCTGAAGGGGCTGCAAGAAGGCTGCAGAGGGACTGCTGGCAAAGGCCTGCAGGGCCAGCCCCAGGGCCAATGGCTTCAAAGCAGAGCAGAGCAGATTGAGATTGGCTGTGAGGAACAAGTTCTGCCCCAGGAGGCTGCTGGAACCCTGCAGCAGGTTGCCCAGGGAGGTGGTTGGGCTCCATCCCTGGAGCTATTGCAGGGGAGGCTGGAGAGGGCTGTGGGCAGCCTGCTGCAGTGCTGAGTGCAGGGGCTGTAGTGGCTGAGCTTTGAAGCCCAGACCACCCTGTGAGATCACCACTGATGTCCATCAGGAGCACTGATGCCACCCAGGACATCCTCAGGGCAAATCTGAGTTTCTAAGCTACCAAAGCTTCAGAAGAAATTGCTCCAGAGCAAGAAAGATGCAACTGGAATTGGAGCCACAAAGGCTCAGCTTCAGCTCAGGCAGGAGACAGAGCAGCCCCCAGCCCACAGCATGGCTTCACCTCTCCTGTGGGGGCAGGAGGTGCCTCAGCCAGGGCACACTGCTGGCCCAAGCACCAGAGAGGGAGGACAGGAGCTGGGAAGGACAGCACTGCTGTGGCACAGGGAGGATCTGCACCAAGCTCCATTTGCTCACTGCTGGAAGTTTCTCCTCTTTCCTGAAGCCAGCAGGTTCTGCCAGGGACATTTCTGCCACCCTCAGCCTGCAGGCCTAGGTCAGACATCTCTTTTCTCAGCAGACAATAAGCAGAGAGAAAAAGAGCTAGGGCTGAACCAGGGCAGACAGCTGAAGATGAGCCCAGGGGGTGCCCAGGGGGGCAAGAAGGGCAGCAGCAGCCTGGCCTGGAGCAGCAGTGTGGGCAGCAGGGCAGGGATTGTGCCCCCTGGACTCAGCAATGGTGAAGCCACAGCTTGAATCCTGGGTTCAGTTTTGGGGCCCTCAGTCCAAGAAGGACACTGAGGGCTGGAGCAGGGCCAGAGAAGGGCAACAGAGCTGGGGAAGGGTCTGGAGAACAGGGCTGGGGAGGAGCAGCTGAGGGAGCTGGGGGTGCTGAGCCTGGAGCAGAGGAGGCTGAGGGAGACCTCCTTGCCCTCTGCAGCTCCCTGAGAGGGGCTGGAGCCAGCTGGGGGTTGGGCTCTTCTGCCCAGCAACAAGGGGCAGGACAAGAGGCAATGGCCTCAGGGTGCACCAGCAGAGGTTTGGGTTGGACATGAGAAGAAACTTCTTCAGTGAAAGGGTTCTCAAAGACTGCAAGAGGCTGGTGCCTGGATCCCCATCCCTGCAGGAGCTCCAGAGCTGTGCAGATGTGGTGCTGAGGGCCATGGCTTAGCAGCAGCCTCAGCAGAGCCAGAGGGTGGTTGGGCTGGCTGGTGTTGGAGCTCTTCCCAACCAAAATGATTCCAGGATTCCAAACCCAAAGCCACTTCTGCCATTCCTTACTCACCTCCCAGTGCAGGGCCTCCACCTCACTCTCCAGCTGCTCCTTCTCCTGCTTGCTTTGGATCTGTGTCTCTCCCAGGGCTGACTCCAGCTCTTCTCTGTGCTCCACCAAGTCCTCCTGCTCCAGGTTGTGCAGCCTGTGGAGGAGCTGGGAGTTCCTGCCCCCCATGGCTCCCATCACCTCTTGGCACCTGTGCACCAAGGACTGGCCTCACCAAGGCCAGGCCTGCCAGCACCCACTGCCCACCACTGCTGAGGAGAAGCCAATGTGATGGCACCAGGGAGCCTCTCTCTCCTCAGTCCCACCCTCACAGCCCTGTGCCTGCTCTTGTTGAGGTGGTGCTGAGCTCCACACAAGGACAGGGGGAGGTCAGGGGAGAGAATGCTGGGGCAGGGGGATGTGAAGCACAGAAAGGCACTGGCAAACCCCACTGCTGGAGGGGGGGAGGAGGAGGATTGGGCATTTGAAGGGAAAGAGTCAGAGGGATGGGATCAGACCCCCCCTCCCTCCCAGAAGAGCCAAAGCAGCTTCCTGAGCAGATCACAGGAGAATGAAGCTTCAACTCCCCTTAGAAATCCCAGGGTTTGAAGTCTGCAAGCCAAGGGCTTTGGTGCAGCCTGGACAGCAGCCAGACCCAGAGCAACCCTCCCAAAGGCAAACCAGTTTCAAACCCACCACTTCTGTCTGCAGAGAGCCACAAAGGCTGAAGCCTCTGCTGCTGGGAAAGCAACAGCCTGGAGAAAGTGACAGGAAAGAGCCAAGGGCTGCAGAGCCCCCAGGACTGCACTGCCCCCAGGCTTCCTGATCTGGAGGCAGTGGAACAAGGCTGACACTACCCCAGAGCACAGGGACAAGGTTGACTCCATCCCAGAGCAGAGGAGAAGGTTAACTATCCCAGAGCAGAGGAGAAGGTTAACTCTACCCCAGAGCAGAGAAGGTTAACTCTACCCCAGAGCACAGGGACAAGGTTGACTCCATCCCAGACCAGAGGAGCAGGTTAACTCCATCCCAGAGCAGAGGGACAGGGCTGACTCTACCCCAGAGCAGAGAAGAAGGTTAACTATCCCAGAGCAGAGAAGGTTGACTCTATCCCAGAGCAGAGGGACAAGGCTGACTCTACCCCAGAGCAGAGGAGAAGGTTAACTCCATCCCAGAGCAGAGGAGAAGGTTAACTCCATCCCAGAGCAGAGGAACAAGGTTAACTCTACCCCAGAGCAGAGAAGGTTAACGCTACCCCAGAGCAGAGGGACAAGGTTGACTCTACCCCAGAGCAGAGAAGGTTAACTATCCCAGAGCAGAGAAGGTTAACTCTACCCCAGAGCAGAGGAGAAGGTTAACTCCATCCCAGAGCAGAGGAGAAGGTTAACTATCCCAGAGCAGAGAAGGTTAACTCTACCCCAGAGCACAGGGACAAGGCTGACTCTATCCCAGAGCAGAGAAGGTTAACTCTACCCCAGAGCACAGGGACAAGGCTGACTCCATGCCAGCCTAGGCCAGCCCAGTGCCACAGCAGCCTGCAAGACACAGAGGCAGCAGCCAGAGCACAGCTGAGCAGCACCAGGGCAGAGCTTCTGCCCTGCTCACCGTTTCTGAAGTGTGTCACCAGCCTGCTGCCTCTCTTCCTGCTCCAAGCCAGCCTTGCCTGCTGAAGCACAGCCTCCTTCAAGCCTCCCTTCCTCCTTTGTGCCCTGTGGCAAGAGAAGATGGCAAATCAGCACACAGTGAAGACTGAAACCTTAGGCTGATGCGATCCCAAAGCCTCTCCAGGCTCAGACAGGAAGAAGGATGGGAGGAGAGGAGCTGCACCTGCCTGTGGCACAGAGTCCAGCAGCCAGAGGACCAGCTCCCATGTGCTGCTTGTGCTGGGGCAGGAGCCCAGCCCAGCCATGGCCTGCTGGCCCACAGCAGTGTGGAGCCAGCCAGGGCAGCTGCCCTGAGCTGGGTCACAGGAGCAGCCCAGCCCAGAAGGGTCACACTACCAATGGAGCTCTGTGAGGATGGGGAACAGGGAGGCTCCTGCTGGGGATCCTGCTCAGGGCTCCTCCTGACCCCTCTCCTCTTAAGGGTTTGGAGCAAGACTAGAAGTGGGGAGATTCAGATTAGGAAGAAGTTGTTGCCCAGGAGGGTGGTGAGAGCCTGGCACAGGCTGCCCAGGGAGGTGGTGGCAGCCTCCTGCCTGGAGGTGTTTGCAGCCAGGCTGGAGGTGGCTGTGAGCAACCTGCTGTGGTGTGAGGTGTCCCTGCCCATGGCAGGGGGGTTGGGACTGCATGATCCAAGGGGTCCCTTCCAAGCCTGACAATTCTGTGACTCTAAGGGTTTCACACCCTCCTGAACTCTCCCACTGCAGGTCTGCCATGCTCCCAGGTGAGCTGTTTCAGTTGGCCCCCAAAGAAATGTTGGGCAGCAAATCAAAGGCCAAGGTTCAGCCCCGCTGGGGCTAAGCTACAGCAGCTGCTCTGCTACCCAGGGATGCCTCCCCAGCAGAGAAGAGGAGCAGGAAGGGGCAGAGCAGCTGTGGCTTGAGCTGGAAATGGGTTGGGTGGAACAACAAACCTGACACCAAGGCCGGTGTAAAGAGGATAAAGTTCTGCTCAGCCCAGCAAAGGGACAGCAGAGACACTGAAGGGGAAAGCAGCCCTGGGGAGGAGGAAAAGGAGGAGGAGGAAGAGCTGGGCCAGGAGGAGCCAAAGCAAGAGCAGGAGGCAAAGCAGGAGGGCCAGGCAGGAGGCTCCCCTCTGCTCAGCAGACCTCCCCCTTCACACTGAGTCTGGACTCTCCTGGAGCCACCTCTGGGCAGCTGCCCTGGCTGCCTCCAAACTGCTAATGGCCTGCAGCTGGCCTGGGATCCTGCCCCACCAGCACATCCCCCAGCCCCACCAAGGCTCACACCAGCACTGATGCTCCACACACAGCCCACAGCTCCAGCTCAGGCCATGCACTCCTGGGCAGCACACAGCACCTGCTCCACAGCCAGAGGTCCTCCTGCATGGCACAGGGCTGGAGTGCAGAGGGGGCTGCTTGGTTGGGAACAGGGGAGGCTGGGGAGAGGCCTCCTGGCTCTCTGCAACTGCCTGCAAGGAGGTTGTGGAGAGGCTGCTGCTGGTCTCTTCTCACAGGTAATTAGTGACAGAGCAAGAGGGAATGGCCTTAAGCTACCACTGGGTAGGGTTAGACTGGACAGTAGGAAGCATTTGTCCCCAGCAAGAGTGGGCAGGCAGTGGCAGAGGCTGCCCAGGGAGGTGCTGGATTCCCCATCCCTGGATGTGCTTAAAGGTGGGTTGGAGGTGGAGCTTGGGGCTGTGGTTTAGGGCTGACCCCTGCAGGGCAGGGCTCTGGGTTGGCTCTGCTCCCAGCTGAATGTTTGACTCTGGTTCTGGGGGGGCTGGAGGCTCAGTTTGCTCTCTAGAAGAGCTACCTGCAGCGAGGACACCGCAGCTTCTTCAGCCTGGCTTGGTGCAGGCAGTGGCAGTCCTTGCTTCCCACTCTTCTGATACTCAGAGATCTCCTCCTTGAGCTGTTCAACCTGCAGAAGGAAGAGCATTTGCTGGGGCTTCTGGTGAGCCTTCACCTTACTGCCTTGGAGAACTGAGATTGCCTCCAACCTTGCTGCAGGTAGCATGAGCCACAGGGAAGGTGAGGCCAAGGCACAGGGCACAGGGTTGAATGCCCATGGTGGTCTTAGGCTGAGGGTTGGACTCCCTGACCTTAAAAGTCCTCTTCCAACCCAAACTCTTCTGTGATTCCATGACTCAGCCTGAGGGATGGCTGAGATCCTGTGGCTGCTCCAGCTGGGTGGCCCCAGCCCACGTGGGGAGGTGAAGAGCAGTGCAGGGAGCTGGGGTTGCTTAGCCTGCAGAAGAGGAGGCTCAGGGGAGACCTTCTTGCTCTCTCCAACTCCCTGAAGGGAGGTTGGAGCCAGCTGGGGGTTGGTCTCTTCTGCCAGGCACCCAGCCCCAGAACAAGAGGACACAGTCTCAAGCTGTGCCAGGGGAAGAGTGATTGACATTAGGATGTGCTGCCCAGGGAGGTGGTTGAGTCCCCATCCCTGGAAGTGCTTAAAAAGGGACTGGATGGGGCACTTGGTGCCATGGCTCAGTTACCAGGTGGTGCTGGGTGATAGGTTGGACTGGATGCCCTCAGAGGTCCTTGCCAGCCTGGGTGGCCCTGAAAGGGCAGCGCTGGGCTGTGGCGGTGCCCTCGGCTGTGCCATCTGATGTGCTGCATCCGAGGGCAGGGGAGCACAGCCCACAGCCACTGCTGCTGAGGACACCCTGCAGCCTCTGCTGTTGTCAGCAGGATCATGGTGGTGTCACTGCTGGCAGCTTCACCCCACACACTCCCTGCCTGCTGGCCACCAGCTGCAGCTGGGAGGCAAAGCCCGGCGGGGGCAGGGCTGCAGCAGAGCCTGCAGGGCGGCTGTCTGTCCAGTCCCCCAGGGCGGCTGTCTGTCCGGTCCCCCAGGGCGGCTGTCTGTCCGGTCCCCCAGGGCGGCTGTCTGTCCAGTCCCCCAGGGCAGCTGTCTGTCCGGTCCCCCAGGGCGGCTGTCTGTCCAGTCCCCCAGGGCGGCTGTCTGTCCGGTCCCGCAGGGCGGCTGTCTGTCCGGTCCCGCAGGGTGGCTGTCTGTCCGGTCCCCCAGGGCGGCTGTCTGTCCGGTCCCGCAGGGTGGCTGTCTGTCCGGTCCCCCAGGGCGGCTGTCTGTCCGGTCCCGCAGGGCGGCTGTCTGTCCGGTCCCCCAGCACGGCTGTCTGTCCGGTCCCCCAGGGCAGCTGTCTGTCCGGTCCCGCAGGGCGGCTGTCTGTCCGGTCCCCCAGGGCGGCTGTCTGTCCGGTCCCGCAGGGCGGCTGTCTGTCCGGTCCCGCAGGGCGGCTGTCTGTCCGGTCCCCCAGGGCGGCTGTCTGTCCGGTCCCCCAGCACGGCTGTCTGTCCGGTCCCCCAGGGCGGCTGTCTGTCCGGTCCCGCTGGGCGGCTGTCTGTCCGGTCCCCCAGGGCGGCTGTCTGTCCGGTCCCGCAGGGCGGCTGTCTGTCCGGTCCCCCAGGGCGGCTGTCTGTCCGGTCCCGCAGGGCGGCTGTCTGTCCGGTCCCGCTGGGCGGCTGTCTGTCCGGTCCCCCAGCACGGCTGTCTGTCCGGTCCCCCAGGGCGGCTGTCTGTCCGGTCCCGCAGGGCGGCTGTCTGTCCGGTCCCGCAGGGCGGCTGTCTGTCCGGTCCCCCAGGGCGGCTGTCTGTCCGGTCCCCCAGGGCGGCTGTCTGTCCGGTCCCCCAGGGCGGCTGTCTGTCCGGTCCCGCAGGGCGGCTGTCTGTCCGGTCCCCCAGGGCGGCTGTCTGTCCGGTCCCCCAGGGCGGCTGTCTGTCCGGTCCCCCAGGGCAGCTGTCTGTCCGGTCCCCCAGGGCGGCTGTCTGTCCGGTCCCCCAGCACGGCTGTCTGTCCGGTCCCCCAGGGCGGCTGTCTGTCCGGTCCCGCTGGGCGGCTGTCTGTCCGGTCCCCCAGGGCGGCTGTCTGTCCGGTCCCGCAGGGCGGCTGTCTGTCCGGTCCCCCAGGGCGGCTGTCTGTCCGGTCCCGCAGGGCGGCTGTCTGTCCGGTCCCGCAGGGCGGCTGTCTGTCCGGTCCCGCTGGGCGGCTGTCTGTCCGGTCCCCCAGGGCGGCTGTCTGTCCGGTCCCGCAGGGCGGCTGTCTGTCCGGTCCCCCAGGGCGGCTGTCTGTCCGGTCCCCCAGGGCGGCTGTCTGTCCGGTCCCCCAGGGCAGCTGTCTGTCCAGTCCCGCAGGGCGGCTGTCTGTCCGGTCCCGCAGGGCGGCTGTCTGTCCGGTCCCCCAGGGCTCACTTCAGAATCACTGAACCACTCTGCCTGGGAGAGACCTTTCAGACCACTGAGGCCAACCCTTACCCCACACTGCCAGGGCACCACTGAGCCATGGCCCTCAGCACCACATCTCCAGGGCTTTGGAACCCCTCCTGGGGTGGGGGCTGCAGCACAGCCTGGGCCAGGCCTGGACAACCTTCTTGCTCTTTAGGAACAAGTTCTGCACCGGGAGGGTGGTTGAGCGCTGGAACAGGTTGCCCAGGGAGGTGGTTGGGCTCCATCCCTGGAGCTATTGAAGGGGAGGCTGGAGAGGGCTGTGGGCAGCCTGCTGCAGGGGAGGATGTCCCTGCTGAGTGCAGGGGCTGGAGTGGCTGAGCTGGGGAGCTCCCTCCCAGCCCAGAGCACTCTGTGATGCTGTGACTCTGCAGACACAGATACAATCCTGCCTTCCTCAGGGGTGCCCAGCAGCACAGATGGATCCATCTGAGCCCCACATAGCTGAGGACCCCCTCAGCCTCCATCCACACCCACAGGCACATGCAGAGCCCACCCACACGGATTCCCTCACACCAGCTCCTGCAGGGGAGGCTCCACACTCCAACCAGAGGAGCACACAGCAGGCATGGGGTCAGTGTCCCTGGACACCAAGCCAGAGGCAGCTGGCAGCCTGCTCCTCAGCCTGCTGGCTCTAACTCACAGGCAGAAAGATGCTCAGAGGCTGCAGAACCTCCCCTGGGGGACAGGCTGGGAGGGTTGGGGCTGTGCAGCCTGGGGAAGAGAAGGCTCCAGGGGGACCTCAGAGCAGCCTCCCAGTACCTGAAGGGCTCCAGGAGAGCTGGGGAGGGACTTTGGACAAGGGCTGGGAGTGCCAGGATGAGGAACAATGGCTCTGAGCTGGGAGAGGGGAGACTGAGAGTGGAGATGAGGAAGAAATTGTTGAGAGTGAGGCTGGGGAGACTCTGGCACAGGCTGCCCAGGGAGGCTGTGGCTGTCCCCTGCCTGGAGGTGCTGAGGGCCAGGCTGGATGAGGCCTTGAGCAGCCTGGGCTGGGGGGAGGTGTCCCTGCCCATGGCAGGGGGTTGGAGCTGGCTGATGTTTAAGGTCCCTTCCAAGCCAACCTGCTCTCTGGCTCTGTGGCTTTCCCTGCTTTGCTGATTTCAGCCCCCAGAGGGTTTGCCCAGCCCCTGCCCACCCTGCCCCCCAGAAGGCTTTGCCTGGCACTCAGTCCCCACAGGCACCAGCTCCACCACAGCCTATTTCTGTCTGCCAGGGACTTCTTTCATCTCTGGAAGCAGCAAGCCCCAGGCCGACCCTGTGCAGGGGGCTGAGTGTGCACAGTGCTCTCTGTGCTCGCTGGGGCTTCAGCCTCCCCCTGCACTGAGGGGGCTACAAGAGCTGAAGCTCTGCAGGGCTGCAGTATCAGCAGCTGCTTTCAAGCCTTCCTTGGATGCTGCTTCAGCCTAATTCCCAACGTTTGCAAACCCATGAGCCATGGACCTTCAGCAGGGCAGCTCTGGGAACATTTGCCATGGAAAACAGATGGGGAAGCAGAGAGCTTGGAAAAGGCCTCCAAGGTCACCCAGTCCAACCAGCAGCCCAACCCCACCATGGCCATCAAACCCTGGCTCCAAGTGCCATGGGCACAGGTTTCTTGGACACCTCCAGGGCTGGGGACTCCACCACCTCCCTGGGCAGCCTGTGCCAGCCCCTGGCCACTCCTGCAGCAAAGCAATCGTTCCTCATGGCCAACCTCTCCCTCCCCCAGTGCAATGTCAGGCAGGGCAGGCTGAGGATGTCCTGAACAGACACAGCCTCAAGCTGTTCCAGGGGAGGTTTAAGCTGGAGGTGAGGAGAAAGTCCTTCACTGACCGAGTCATTCGTCACCGGGATGTGCTGCCCAGGGAGGTGGTGGAGTCCCCATCCCTGGAGGTGTTCAGGAGGGGACTGGATGTGGCCCTTGGTGCCAGGGGCTGGTCATGAGGTCTGTGGTGCCAGGTTGGACTCGATGATCCTTGGGGTCTCTTCCAGCCTTGGTGAGACTGTGAGTTACCACACCTGACCTTTCTGAGCACCCATGCAGGTCTGTTGCCTCAGGGAACTCTGGAGCCCCCCCAGCCCCCCGGCCTGGGCCCTCACTGGCTCCACTGCCGGGGTTCCTTTGCTTTGCAGCCTGCAGTGCTGTTTGCTGGTTCTGGATTTCTGTCTGGATTGTTTCAGTTGTTACCTGCAGCTGCTGGGGAGGGAGCTGCTCCCCCAGCGAGCCCCTCCAGCCCGCGGCTGGCTTTAGCACGTGCTCTGTTGGTGACTGAGAACATTAGTGACATTTTTACTAACCACTCTGCTTATTGAACATCAATAGATCCTCTTACAGACCTCCACAGGGGAGCAGGGGCTGAGCCAGGCCCCCCTGCTCCCAGGGCAGGGCAGGGGCTGGGTACTCACCAGCCCAAGGAAGGTTTTCCTCTGCAGGTCGAGCGCCTGGACCCGCGCCTGCAGCGCCAGGATCTCCGCGTCCAGCCTGCCGCCGTGCTCCATGGCCTGCTGCAGCTCGCTCCTGCCTGCACACAGCACCAGCACTGCTCACCCCCTGCAGCGTGGCTCTGCAGCAGGGCTGCCACAGCTTCTGCACTCACATCTGGGGTGGGGTGCAGCTCCCCACACCTCTGGCACGTCTCCCCCTGCACTGGGCAAAGGGATCAGCCTCAGCACAGCCTCTTCACAGCGATTCCAGGGGTTCACTTCTCCTCTGGATCATGCAAAATGCCTCACCTCAGGCATTTAGGTTTGGGGTTCAGGGACAGCCTGGGGTAAAGCTTTGAGAAACCCCAGCAGGTTCAGGTCCTCCTTTCAGAACAGAAGTCAAAGCTTGCTGCAGACACAACCACAGCAGCCCTGCCCCCAGCGCTGCTGAGCCCACACCTCGAGGCCTGGGCTCAGCTTTGGGCCCCTCAGTCCAAGGAGGACAGTGAGAGGCTGGAGAGTGCCCAGAAAAGGGCAATGAGGCTGGGGAAGGGTCTGGAGAGCAGGGCTGGGGAGGAGCAGCTGAGGGAGCTGGGGGTGGTGAGCCTGGAGAAGAGGAGGCTGAGGGAGACCTCATTGCCCTCTGCAGCTCCCTGAGAGGAGGCTGGAGCCGGGGGGGGGTTGGCTCTTCTCCCATGGAACAAGTGACAGGATGAGAGGAAATGGCCTCAAGTTGCCCCAGGGGAGGTTTAGGTTGGACATGAGGAACAATTTCTTCGCTGCAAGAGTGGTCAGGGACTGGCCCAGGCTGCCCAGGGAGGTGGTGGAGTCCCCAGCCCTGGAGGGGTTCAAACAAGCCTGTGGCCATGGCACTGGGGCAGGGCTTGGTGGCCATGGTGGGGCTGGGCTGATGGCACAGGCTGCCCAGGGAGGTGGTGGAGTCCCCAGCCCTGGAGGTGTTTGCAGCCAGGCTGGAGGTGGCTGTGAGCAACCTGCTGTGGTGTGAGGTGTCCCTGCCCATGGCAGGGGGTTGGAGCTGGCTGAGCCTTGAGCTCCCTTCCAGCCCTGCCAGCTCTGTGGCTCTCTGCTGGTTTGGATGATCCTGGAGAGCTTCAACAGCCCAAACAGCTCTGTGGCTGTGTGCTGGTTTGGATGATCCTGGAGAGCTTCAACAGCCCAAACAGCTCTGTGGCTGTGTGCTGGTTTGGATGATCCTGGAGAGCTTCAACAGCCCAAACAGCTCTGTGGCTGTGTGATCCCTGTGCAGCAGGGATGGCTATGGAACATCCACCCTGGGAGGCTGAGCCAGTGCCCACATGCAGGCACCACAGCAGCTCAGCCCAGCTGCATCCCAGGGGCAGGAAGCAGCCCCAGATGTCCACATTAGGGCACAGTGCTGGGAAGGGCTCCCAGTATGCTCTGGTGACCTCCTCAGAGCTGCTGGGAGGAGTTCTCCTTAGCAGGAGAGGTGAACAGAGATTCCTCAGCCTCACATCAGGCACAGGAAATCTCAGCTGCAGCCTGAGGTTTCTCCAGGCCAAAGCAAAGCTGATTCTGCCTCCTTAGGACAGAACCAGAGAATCACAGAGCTGTTCTGCTTGGAGGAGAGCTTTAAGCTCCTCCCGTCCCACCCTGGCCCCAGCACTGCCAGGGCACCACTGCACCATGGCCTCAGCACCACCTCTCCAGGGCTTTCAAACCCCTCCAGGGATGGGGACTGCACCACTGCCCTGGGCAGCCTGGGCCAGGCCTGGGCAGCCCCCAGGGGGCACAAATTGTTCCTCATGGCCAACCCAAACTATTCTTAGATCCAATCTGGTAAACTCCCCCAGCCCCCAAAGCCTGTTTCAGACAGTCCTGGGAGCTCAAATGAATGCAAGGAAGACCTTCAAGCAAAGTCTTCATCGTGCTGAAGAATCCAACTGCCACCCCCAGAGGCCCTGAGAACATTCTGGACCTGCAAGCAGCAGGACTCAGCTTGCTCTCTCCAGCCAGCCAGCCCTTCTCCCCAGCTCTCGAGCACTTGCAGGGCTGACCAGGAGGCCCAGGGTAAGAGGGGGCAGCTGTGCTGTGGCTCTGCCCCTTAGAGCACTGCAGCACTTTGGAGCTGAGGCAGAGCAGGGTTAGAATGGAGCTTAGGGAGAAGCTCTTCAGTCTGAGGCTGCTGAGACTCTGGCACAGGGGTGCCCAGCAGCACAGATGGATCCATCTGAGCCCCACATAGCTGAGGACCCCCTCAGCCTCCATCCACACCCACAGGCACATGCAGAGCCCACCCACACGGATTCCCTCACACCTGCAGGGGAGGCTCCACACTCCAACCTGAGGAGCACACAGCAGGCATGGGGTCAGTGTCCCTGGACACCAAGCCAGAGGCAGCTGGCAGCCTGCTCCTCAGCCTGCTGGCTCTAACTCACAGGCAGAAAGATGCTCAGAGGCTGCAGAACCTCCCCTGGGGGACAGGCTGGGAGGGTTGGGGCTGTGCAGCCTGGGGAAGAGAAGGCTCCAGGGGGACCTCAGAGCAGCCTCCCAGGACCTGAAGGGCTCCAGGAGAGCTGGGGAGGGACTCTGGACAAGGGCTGGGAGTGCCAGGATGAGGAACAATGGCTCTGAGCTGGGAGAGAGGAGACTGAGAGTGGAGATGAGGAAGAAATTGTTGAGAGTGAGGCTGGGGAGACTCTGGCACAGGCTGCCCAGGGAGGCTGTGGCTGTCCCCTGCCTGGAGGTGTTCAAGGCCAGGCTGGATGAGCAGCTGAGTCTACTTGAGAGGTGTCCCTGGGCATGGCAGGGAGGTTGGAGGAGATGACCTCTGAGGTGCCTTCCACCCTGAGCCACTCTCTGAGTTTTACTGCACATACAGAGCTGAATCACTGAATTGTTTGGGCTGGAGCAGGTCTCTAAGGTCATCCAACCAGCAACCCAGCACCTCCATGGCCATCAAACCATGGCCACAGCTTGCTTGAGCACCTCCAGGCATGGGGACTCCACCACCTCCCTGGGCAGCCTCTGCCAATCCCTGACCACTCTGGCAGCAAAGAAATTGTTCCCCAGGTCCAGCCTGACCCTGCCCTGGCACTAGTTCAGGCCATTGCCTCTCCTTCTGTCACCTGAGATGAGACAGAAGAGGCCAGCCCCCACCTCCCTGCAACCTCCTTCCAGAGGGAGCAAGGAGCTCTCCCTCAGACTCCTCCTGAATAAGGAAAATTAAAGCAAGCAAAGCAATCAGGCAGCAGGAGAGAGCTCAGCACCCAGCTGAAGCCTCTGAGCACCAAAGGCCCAGGGCTGCAGGCTGGCCAGGAGCCATCCCCTCTGTTCTCTGCAAGGCAAGCAACCAGCTGCACCTCCTCCCTGGCCCAAACCCGCTGCTCAGAGGCAGTTCACTGAGGAGCAGAGATTGCCTTCGGGGTCTGCAGCAGCAGAGCAGTTTGGTGCTGGGGGGGAGGACCGGAGGGGGCAGAGCGCTGGGGAAGCTCTGGGGTGCTCCCAGCTCGCTTTGCAGAGCACACTGATGGGGAAGCCAAGCAGACAGAACAAGCACTGGAGCCTGACTCACCCTTTGGGCAGGCTGTCAGAGGAGTAGCTGACACTCGAGGAGGTCCCAAGGCAGAGCTCTCCCCAGGCAGGCTGCGATGCGCCGAGGCAGGCTGCAGCCTGCGCGGGAGCTGCGGCGGCAGTGGCTGCGGGGGGGCTGCAGCGGCAGGCTGCCTCCAGCCCCAGCGATCGATGCACAGCAGAGTGCTCACTGCCCTGCCTGGCCCTGCCAGCCTCCAAACCATCTACAGCCTGGGGCTGGAGGCTGGCCAGGAGGTTTCACCAGGTCTGAGAGCAGCATCAGGACCTGTGACCACAGCTCACAGGATGTTCGGATCGGAAGGGACCTGTGGAGATCCCAGAGTCCAACCCCTGCCAGGGCAGGAGCACAGAACCCAGCACAGGGCACACAGGACACATCCAGGCAGGGCTGGGAAGGCTCCAGAGGAGACTCCACAACCTCTCTGGGCAGCCTGCTCCAGGCCTCTGGGACCCTCCCAGTGCAGAAGTTCCTCCTCATGCTGAGCTGGAGCCTCCTGTGCTGCAGTTTCCATCCATTGCCTCCTGTCCTGTCCCAGGGTGCAATTGAGCAGAGCCTGGCCCTGTCCCCTCCCTCCTGACCCCCAGCCCTCAGCTATTGATAGCCATTGATCAGATCCCTCTCAGCCTTCTCCTCTGCAGACTGAACACCCCCAGGGCTCTCAGCCTCTCCTCCCCAGGCAGTGCTCCAGGCCCTGCAGCATCCTTGGAGCCTCCCTTGGCCTCTCTGCAGCAGCTCCCTGTCCCTCCTGAGCTGGGGAGCCCAGGGCTGGATGCAATCTTCCAGATTCTCACAGAAACCAAGCCCAGCTGGGGCCAGGCTCCTTAGGCCAGGGCACACTGGGCAGGAATGTCCACTGGAGAAGGAATTGGATGGATGACTGCATCCAAAGGGTAGTGGTCAGCAGCTTCATGTCCAGATGGAGACAGGTGACAAGAGGAGTCCCTCAAGGCTCTAGACTGGGACCAGAGCTGTTCAATAGCTTCATCCATGCTCCAGACAGCAAGACTGAGACACCCTCAGCAAGTCTGCAGATGACATCAAGCTGAGTGGTGTGGTTGATAAGGCTGAGGGACTGGATGGCATCCAGAGGGACCTGGGTAGGCTGCAGAGGTGAGTTAAAGAGCTTCTCTTGAGGTTCAATAAGGCCAAGAGGGTCAGGACCCACCTGGGTCAGGACAACCCTTGATACCAACCCAGGCTGGGGGATGGTGAGGGTGAGAGCAGCTCTGAGAAGGACTTGGGGGTGCTGGGGGGGAGAAGCTGGCCAGGAGCAGGCAGGGTGAGATGCAGCACAGGAGGCCAAGGGCAGCCTGGGCTGCATCCAGAGCAGTGTGGCCAGAGCTGGAGAGAGAGGATCCTGCCCCTCTGCTCTGCTCTCAGACCTCACCTGCAGGCCTGGGGCCAGCTCTGCAGCCCCAACACAGGAAGGACCTGGAGCTGGTGGAGAGGCTCCAGAGGATGATACAAGATAATCAGAGGGCTCTGCTGTGGGGCCAGGCTGGGAGAGTTGAGGCTGTTCAGCCTGGAGAAGAGAAGGCTCCAGGGAGACCTCAGAGCTGCAGTTCAGTATCTGCAAGGGATCTGCAGGCAGCTGGGGAGGGACTGCTCAGAAGGGGCTGTGGGGTTAGGCTGAGGGGCAGTGGTTTGAACCTGGAGCAGGGCAGAGCTAGGTTGGACACCAGGAGGAAGCTCTGCACAGGGAAGGTGGTGAGACACTGGCACAGGCTGCACAGGGAGGTGGTGGAGGCTCCATCCCTGCAGACATTCAAGATCAGCCTTAATGCTGCCCTGGGCAGCCTGCTCCAGCTGCAGCTGTCCCTGCTGCCTGCAGGGGCTTGGCCAAGATGCCCTTTGGGTTCCCTTCCACCTGATGCTTTCTGTGAGTCTGTGAAATGCTCTCTGAGTCCTCAGCACTCCAGAGCCAAGGTGCAAAACCTTCAGGGCCTGCAACTTGCTGAGCATCAGCAAGTCCTTGGTGCTGGCTCTTGTGTACAGGCTGCAGGGGAGCAGGGATCTTGCTGTGGGGGTCAAAGGAGAGGGACCTGTGAGAGTGCAGCTGCAGTGGGGAAGGCTCAGGCCCTGCCAGGCCTCTGCCTGCCTGGGCACTCTGGCACCATGGACCAGGAGCAACTCCAGCAAGCTCCAGGTTGCTCTGCACAGCCAGCCCAGGCTGTTTCCACGTGCAAGATGTTGCCTGGCTCTGTCCTTCACCCAGCCCAGCTGCCACCACAGTCTCTCCAGCTTCACCCAGGTCAAGACCTGGAGTGCTGGGGAGTGAAGAACTGGAGATGAGCTGGCACCAAGCAGTGCCAGCCCAGCCCAGCCTGGCCTGGGCTGAGCCCCAGCAGTGTGGGCAGCAGGGGCAGGGAGGGGATTCTGCCCCTCTGCTGTGCTCTGCTGAGACCTCCCTGCAGGGCTGGGGCAGCTCTGGAGCCCTCAGCACAGACAGGGACCTGCTGGAGCAGGGCCACAGCAGTGCTGGCAGGGCTGGAAGCCCTCTGCTGGGAGGTCAGGCTGGGAGGGTTGGGGTTGTGCAGCCTGGAGAACCAAGCCCCCAGGGCCTTCTCTGCAGGGCTGCTCTCAGCCTCATCCCCCAGCCTGCACTGATACTGAGGATTGTCCTGACCCAGGTGCAGGACCTTGCACTTGGCTTTACTGAGCCTCAGGAGGTTCTCCTCAGCTCCCTTCTCCAGCCTGCCTGCCTGCTCAGCTGGAGGCTGCAGAGCTGCAGCCTTCATCTCCAAGGGGCTGTTGAGTGCCTGCTGAGTGCCTGCTGGGTGCCTTGGAGGTGGTGAGGGAAGGACTGAGCAGAGGCAGGGGCAGGACCTTGCACTTGGCCTCACCAAGCCTCACAAGGTTCTCCTTCACCCACCCAGGTCTCTCTCCAGCCCACCCAGGTCCCTGTGGCTTTCCCCCGGGGCCGGGCTGGAGATGACTTCACAGCCCCAGCAGCAGGGAGGGTGGATCAGACAGGAGGGTTCTGCTTGAGCAGCCCAGCTCAAAGCTGCATTCATCTCTGGGACAGGCAGGAAGGGTTCCAGACCTCCAGCCTGTGAGGGAAGCAGGTCCCTGCCAGGTCAGTGGAGAACAAGAAAGGCTTCACGTCCGGCTGCGCAGGCGGAGCGCAGCAATCAGCCAAGCAACCTGCAGCACTGCTGCCACTCCACTGCCTGGGGGCACCGAGTGTGATGCTGCCCCAGACAATGCAGTGCTTAATCACCACTCCCCAGCTCAGCAGCCTGGGCAGCCATGACATCATCTGGGACAATCATCAGCCTGCCCTGGAGACAGCTTGCCTGGAGCACAGCTCTGCAGCGAGGCCTCTGCTGCCTGGGAAGCACAGGGCAGGAGGAGCCAGGCTGCAGGGAGGCTGGGCTTGGGCTCCAGGAGGAACATGGAGCATGGCCCTTAGGATGTGATTTGAGCACAGCACAACTGATTGATTGATTGATCAGTGACCTGGGGGAGGGCATGGAGGCAGCCTCGGTGAGGCTGCACCCAGCTGGGTGGCTGAGTGCCTCTGCCAGAGGGGAGGGAAGCCTCACAGGGGGTCTGGGCAGGTCAGAGCCATGGCCAAGGCTCAGTGGATGAAGCTCAACAAGGCCAAGGGCCAGGGCCTGCCCCTGCCTCACAGCAACCCCATGGGGAGCTCCAGCCCTGGGGAGGTGTGGATGGAAAGCTGCAGCTGGAAGAGGGCCCTGGGGGGGTTGGGTGGCAGCCACTGCCCAGGAGCCAGCAGTGCCCAGGGGCCAAGCAGGGCAATGGCCTCCTGGCTTGGGGCAGAAGCAGGGTGGGCAGCAGGGCCAGGAGGTGACCATCCCCCTGTGCTCAGCACTGGGCAGGCCACAGCTGGAGGGCTGTGCTCAGCCCTGGGCCCTCCCTGCAGGAAGGACATTGAGGGGCTGGAGGCGTGCTCTGCTCTGTCCCTGTGTCCTGGCTCTGTCCTGTTCCTGTGTCCTGGCTCTGCTCTGTCCCTGTGTCCTGGCTCTGCCCTGTCCCTGTGTCCTGGCTCTGCTCTGTCCCTGTGTCCTGGCTCTGCCCTGTCCCTGTGTCCTGGCTCTGTCCTGTTCCTGTGTCCTGGCTCTGCTCTGTCCCTGTGTCCTGGCTCTGCCCTGTCCCTGTGTCCTGGCTCTGCTCTGTCCCTGTGTCCTGGCTCTGCCCTGTCCCTGTGTCCTGGCTCTGTCCTGTCCCTCTGTCCTGGCTCTGTCCTGTCCCTGTGTCCTGGCTCTGTCCTGTCCCTCTGTCCTGACTCTGCTCTGTCCCTGTGTCCTGGCTCTGTCCTGTCCCTCTGTCCTGGCTCTGTCCTGTCCCTCTGTCCTGGCTCTGTCCTGTCCCTGTGTCCTGGCTCTGTCCTGTCCCTCTGTCCTGACTCTGCTCTGTCCCTGTGTCCTGGCTCTGTCCTGTCCCTCTGTCCTGGCTCTGTCCTGTCCCTCTGTCCTGTCTCTGCTCTGTCCCTCTGTCCTGGCTCTGCCCTGTCCCAGTGTTTCTGCTCAGATCCCCCCCCCTGGTGCCAGGCAGTGGCAGGGGCACTGTGACAGCCAGCCTGAGCTCTCCTGCCCTGTGTGCCTGGCAGAGTCCCAGCCTGGTTTGGCTGGGAAGGGACCTGGGAAGGTCATCCAGCCCACCCCTCCTGCACTCAGCAGGGACCAGAGCCCCTCACCTGCACTGCTGCCAGCCATGGGGCAGCTCCCAGCTCTCTGGGCAGCCTGGGCCAGGCTCTCCCCTCCCTCAGGGTCAAACATTTCTCCCTTCTCTCCACTGTAAACCTCCCTCCTTTAGCTCCAAGCCATCCCCCCTTGTCCTGGCACGACAGGCCCTGCCCAAAGGTCTGCCCCAGCAGCAAGGTTTCATCAACCTGGCTCTGCCCTGAGCATACTTTGGTGGAAAGCAGAGAACAGATGAAATAGGCCCAGAGAGGAAGCAGAGAGAAAGCACACGAAGGTGGCTGAGAGAGGAGACACAAAATGCCCTCTCCCTGCTGGGAGCAGAGCAGCACTGCAGCCTAAGGGCTGCCTGGCAGGGAGGTGGATCTGCTGCTTCCACAGGGCTGAAGGTGGCAAGGGTCAGAGAATCCCAGAATGGCTCAGGGTGGAAGGGACCTCAGAGACCTCCTCCAACCTCCCCACCATAGGCAGGACACCTCTCATGTTGGCACTGAAGGGGGCCAGAGCCTGGCCCAAGCTGCCCAGGGAGGTGGGAGATGCCCCAGCCCTGCAGCCACTCAGCTCAGGGTGTCTGGGGCTCTGAGCAGCCTGCTCTGGCTGCAGGTCAGAGAATCAGAGAATCCCAGCTCAGGGTGGAAGGGAGCTCAGGGATCATCTCCTCTAACCTCCCTGCCATGCCCAGGGACACCTCTCAACCAGACTCAGCTGCTCCAGGCCTCATCCAGCCTGGCCTTCAGCACCCCCAGGCAGGAGGCAGCCACAGCCTCCCTGGGCAGCCTGTGCCAGAGGCTCAGCAGCCTCACACTGAAGAACTTCTTCCTCAGCTCCACTCTAACCCTGCTCTGCCTCAGCTCCAAACCCTTCCCCCTTGGCCTGGCTCAGACCCCCTCAGCAAAAGTCTCCCTGCAGCCTTCCTGCAGGATCCCTTCAGGTCCTGGCAGCAGCTCTGAGGGCTCCCTGGAGCCTTCTCCAGGCTGAACAGCCTCAGCTCTCCCAGCCTGAGCAGACATTCCCCTTGCAGAGGACACAGGCAGAGCTCTGTCCCAGCCTCCCCCTCCCTTCCCCTGGCTGGATTGAACAGGGCCCCAGCACAATCACCCCCAGGGGCTCCAATCGATGCCATCTTTCCACTCTGCACTTTGCAGCCAGCTCTGCCCAGCCCCATGGATGGAAAACAGCCTGAGGGGTGCCCTCCACCCTCCCCTCTGGTGGGAAACCACAAACTGGTCAATGAAGAGGTCAAACATGGCCAACCTGCAGCTTCCCTGCATGAAAGCAGAGTGGGACACGCTGGGGTGCAGCTGGCAAACAGCTGGCTGCTGGCTGCTGGCTGCAGGTGCATTATGCAGAGCTCACAGAGAGCTGAGCCCCCACCCCCCACCCCCTTTCCCTTGCAGGCTTCTCCCAGTTTTAACTAATCCCATCCCAAATGTCCCTGTGCTGGCCACTGGAGAGGCTGCTCCTCAACCCTGGGCTGTTCTGGGCTCCCCACTCCCAGAAGGACACTGAGGACTGGAGCAGGGCCAGAGAAGGGCAACAGAGCTGGGGAAGGGTCTGGAGAACAGCTGGGCAGGAGCAGCTGAGGGAGCTGGGGGGGTTGAGTGGGGAGCAGAAGAGGCTGAGGGAGACCTCATTGCTCTCTGCAGCTCCCTGAGAGGAGGCTGGAGCCAGGTGGGGGTTGGGCTCTGCTCCCCAGTCTCAGGTGATAGAAGGAGAGGAGGTGACCCAAAATAGTGCCAGGGGAGCTTTAGGCTGGCCATGAGGAACAATTTCTTTGCTGCAGGAGTGGTCTGGGGTTGGCAGAGGCTGCCCAGGGAGGTGGTGGAGTCCCCAGCCCTGGAGGTGCTCAAGGAACACAAGTCCAAGTGCCAGGGGCTGCACTTTGGCCACAGCAACCCCAGGCAGAGCTACAGGCTGGGGGCAGAGTGGCTGAGAGCTGCCAAACAGAGAGGGACCTGGGGGTGCTGATTGACAGCTGCCTGAACAGGAGCCAGCAGTGTGCCCAGGGGGCCAAGAAGGCCAAGGGCATCCTGGCCTGTATTAGGAATAGTGTGGCCAGCAGCAGCAGGGAGGTCATTGTGCCCTGGACTCTGCATTGGTTAGGCCACACCTTGAGTCCTGTGTCCAGTTCTAGGCCCCTCAGTTTAAGAAGGACATTGAGAGACTTGAAGGTGTCCAGAGAAGGGCAACAAGGCTGGGGAGGGGTCTGGGGCACAGGGCTGGGGAGAGGCCTTGAGCACAGCCCTGGGAGGAGAGGCTGAGGGAGCTGGGGTTGCTTAGCCTGGAGAAGAGGAGGCTCAGGGCTGACCTCATTGCCCTCTACAACTACCTGAAAGGTGGTTGTAGACAGGAAGGGGTTGGTCTCTTCTCCCAGGCAACCAGCACCAGAACAAGAGGACACAGTCTCAAGCTGTGCCAGGGGAGGTTTAGACTCGAAGTGAGGAGAAAGTTCTTCCCTGAGAGAGTCATTTGTCATTGGGATGTGCTGCCCGGGGAGGTGGTGGAGTCCCCATCCCTGGAGGGGTTCAGGAGGGGATTGGATGTGGCACTTGGAGCCATGGTCTGGTCATAGGGTCTGTGGTGACAGCTTGGACTCGATGATCCTTGAGGTCTCTTCCAACCTTAGTTATACTGTGAGACTGTGAGACTGTGAACCTGTGACCATGGCAGCTGGGGCCAGGGTTTGGTGGCCATGGTGGGGTTGGGCTGCTGGTTGGCTTGGATGATCTGGGAGAGCTTTTCCAACCCAAACAATTCCCTGCTGCTTTGAAACAAGCTGAAAGCTGCTGTGTGGCCACAGCTGGGATGACCCCCAGCCCCCAGGCCCAGTGCTCTGAGCTCAGGTCCCACACTGGCAGCTCTGCCTGCAAGTGCTGAGCAGCACAGCTCTGGGGACCAAGACCTGACAGCTTCCCACAGGCTGAAGAGGAAAAGGACTGCGGAGGATGAGGGCAGCCTGCTGTACACAGCATGAACCCCAAGGATCTCTCCACCAACTTCTCTGTCACATCCAGCAGGTCCTGAGCAAAGACCTCAGAGGAGGGACCTTAGCCCAGGGCCCCGAGGTGCTGACCCCGAGGTGCTGCCACCAGGAGCCATGTGCTGCAGCAGCTCTGCTCCTCTGTCCTGAATGGCTCTGAGTCAGACAGTGAGCCAGGTGGGTGTGCCTTTGGCCACCTCTGCAAAGGTGGTTTTCTCTAGGTCGCAATACCAGGGTTTCACCCCGAGATCTGTGTTGCTGCTGGCCAGTATTGCCTCGGGAAAATCTGTAAGTGCCAGCCCAAAGAGCCAGAGGGTCGTCTGGCCGTTGTCCCCGCTCTGGAAGGAAGCAGGAGCTTCGCCTGGAAGCTGAACTGTGTTTCAGCTTTGCCCAGCCAGGACAGCAGAGAGCCCTGGCTGCCGCAGCGCTGTGAAGCCCAGCGGACAAACACGCGTCCTGCCGGGCCGAGAGGCGAACCCCCCGGAGGAGCCGAGTCCCCGGGGCAGTTTCGTTTGACTGCAGCAAGGAGCGAGCGCTGCTACCAAGGATTCCAGCCCAGAAACCTCCTCTCTACAAAGCTCTCAGCTACAAACCTTTCGGGAATAAAGCCTGCCTCAGCTAGAAGCTGCAGACACCAACAGAAAGCGAAGCGCTGCTCCTGCAGCCTGCAGGCGGCCGACGCCGTCGTGGTCGGTCCCGATCCTAACGTGTGCCAGGAGGGGTCAGGATCAGTGAGGAATTGATCTGGTTGTTCTCAGCATCTATTGCAGGTCTGTTGCCCCAGGGAATTCTGGCGTTCCCCCCCCCGCCGTGGGCAGTCGGCAGCTGCATTGCCGAGGTTCCTTTTTCTTTCCAGCTTCAAGTGCTGTTTGTGTCTGGATTTTTGTACAGATTGTTTGACTTGTTCCTGCTGGGGAGGGATCTGTGCCACACCTGAGCACCTCCGACCTGCAAAGAGGTTTGAATATTATTAATTTTTTGCTGCATTTTTATCATTAATAAATTATTCATATTTTAATTAATCGCCCTGCTTATTGAACATTAAAATATCCTTTTACAGACCCCCCTCCCCAACAGCCTCTGGGAGCCACCTTGGTCCCTGCAGAGCTGTCTTACACCAGGAACTTCTCAGCACTAAGCAGGTCCCTGTGTCACAGATTGGAAGGGTCTGAAGGGACCTCCAGAGATCACTGAGCCCAACCCACCCCCCCCTGCCAGGGCAGAGCACCCAGGGCAGGGCACACAGAACACATTCAGGAGGGCACCCAGGGCAGGAGACTCCACAACCTCTCTGGGCAGCCTGCTCCAGGCCCCCAGCAGCCTCACACCAAAGTTCCTCCTCGTGTTGAGGTGGAACCTGCTGGGTCCCAGTTTGTGCCCCACTGTCACAGGACAGCACTGAGCAGAGCCTGGCCCCCTCACCTCAGCACCCAGCCCTCAGACACTGATAGACACTGATCAGATCCTCCTCAGCCTTCTCCTCTCCAGACCAAACACCCCCAGGGCTCTCAGCCTTTCTCCACAGCAGAGCTGTTCCAGGCCCTTCATCATCCTCACAGCCTCCCTTGGACTCCCTCCAGCAGGTCTCTGTCTCTCTTGGACTGGGGAGCCCCAAACTGGACACAGCATTGCAGGTATGGTCTCACCAGGACCGAGGAGAAGGGAAGGAGAACCTCCCTAGAGCTGTTGGACACCTTCAGAGATGCCCCCCAGGATCCCACTGCCCCCCTTGGCCCCCAGGGCACATTGCTGTCCCGTGCACAACTTGCTGCCCCCCAGCACTCCAAGGGCTTTCTCCCTGGAGCTGCTTTCCACCCATGCTCCTCCATGCTGGGGACCTGCAAGCTGCAGAATCACCACCCCCAGGCCACCATTCTTCATCCTTCTGCACTTTTGAAGCCAAGCCAGGCCCAAGCCCTGTGCCCTCCTGCCACTGGGTTTGATCTTCAGGAGGCCTTTGGCTGTGCAGCCCAGGAGTTCTTGACCTGCCCTGTCTGACACAGGGCATCAGCCACAGCCCCTGCACTGCCTCGGGGACAGGGCAGCAACCACCAGGGGAGAGGCAGCAGATGAGGAGCAGCCCAGGTCCATCACTCAGCCTAACAGCAGGGGGCTGCTCTCTGCAGTGAGCCTTCCAGCCCAGGCCAGGCAAGAGGGCAACCTCTCAGCAGGGTCTGACTTGGCTCTCATTTCATCCTCTTTAACCACTGCTTATGATTTTTTTTACCAAGCTTTTATCCTTTTTCACTGCTTCTCACCATGCCTCCTCCCTGCAGGTGTTCAAGCTCAGGTTGGATGAGGCCCTGAGCAGCTGAGTCTGGTTGAGGAGTCCCTGCCCACGGTGGGGGGCTTGGAGGAGATGATCTCTGAGGTCCCTTCCAGCCTGAGCCCTTCTGGGATCATCACAGAGAGCTTCTGGCAGCTGGAACCGCTCCTCAGAGCTCCTCTCTGCTTGGCTGCTTTTGGAAGAGGCTCTCTCAGCCCCCAGAGTCCACCTGGGTGGTCTCCTGCACCCCCCCAAGTCTTTATCCTTTCCCTTCTCATCCTCAGCTCTGCAGTGCTGGGCCTCCTGACTGGCACCACCAGCAGGATCTGCTGATGCCAGCTCCTTGCTCCCACACCCTTCACACCTCAGGGCCCTCCTCTGTAGCAGCCTCTGTGCTCAGCTGCCTGCTCCCCTCTGAACTTGGGATCATTCCCAGACTCCCAACAGCTCCCTGCCACCATCCCCTGCTCCTGCCTTGCCCACATTCTTGTTTCACACCCCCAGGACACAGGCTCTGCCTTTCCACAAGACCCTTCTCCAGCCCAGCTTCCAGTCTGAGCTGTGGCACCACCTTGTCCCTACACTTGCCCAGCAAAAACTAAGGGGGGGCTGGGAATTACATCAAGAGCTTCATCCTGTCCTACCCACAGAGGGCTCAGGAGCAATCTCTGGGTTGGTTTGCACAAGCTCTGGCAACCAGCACCAGAACAACAGGACACAGTCTCAGGCTGTGCCAGGGGAAGTTTAGGCTGGAGGTGAGGAGAAAGTTCTTCCCAGAGAGAGTTGTTGGCCATTGGGATGTGCTGCCCAGGGAGGTGGTGGAGTCCCCATCCCTGGAGGTGTTCAAGAGGGGATTGGATGTGGCCCTTGGAGCCATGGTTCAGCTGTCAGGAGGGGTTGGGTGACAGCTTGGACTTGATGATCTTGGAGGTCTCTTCCAACCTTATTGATTCTATGGAAAGCAGAGGCCCAGGGAAGGCAACAAACCCTGCAGCAGGAGGGCAAACCCTGCAGCAGGAGGGCAAACCCTGCAGCAGGAAAGCAAACCCTGCAGCAGGAGAGCAAACCCTGCAGCAGGAGGGCAAACCCTGCAGCAGGAGGGCAAACCCTGCAGCAGGAGAGCAAACCCTGCAGCAGGAGAGCAAACCCTGCAGCAGGAGGGGAAACCCTGCAGCAGGAGGGGAAACCCTGCAGCAGGAGGGCAAACCCTGCAGCAGGAGCGCAAACCCTGCAGCAGCAGAGCAAACCCTGCAGCAGGAGGGCAAACCCTGCAGCAGCAGCACAAACCCTGCAGCAGGAGGGCAAACCCTGCAGCAGCAGCACAAACCCTGCAGCAGGAGCACAAACCCTGCAGCAGCAGAGCAAACCCTGCAGCAGGAGGGCAAACCCTGCAGCAGCAGCACAAACCCTGCAGCAGGAGGGCAAACCCTGCAGCAGGAGGGCAAACCCTGCAGCAGGAGGGCAAACCCTGCAGCAGGAGAGCAAACCCTGCAGCCGGAGGGCAAACCCTGCAGCAGGAGGGGAAACCCTGCAGCAGGAGGGCAAACCCTGCAGCAGGAGGGCAAACCCTGCAGCAGGAGGGCAAACCCTGCAGCAGGAGGGCAAACCCTGCAGCAGGAGAGCAAACCCTGCAGCAGGAGGGCAAACCCTGCAGCAGGAGAGCAAACCCTGCAGCAGGAGGGCAAACCCTGCAGCAGAAGCACAAACCTTGCAGCAGGAGGGCAAACCCTGCAGCAGCAGAGCAAACCCTGCAGCAGGAGCACAAACCCTGCAGCAGCAGAGCAAAACCTGCAGCAGGAGCACAAACCCTGCAGCAGCAGAGCAAACCCTGCAGCAGGAGCACAAACCCTGCAGCAGGAGGGCAAACCCTGCAGCAGAAGCACAAACCCTGCAGCAGGAGGGCAAACCCTGCAGCAGCAGAGCAAACCCTGCAGCAGGAGCACAAACCCTGCAGCAGCAGAGCAAAACCTGCAGCAGGAGCACAAACCCTGCAGCAGCAGAGCAAACCCTGCAGCAGGAGCACAAACCCTGCAGCAGCAGAGCAAACCCTGCAGCAGGAGGGCAAACCCTGCAGCAGCAGCACAAACCCTGCAGCAGCAGGAGCACAAACCCTGCAGCAGGAGGGCAAACCCTGCAGCAGGAGCACAAACCCTGCAGCAGGAGGGCAAACCCTGCAGCTGGAGGGCAAACCCTGCAGCAGGAGGGCAAACCCTGCAGCAGGAGGGCAAACCCAGCAGGAGGGCAAACCCTGCAGCAGGAGAGCAAACCCTGCAGCAGGAGCACAAACCCTGCAGCAGGAGCACAAACCCTGCAGCAGGAGGGCAAACCCTGCAGCAGGAGGGCAAACCCTGCAGCAGGAGCACAAACCCTGCAGCAGGAGGGCAAACCCTGCAGCAGGAGAGCAAACCCTGCAGCAGGAGCACAAACCCTGCAGCAGGAGCACAAACCCTGCAGCAGGAGGGCAAACCCTGCAGCAGGAGGGCAAACCCTGCAGCAGGAGAGCAAACCCTGCAGCAGCAGCACAAACCCTGCAGCTGGAGGGCAAACCCTGCAGCTGGAGGGCAAACCCTGCAGCAGGAGGGCAAACCCAGCAGGAGGGCAAACCCTGCAGCAGGAGAGCAAACCCTGCAGCAGGAGGGCAAACCCTGCAGCAGGAGAGCAAACCCTGCAGCAGGAGCACAAACCCTGCAGCAGGAGCACAAACCCTGCAGCAGGAGGGCAAACCCTGCAGCAGGAGGGCAAACCCTGCAGCAGGAGCACAAACCCTGCAGCAGGAGGGCAAACCCTGCAGCAGGAGGGCAAACCCTGCAGCAGGAGAGCAAACCCTGCAGCAGGAGGGGAAACCCTGCAGCAGGAGGGCAAACCCTGCAGCCGGAGGGCAAACCCTGCAGCAGGAGAGCAAACCCTGCAGCAGGAGGGCAAACCCTGCAGCAGCAGAGCAAACCCTGCAGCAGGAGGGCAAACCCTGCAGCAGGAGCACAAACCCTGCAGCAGGAGAGCAAACCCTGCAGCTGGAGTGCAAACCCTGCAGCAGGAGGGCAAACCCAGCAGGAGGGCAAACCCAGCAGGAGGGCAAACCCTGCAGCAGGAGAGCAAACCCTGCAGCAGGAGGGCAAACCCTGCAGCAGGAGGGCAAACCCTGCAGCAGGAGGGCAAACCCTGCAGCAGGAGGGCAAACCCTGCAGCAGCAGCACAAACCCTGCAGCAGGAGAGCAAACCCTGCAGCAGGAGGGCAAACCCTGCAGCAGGAGGGCAAACCCTGCAGCAGGAGGGCAAACCCTGCAGCAGAAGCACAAACCTTGCAGCAGGAGCACAAACCCTGCAGCAGCAGAGCAAACCCTGCAGCAGGAGCACAAACCCTGCAGCAGCAGCACAAACCCTGCAGCAGCAGAGCAAACCCTGCAGCAGAAGCACAAACCTTGCAGCAGGAGCACAAACCCTGCAGCAGCAGAGCAAACCCTGCAGCAGCAGAGCAAACCCTGCAGCAGCAGAGCAAACCCTGCAGCAGGAGCACAAACCCTGCAGCAGCAGAGCAAACCCTGCAGCAGGAGCACAAACCCTGCAGCAGCAGAGCAAACCCTGCAGCAGGAGGGCAAACCCTGCAGCAGCAGCACAAACCCTACAGCAGCAGGAGCACAAACCCTGCAGCAGGAGGGCAAACCCTGCAGCAGGAGCACAAACCCTGCAGCAGGAGGGCAAACCCTGCAGCAGGAGGGCAAACCCTGCAGCAGGAGCACAAACCCTGCAGCAGGAGGGCAAACCCTGCAGCAGGAGGGCAAACCCTGCAGCAGGAGCACAAACCCTGCAGCAGGAGGGCAAACCCTGCAGCAGGAGGGCAAACCCTGCAGCAGCAGAGCAAACCCTGCAGCAGGAGGGCAAACCCTGCAGCAGGAGCTGCAGCTCAGGAGGTTCCACCTCAACACAAGGAGAAACTTCTTGACTGTGAGGCTCCCAGAGCCCTGCAGCAGGCTGCCCAGAGAGGTTGTGGAGTCTCCTGCTCTGGAGCCTTCCCAGCCCTGTCTGGATGTGTTCTGTGTGCCCTGTGCTGGATTCTGTGCTCCTGCTCTGGCAGGGGCTTGGACTTGATGATCTCTTTGGGTTCCTTCCAACCCCTGACATCCTCTGAGCCTGGGACATTAGTCTGGGGCAGAGCAACCCCCAGCACCAATCCAGGCTGGGGATCAAGGGCTGGAGATCAGCCCTGAGGAGAAGGACTTGGGGGAGCTGGGGGTGCAAAGCTGGACAGGAGCCCACACTGAGTGCTGCCAGCCCAGCCCCAGCCTGGCCTGGGCTGAGCCCCAGCAGTGTGGGCAGCAGGGGCAGGGAGGGGATTCTGCCCCTCTGAGACCTCCCTGCAGTGCTGGGGCAGCTCTGGAGCCCTCAGCTCAGCACAGCCAGGGAGCTGTGGCAGTTTCAGGCTATGCCTTTAGAAGTTTTTGACAGCTCTTGGACAGAAAAGGGGTGAAATGTAAATAAATCACTGCTGGGTGTGAGAAGGAAAGGATAAAGGGCTTGAGGCAGCCATGGAAACAAGCTCTCTCTCTTCTCTCCTCTTTGGGCTGGGAGATACCAACCTGCTTCTGCTCAGCCCTGGCTGCACTGCTTCTGCTGTGACTGCTGTTTAACTTCCCTGCTCTGCCTCTTGTCCCTTTTATGTACAGGGAGGTAAGGGGAGGCAGGGAGGGAGAAGCTGTTGGCTTCCCCTGGTCTTTGACCAGGAGGCTCCTTGTGCTGTTCATTAACTGTAAATCACAGAGCCACAGAGCTGTCAGGGCTGGAAGGGACCCCAAGGCTCAGCCAGCTCCAACCCCCTGCCATGGGCAGGGACACCTCACACCACAGCAGGTTGCTCACAGCCACCTCCAGCCTGGCTGCAAACACCTCCAGGCAGGAGGCTTCCACCACCTCCCTGGGCAGCCTGTGCCAGGCTCTCACCACCCTCCTGGGGAACAACTTCTTCCTCACAGCCAATCTCAATCTCCCCACTTCTAGTTCTGCTCCGTCCCCCCCAGTCCTATCCCTCCCTGACACCCTCAGAAGTCCCTCCCCAGCTTTCTTGCAGCCCCCTGCAGATCCTGGAAGGCCACAATGAGGTCTCCTGGGAGCCTTCTCCTCTCCAGCCTGCACAACCCCAACTCTCTCAGGCTGTGCTCACAGCAGAGCAGCTCCAGCCCTCTGCTCCTCCTCGTGGCCCTTCTCTGGACACCTTCCAGCACCTCCAGCAGCCCAAAGCACGGCAGGCTGGCAGCCCTCACTGCAGGGGCAGCCTGGGGGCAGGCAGGGCTCCCTCCACTGTCCAGGGCACCCAGTGACCAACCTGTGTGACAGCAGCAAGAGAAAGAGGAGTCCCAACAGCCCCCCTCTGCCAGTGCCATCCCAAAGAAGCTCCTCCAGAAAGCTGCTCTGGGGCCACCTGGCTGGCAGTGAGTGACCAGGCAGGGGCAGGGGCAGGGGCAGGGGCAGGGGCAGGGGCAGGGGCAGGAGCAGGGGCAGGGGCAGGAGCAGGGGCAGGGACAGGGGCAGGGGCAGGGACAGGGGCAGGGGCAGGGGCAGGGGCAGGGACAGGAGCAGGGGCAGGGGCAGGGGCAGGGGAAGGGGCAGGAGCAGAGGCAGGGGCAGGGGCAGGGGCAGGGGCAGGGGCTGGGGCAGGGGAAGGGGCAGGGACAGGAGCAGGGACAGGAGCAGGGGCAGGGGCAGGGGCAGGGGCAGGGGCAGGGTCAGGGGCACGAGCAGGGACAGGGGCAGGGGCAGGGGCAGGGGCTGGGGCAGGGGCAGGGACAGGGGCAGGGACAGGGACAGGGACAGGGGCAGGGGCAGGGGCAGGGGCAGGGACAGGAGCAGGGACAGGAGCAGGGGCAGGGGCAGGGACAGGAGCAGGGGCAGGGGCAGGGGCAGGGGCAGGAGCAGGGGCAGGGGCAGGGGCAGGGGCAGGGGCAGGGGCTGGGGCTGGGGCAGGGGCTGGGGCTGGGGCTGGGGCAGGGGCAGAGGCAGGGGCAGGGACAGGGGCAGGGACAGGGACAGGGACAGGGACAGGGGCAGGGGCAGGGGCAGGGGCAGGGACAGGGACAGGGGCAGGGGCAGGGGCAGGAGCAGGGGCAGGAGCAGGGGCAGGGATCTGCGGTTCCAGCCAAGTGTTAAGCATTGCTCAACCACCACAAGAATTCCTGAAGGGTGGAAGCAGTCCACGGGAGCAGAGCCGCCGGGAGGGAATCGGTGCCAGGGCAGCGCCGGGGATGGTTGTGCCTTTCTCCTGCCACCTCGTGGGAAGGAGGGAGAAGCAGCAGCGGCAGTTTGCTGCCGGAGTGATGGTCCCGAAGGCAACTTTAAAGCACCCCTGGGACCCGCACTCTGACCACCAGCCGATGGCTTTAGGCCCCCAGAGGAAGCAGAGCCCGGGCAGCGTTCAGGCACAGCCAGCTTTGACTCAGTCCCAGACCGGCAGCTCGGGAGGCCTCAAGGCTCCTCTGCTCCAACCTCCCTAGGTGCTGGTGGAGTTGCAGTGAGCTGGCTCAGCAGCCTGGCAAGCTGAGGCTTGAAACTGCCCAATGCAGGGGACTGCACCACTTCCCTTGGGAGATGATTCCAATCTCCAGCTGTTCTCCACACCACTTCTGGGAGATGGATCCAATCATAGAACCACAGAACTGTCAGGGCTGGAAGGGACCTCAAGGATCAGCCAGTTCCAGCCCCCTGCCATGGGCAGGGACACCTCACACCACAGCAGGTTGCTCACAGCCACCTCCAGCCTGGCTGCAAACACCTCCAGGCAGGAGGCTTCCACCACCTCCCTGGGCAGCCTGTGCCAGGCTCTCACCACCCTCATGGGCAACAACTTCTTCCTCACATCCAATCTCAATCTCCCCATTCCTAGTTTTGCTCCATCTCCCGTGGTTCAACTTCTCCCCACCACCTCCCTTGGGAGATGGCTCCAGGTCCAGCTGTTCTCAGAGGGAAACATTGGCTGGAGCCAGCTGGGGCTTGGTCTCCTCTCCCAGGCACCCAGCACCAGAACAAGAGGACACAGCCTCAAGCTGCTGTGTTGGGTGAGAGGTTGGACTTGATGACCTTTGAGGTCGTTTCCAACCTTATTGATTCTATGATTCTATTCTATGTAAGGGCTGGAGGTGTCCCTTCGGCCTCTGCCCGCCGCGGGCCCGAGCACGCCGTTCCCCCGGCTTCTGCGGCGGCTCACGGAGACTCCGCCAGGGGCTGCTTCCCCTCCCGGGCGGAGCGAGAGGAGCCGTGAGCGGCGGGAAGCCCGGCGGAACGGCGGTCCCCGGCGCCTCACGCCGCATTCCCGAGCCCCCAGAGCCCCGGCCCCGGCACCCCCCGGGCCGGCGGCAGCCACCCCCCGGGCCGGCGGCAGCCACCCCCCGTGCGAGGCGGAGAGCCCAGCCCCGCCTGCCGCCGCCACGCCAACGCGGAGCCACGCCCCCGCCGCGGGACACGCCCCCGCCGCCTAAGCCCCGCCCATAAGCCACCCACCGCCTGCCGCCCGCGCACGCCCCCTGGCGGCAGTGCCCCGCGGCTCCTGAAGCGTCTCTCCCGCAGCCTAAAGCTGGCAGTGCCGGGGGGGAGGAGCTGGACAGGAGCCAGCAAGGGGCACTGGCAGCACAGGAGGCCAAGGGCAGCCTGGGCTGCATCCAGAGCAGTGTGGCCAGAGCTGGAGAGAGGATCCTGCCCCTCTGCTCTGCTCTCAGACCTCACCTGCAGGCCTGGGGCCAGCTCTCGGGACCACAAGACAAGACACATGGACCAGGTGGAGAGGGCCCAGAGGAGGCCACAAAGATGGGCAGAGGGCTGGAGCAGCTCTACTGTGGAGACAGGCTGAAAGAATTGGGCTGTTCAGCCTGGAGAAGAGAAAGCTCCAGGGAGACCTCAGAGCTGCATTTCAGTATCTGCAGGGGAGCTGCAGGCAGGCTGGGGAGGGACTGCTCAGAAGGGGCTGTGGGGATAGGCTGAGGGGCAGTGGTTTGAACCTGGAGCAGGACAGGTTTAGATTGGACATCAGGAGGAAGTTCTGCACAGGGAGGCTGGGGAGACTCTGGAACAGGCTGCCTAGGGATGTGGTTGAGGCTCTGTTCCTAGAGACATTCAAGATGAGACTTGATGTGGCCCTGGGCAGCCTGCTCTAGCTGGAGGTGTCCCTGCTGAGTGCAGGGGGGTTGGACAAGATTCCCTTTGGAGGTCCCTTCCAACCCAATGCAACCTGGGAATCTCTAAACCTGGTGGCATTTGGGCTTCCCTGTCCTCCTCTCCCACAGGTTCCAGCCCTTCAAGCCCTTCACACCAGCAGAGGAGCTGCTGAAATGCTTCTGCTGGCACCAACAACTAAGCAGAAGAGGCTGAAAGTTTTGCAGACCTTCTAAACCCCAAGTGAAGGTTGGGAGATGTTCCCCCACAGCATGTACAGGAAGTCAAGATGCAGAGTAAAGGAGGCTTTGTCCTGCTGAGCTGATTCACCAGGAGGATGGCAGAGAAAGGAGAAGTCCAAGACAAGGAAAAGAGAGAGATCAGAGGTCCTTCTTCTGAGCAGAGTCTGAGAACCTCAGAAAACAAGAGGCAGCTGGGCCTGGACCTGCAGGAGCCACTTCCTACCTGTGGCACCACAACCACAGTCCCAGAAGGACAATGCCCAAACACTGCCAGTGGCAGTGCTGCTGGTGGGATGGCAGCTCCCAAGCTCTTGGCTCAACCTCCCACTCCAAGCAGGACCATGGACTGGGACAGCTGAGGTTTAGTTTGAGCTTCCAAAGTCTCCCCCAAGCTGGGCTCCAGCAGCTTCCTGAAGTGGTGAACTTCCCAGGGAAGCCTGCAGCTGTGTTCCTGAGTCCTGCAGAGTGTGAGACAGGACACCTGAGGCTTCCCCAGGGGTACAGATGCTCTGCAGAGAGCAGCAGCACCCCCCACACACATGGATTAGGTACTGGAAGATGAAGATGGGAAGCTCTTGGAACTCCTGAGTGCCTCCACCACGTGTGCAGGACGTTCCTCTGGCTTCTCCCTCTCATTTCCATGTCTCTGAGAAGCACTTCCCACATCAATGGAGGGCAATTTCCATTTCAGTTCCCTCCCCACCTCCTGCCAGTGCCAGTCCTGGCCACACAGAAGCTCATTTTCCTCCTGGTTGCTCACTGGGTCTCTGCACTCCTGAGCAGCCTGGGCTGCTCTCCCTCACTGAACAGCCTCCCCCCACACCAGCACCACCTCAGCAGCCAGTCATGGAATCACAGAACTGTTTGGGTTGGAGAAGACCTTTAAAAGCAGCCAGCCCAACCATACTCCAACTCTACCCAGGCTAACCTCTGGCCCTCAGCACATCTCTGCCTCTTTCAAACACCTCCAGGGATGAGGACTTAACCACCTCCCTGGGCAGCCTGGGCCAGGCTTTGAGAATCCTTTCTGTGAAGAAGTTTCTTCTGGTATCAAACCCAAACCTCCCCTGGGGCAACTTGAGGCCATTTCCTCTTGTCCTGGCCCTTGTTCCTTAGAAGAGGCCAACCCCCAACCAGCTCCAGCCTCCTCTCAGGGAGCTGTAGAGAGCAATGAGGTCTCCTCTCAGCCTCCTCTACTCCAGGCTCAACACCCCCAGCTCCCTCAGCTGCTCCTCTCCAGCCCCTTCCCCAGCTTTGCTGCCTTGCTCTGGACCTGCCTCAGCCCTCAGCGTCCTTCTTACACTTAGGGCCCTCCCAGCCATGCTCTTTCCATGCTCCTTTGGGCTCTTCTCCCCCTGTGCTGAGCACAGTGAATTCAGCAGCACTCCAGCAGCTCTGCTGCCTCCCTGAAGACTATGTGGCTTTAAACAGGGTGCAGCCTCTCCCCTGGGGGAGCTGCACCCACGGGAGGAGCCTTCCCATGTGCTGCTGGAAGGGACCTCAAGGATCAGCAGTGGATTTGAGGAGAACCTGTCACCAGGCACAGGATGGACAGAGGCAGAGCTGCAGTGAAGGTGTTCACCACAGAATTCCATGCTCTGCTTCTTGCAGGCATGAGGAAAACAGGCTTGGAAGCAATGGCATGGAAGCAGGAATTGGAGAGAACCTGGGACAGCCTGGTTCCAACCTACCGAGGGACAACTCTGCTCCCAAGAGCTGATCCCTGCTACCCCACTGCTTCCACCCCCAGCCACACTCCCTGCTTCTCCTCCAACTTGTCCCAAGCCACACACAGAGACCACCACTCATGCCACATCTCCGTGCCTTGATCCCCCACCCCAGCATCCCAGACACCCAACAGGGCAGGAGCCCCTCCCAGACAGCTGCCTCAGGGACACTGCTGCAGGAGCCCCTCTCAGACAGCTGCCTCAGGGACACTGCTGCAGGAGCCCCTCTCAGACAGCTGCCTCAGGGACACTGCTGCAGGAGCCCCTCTCAGACAGCTGCCTCAGGGACACTGCTGCAGGAGCACCTCTGAGACATCTGCCCCAGGGACACTGCTGCAGGAGCACCTCTGAGACTGCTGCCTCAGGGACACTGCTGCAGGAGCACCTCTGAGACTGCTGCCTCAGGGACACTGCTGCAGGAGCACCTCTGAGACTGCTGCCTCAGGGACACTGCTGCAGGAGCCCCTCTCAGACAGCTGCCCCAGGGACACTGCTGCAGGAGCCCCTCTCAGACAGCTGCCTCAGGGACACTGCTGCAGGAGCCCCTCTCAGACAACTGCCTCAGGGACACTGCTGCAGGAGCCCCTCTCAGACAACTGCCTCAGGGACACTGCTGCAGGAGCTATTCTTTGGCCTGTTTCTGTGAGGTCTCTGTGCACAGGTCCACTGGGACTCTCCTGGAGTAAGTGATGCTCCCTCCAGAGCTGTCACCACCTCCTTCTCCTTCACCTTTTTTCCACACTCGTTTCACCATCCACTTGGACACCAGCTGCTCACCAGCTCTGTCACCTGTCCTAGTCCCAGAATGCTGTCTGCAGAGCACTGCTCCTTCTTGGAAAAGAAACTTGGAAGAGACAGACTCAAGAAGATCTTTTATGTACAGACACATGGACCATTCACATTGGATGTCAGGAAGTTGTTCCCCAGGAGGGTGGTGAGAGCCTGGCACAGGTTGCCCAGGGAGGTGGTGGAAGCCTCCTGCCTGGAGGTGTTTGCAGCCAGGCTGGAGGTGGCTGTGAGCAACCTGCTGTGGTGTGAGGTGTCCCTGCCCATGGCAGGGGGGGTGGAACTGGATGATGCTTGAGGTCCCTTCCAACCCTCTGTGATTCCACCTCCACCTGCCAGCTCTCCCAGCCCCAGGACACCGAAGCCAGATCTGCTCTCCTGCTTCAGACACCAGGCCAGGCATCATCCTTGGGAATCTTTTCAGTGTATTTTGATTTCTCAAAGCAAGCAACAGGAGCCAGGGCCGAGCTGGCCAAGAGCCCCCCGGCTCTGGACGGCAGCAGCTGCCCACAGCGCCGCGCTGGGGACAGAGACTCCCTGCGGCTCTGCTCCTGCCTCCGGCACAGCCTCCCCGGTCCGGCCCGCAGCCGCTGCTCAGCCCTCCCTGCCCATGAAGGCAGTGTGCTGGGCCTGCAGGTAGCTGACTATCTTCTCCTCTATCTCCACCCCCTGAGCGATCTCCTCCTGGGAGAGGGCCAGGGGGGCCTGGGAGTCCCTGGTGACGATGGTGACGGCGGTGCGCCGCGACTCCAGCACGTTGGCCACCACCGCCTGGTGCCGGTACTTCTCCAGCGCCTGCTGGGATTTATCGAGCAGGATCAGGGGATCGGTCTCCAGCTTGAAGGAGATGACAAAGGCCTCCGGGGCCCACTCCTTGACCAGAGGAGAGAGCATTTTGGGCACCATCTTCATCGTGATCTGCGTGAGGGGGACAAGAGAGCAGAGAGCAGCCCCGGTCAGGACACAGCAACGCGCTCAGTGAGAGCCAGGGCAGGGAAATTCCAGCCTGGGCTCACGCTGTGCTCACACTGGGAAGCCTGCCAAGGAGGCATTTGGTCACATCTCACCAAAAAAGGCCCAAATGTCACTGGCAGCAGCTGTGAGATGGCATCACACCACGGCCCTGCCACCAGCAGTGAGCAGGGTGTGCCCCAGGGGACCTGCAGCAATGTTCTGCTGCTGGAGGGGCTAAAGCCCAGCCCAGGAAGACCCACAGAGAATCCCAGACTGGTTTGAGTGGGAAGGGACCTTCAGAGCTCATCCACACCAGTCCCCTGCACTCAGCAGGGACAGCTGCAGCTACAACAGGTAGCTCAGAGCCCCAGACAACCTCACCTGGACTGATGCTAGCCACGGGGCAGCTCCACCTCTCTGGGCAGCCTGGGCCAGGCTCTCACCACCCTCAGGGGCAAACATTTCTCCCTTCTCTCCACTCTCAATCTCTCTCTTTCAGTTCCAAACCATCCCCCCTTGCCCTGGCACAATAGGCCCTGCCCAAAAGTCTGTCCCCAGCCTTCTGCTGTGCCCTTGAAGCACTGCAAGGCCACCAGAAGGTCTCCCTGGAGCATTCTCTTCTCTAGGCTCTCCCAGCCTGGCCTCCCAGCAGAGGGCTTCCAGCCCTGCCAGCATTGCTGTGGCCTCCTCTGGCCCTGCTCCACCAGCTCCCTGTCTCTGTGCTGTGCTGAGTGCCCCAGGACTGCCCCAGCACTGCAGGGAGGTCTCAGCAGAGCACAGCAGAGGGGCAGAATCCCCTCCCTGCCCCTGCTGCCCACACTGCTGGGGATCAGCCCAGCCCAGGCTGGGGCTGGGCTGGCAGCACTCAGTGTGGGCTCCTGTCCAGCTCTGCACCCCCAGCTCCCCCAAGTCCTTCTCCACAGGGCTGCTCTCCAGCCCTTGATCCCCAGCCTGGATTGGTGCTGGGGGCTGCCCCAACCCAGAGGCAGGACCTTGCTGTGATTAAAAGCCAATTAAAAGCCAATTAACTGCACAAATTGGGGTCTGTTATCTACAGAGATCCAGATCCAGCAGCTCCCACCGCTGGAAGGGACCAGCTCTCAGCTCACTGCTGGCCCCCAGGCAGCCATGACCTGACAGGACACTGGGACCGGCTGCTGGGAGGGGAAGAGGGGGCAGCAAAGGGGGACCATGCCCAGGGGGGCCTCACCCACAGGGGTCCCTCACCCCCTGGGGCCCCTCACCTGCAGGGGTCCCTCACCCCCTGGGGCCCCTCACCTGCAGGGGTCCCTCACCCCCTGGGGCCCCTCACCTGCAGGGGTCCCTCACCCCCTGGGGCCCCTCACCTGCAGGGGTCCCTCTGAGGACTGGATCTTGTGCTCAGGCATTTCTGAGGCCGGGATGTAGAAGTCTGACACGGCAGCTGCCAGGTAGAACATCACACTGGAGCCTGCAAGGAACAGCTCTGTCACCAACCACGGCTGGCAGCACCCAGCAGCCCACACCTGTCACCCCAGGGACCCCCAACTACAGAAGCCCAGGCCCCCCCCTCAAGATACTCTCCCATCACCTACTGGCACCACCCCGAACAGGGCAGTGCCAATGGCGACTCCCTGGCACCCACTGCCACCACCTCATCCCCTCACACCGAGCCTCTGCAGCCCCCTGGGACTACCCAGACCCCCATGCAGGGGAGGCTGAAGGCCCTAGTGGCCCCCTTGTCCCCTCACACCTGGGCCCAAGGGTCACCTTACCCCCTCATGCCTGGGCCATGGGGGCACCTTGTCCCCTCACCCCTTGTCCCCGGGGCCCATGGGGTCACCTTGACCCCTCACACCTTGTCCCCCGGGGCCATGGGGTCACCTTGTCCCCTCACACCTGAACCCCAGGGGCCATGGGGTCACCTTGTCCCCTCACACCTGAACCCCAGGGGCCATGGGGTCACCTTGACCCCTCACTCCTTGACCCCAGGGGCCATGGGGTCACCTTGTCCCCTCACACCTGAACCCCAGGGGCCATGGGGTCACCTTGTCCCCTCACTCCTTGACCCCAGGGGCCATGGGGTCACCTTGTCCCCTCACACCTGAACCCCAGGGGCCATGGGGTCACCTTGTCCCCTCACACCTTGTCCCCAGGGGCCATGAGGTCACCTTGACCCCTCACACCTTGTCCCCAGGGGCCATGGGGTCACCTTGTCCCTTCACCCCTTGTCCCCTCACACCTGAACCCCAGGGGCCATGGGGTCACACTGTCCCTACACATCTGAGCCCCAGGGGCCCTGGGGTCAAACTGTCCCCTCACCCCTTGTCCCCGGGGGCCATGGGGTCACCTTGTCCCCTCACCCCTTGTCCCCAGGAGCCCTGGGGTCACCTTGTCCCCTCACACCTTGTCCCCGGGGGCCCTGGGGTCACCTTGTCCTCCAGCGCCTGTGCCCCGGGGCCGCCTTGTGCCCTCAAGCCTGGTGCCAAGGACCCTGCGGTCGCCTCGTACCCTCCCGGCCAGGATCTACCAGGGGCGGCCCCGTCCCCTCCCAGTACCGAGGGGCGCCAGGGCGCGGGCGGCGGCTCGCAGCAGCGCCAGGTACTCGGTGAGCCCGGTAAACTCGATGGCGAGCAGCGCCCCATCCTCGGTAGCCCGGCGATAGGCACGGAGGGCGGGCAGCAGGGCGGGGAGAGCGGCGGGGTCGGCGGTCACGCAGGGCGGGGGCCCGGGGTCGAGGCAGAGGGCGTCGAGCAGCGCGGGCCCGGGCGGCGGGAGGGCCCTGGCCCAGGGGAAGGCGGAGCGGGCCCGGTGCAGGAAGCAGACGCCGTAGCCGGCCGCCACCAGGCGCTCGGCCGAGGCCGCTCCGCGCCGCCCGCTGCTGAAGTTCTCCAGGAAGCGGACGGCGCGCGCCTCCAGCGGCACCTGCGTCCCGCCCGACGTCACCAGCGCCACGCGCCGCCCGCGCGCCGCCTGCCCCGCCGCCCAGGCCCGCACGCGCTCCTCCGCCAGCGCCGCCGCAGCCTCCTCGGGGCCGCCGCCGCCGCCCGCGGCCTCCATGCCCGCCCCGCCCCTTCCGCCGGAAGCGCGCCCGCGCGCCGCGCCCCCGCTTCCGGCGCCGCCGCCGTCGCCGTGGCGACGCGTGGCCGAGGGCGGGAGGAGGCGATGGCGGAGCCCGGGCGCTGCGAGCTGTGCGGGGCGAGGGGGAGGCTGCGCTGCCGCCGCTGCCGCCGCGCCTACTATTGGTGAGGGCCCCAGCGCCGCCCGCGGGAGAGCCGGGGGCGCCGGCGGGGGTCGGGCCGCGGCCTCGGGAGCAGGGGTAGGGAAACGGGGAGAAGCCCCGGGGCGAAACCCAGGAGGCAGGAGCGGGCCCCAGACAGAGCGAGAGGCAGGGGCTAGCCCCACGACGAGGTTCGGGACGCAGAGAGAAGGCCCAGGACAAGGCGCAGGAGGCAGGATCGTGCCTGGAACGGAGCAAGAAGCAGGGAGAAAGTCCAGGACAGTGCTCGGGACGCAGTGAGAAGGCCCAGGAGGCAGGAGCAGGCTCAGGGCCCAGGGGAAAGGCTCAGGATGAGCTCCAGGAGGCAGTGCCAGACCTGGGACGCAGGGACAGGTCCAGGGCAAGGACTGAGGGATGGGGACAAAGCCTGGTACACAGCGTGGGACACAGGGACAGGGCAAGAGGCCGGGGCTAGCCCAGACATGAGGCTCAGGACACAGGGACAAGCCCCAGCACAAGGCTTAGGACATAGGCATAAAGCTTGAGTGGCAGGGACAGTGCCTGGGACACGGCTCAGCAGGCAGGGATGAGGCTCAGGAGGTGTGAGTGGTTTAAGTAAGCTTTTAACGTGCAGGATCACAATGACTGAGCCCTGCCTTCTCCTTTGGGAGTACCAGTGAGTGCTCTGTGAGCAGAATAAGGGCTGGGGGCTGGTGAAAGTCAGGAGGACTCGACAGGCAGTAACCTTCCCTTCCAAGCAAACAAATCCATCCTCTTCCTCTGTTTGGTTAGTGATGAAGATCATCAGCAGGCTGACTGGGTTGGTATCCATGAGCTCATATGCCAGCTGCTGATTCCCACCACTGTGTCCCTCCCTGCTCCTCTTTCTGAAAAAGAGAGACAGCATCACAGAGAGCAGCTGCTGAAGAGGCAGGTGGGTACAAGGCAGATCCAGTCACACCCCAGGACAAGCCAGAATGGCTGTGGCCTACCCAGGTCTGTCAGGAGCCCTGGAGTTGTGCTGTAGGCCTCTCACCAGCTCTGCTGTCCAAGGAAGGGCAGCAAAGCTGGTGAAGGGTTTGGAGAACAGGGCTGGTGAGCAGCAGCTGAAGGAGCTGGGGTTGTTCAGCCTGGAGAAGAGGAGGCTGAGGGGAGACCTTCTGGCTCTCTACAGCTCCTTGAAAGGAGGCTGGAGCCAGGTGGGGGTTGGTCTCTTCTCCCAAGGAACAAGTGACTGGACAAAAGGAAACAGCCTCAAGTTGCCCCAGGAGAGGTTTGGGTTGGACAGGAGGAACAATTTCTTCCCCAAAAGGTTTGTCCAGGCCTGGCCCAGGCTGCCCAGGGCAGTGGTGCAGTCCCCATCCCTGGAGGGGTTTGAAAGCCCTGGAGATGTGGTGCTGAGGCCATGGTTCAGTGGTGCCCTGGCAGGGCTGGGTTAAGGCTTGGACTCAACAGCCTGAGCAGCTGTGTGACTCCATGATTCTGTGAGGGTCACAGCACTGCAGGGAGCTGCTGGGGAGCCTCAGCTCTCTCCTTCCTACGCTGCTCTAGGTGGTGTTGGAGGGCACCTCGCCGGTGAGCAGTACTTAGCTGCAGTGCTGTAGGGGGTTGTTTGAAACAAAAGCTCTAAGTAGAAGAGTGGAAGCACCTCCTCTCCTGCCCTGTGAGCCTCTGCTCTCTGTCACAGGCCTGAGCTCCCACAGGCAGTGGCAGTGGTGGCTCTCCCCCCTCGCCAGGCTGCTCATCCATCCCCTGCAGCGCTCCTGCATCCAGCTGAGTTTTGCTTCTTGCAGCTGCCCTCATCCTACTCTGGTGAGAGGGATTCCCCTCCCTCAAAGCAGGGGGGCAAAGAAATAAAGTGCCCTCCCTTTGTTTACCTGGCCAACTTGAACCACCCTCTCCCACTAAGTGCAGTCTTTTATCTCCAGGTTTTGGCCTCCTGGGTGGTGCAGATGTGCAGCTGCTCTCCAGCCCCTGGTGGTTTGCAGCTCTTTTCATTTGCTGTTTATGGGGATGGCAGGATCTGCATTTCCACACTTGTTGATAAAATAGAACAACCCACCCAAACACATCTGCTGCTGAAAATGCTCTTGCCCATAAAAATAAACCATCCTTCTGTGGTTGCATAACTCCCAGTCACTGCCTCACAGGGCAGCAGAAGAGAGAAAAGGGAGCTGCTAACCATCAGGCATTGAGAGGAGCATCACTAATCCTCTGGTGTTTACATCCTGGGGTATCTTGAAGGTGGTTTGGGGGCCAGGTGCTGTGGCTCTGGTGGCTGGCTCATTACTGAGGCCTTTCTGGGGGGCATCACAGTCTCACAGTATCACCAAGGTTGGAAGAGACCTCAAAGACCATCAAGTCCAAGCTGTCACCACAGACCTCATGACTAAACCATGGCACCAAGGGCCACATCCAGTCCCCTCTTGAACACCTCCAGGGATGGGGACTCCACCACCTCCCTGGGCAGCACATCCCAATGATGAATCACTCTCTCAGTGAAGAACTTCCTCCTCACCTCCAGCCTAAACTTCCCCTGGCACAGCTTGAGACTGTGTCCTCTTGTTCCATCCAGAAAGAAAATCATAGAGTTGTGGAATTGGTTCAGTTGGAAAAGGCCTCTAAGGTCACCCAGTCCAGGCTTCAACCCAGCAGCACCATGGCCACAGGTTTCTTGAGCAGCTCCAGGGGCAGTGACTCCACCACCCCCCATGAACCTGCCCCAGTCCCTGGCCACTCCTGCAGAAAAGACTTTTCCTCATCTCCAACCTCATGGTGCACTCAGGGCCATTTCCTCTTGTCCTATCACTTGTTCCTAGGGAGAAGAAACCAACCCACACCTGACTCCAGCCTCCTTTCAGGGCTCCCCTCATCCTCCTCCACACTGAACACCCCCAGCTCCCCCCAGCCCTGCCCTCCAGACCCTTCCCCAGCTCGGTTGCCCTTCTCTGGGCCCTGGGAGCTCTAACGGAGGGGAAGCCTAGCGGTGGTGGAACCTTCACAGTCCTGCTTGGTGGAAGTCTGTGACAGGCTGAAGGCAGCAGATTTCCTTAGGCTTTGTGGGAATTGGCTCTGCCACCCTGCTTTGGCTTTGCAGAATCCCATCTGTCTGAAACCCACAGCCAGGAACTTTGGCCAAAGCCCCCGGGAGGTCTGTTAGAACAGTGTGGCCTGGCAGCATCAGGGGGAATTCAAAGGCTCCTTTGTTCCAGGTTACTTTTGGGTTCATCTTTTATTTATAAAGTCTGCAAAGGGAAAAAACAATAAATGTAATTTGGTTTTGCTGGGGAGGGGGTGGGGGTGGGGGCAGCTTTCTTACCTGCTTAAAATTCCTCCAAGAGGCTTCACCTACATGTTGCATGCTGATGCTGGGAGCCTCTGTGACTGCCTCTGCTACAGGCATAAATCCCAGAGCTGTTTGGGTGGGAAAAGGCCTCTGAGATCACCCAGTCCAACCAGCAGCCCAACCCCACCATGGGCACCAAACCATGGCCCCAGGTGCCATGGGCACACATGGGAACACCTCCAGGCATGGGGACTCCACCACCTCCCTGGGCAGCCTCTGCCAGCCCCTGACCGCTCTTGCAGCAGAGGAATTGTTCCTCATCTCCAACCTAAACCTCTCCTGGCACAATTTCAGGCCATTTCCTCTCCTTCTGTTACTAGGCAGGGTGCCCCAGAGGCTGGGGTGAAGCTCAGGGACAGGTTTGGAGCCCAGGTTGTCCCTTGACACCTCCCCCTGGCAGTGGAGTTTTGCCCTGGGGATGTCACAGCCAGCAAGGGCCTCCCATTCAATCACTTGAAACTAGGGAGCAGAGCCCAACCCCCACCTGGCTCCAGCCTCCTCTCAGGGAGCTGTAGAGAGCAATGAGGTCTCCCCTCAGCTTCCTCCAGACTAAACACCCCCAGGCCCCTCAGCTGCTCCTCCCCAGCCCTGTTCCCCAGCCCTTTCCCCAGCCTCGTTGTCCTCCTCGGGACAGCCTCCAGTCCCTCAATGTCCTTCTGGCAGCGAGGGCCCAGAGCTGAGCCCAGGCTTCAAGGTGCAGCCTCAGCAGTGATGCTGTGTAGGTTCCAAATAACCACAGGAGTGCCAGATCAGGAAACACTCCTTGTTAGCTGGAAGTTGATCACTTGTTTCAACTGAGTTCTGGGGAAGACAGCAGGAAGATGGGGCTGGGCTGGGCTGGGCTGGGCTGGGCTGGGGGGTGGAGAAGGGAGAGTCACATCTCCATGGAGGGCACCCCAGAGCTGAGGCTGGAAGGGAGACCTGGGGTGAGCTCATGGGAGAAGGCACAGAGAGCAGCCTCTGGGTTTTACTCAAAACAGAGAGTTTTATAGGAACTGTAACAACCCTGCAGCATTTGTTCTCTGACCTTTGTCTCCAGGCTGTTGAAATAGCAGAAGGGAACAGTAAGTGCAGGGACACTTTGTCTTCCTTCTCTCCTAAGAAGGGAATGAAAGAGTGGAACCACCTCACTGGTTACCTGCTTGGCTCCACAGCAAGGCTGCAGCTGCTAGCCCCCAAATGGAGCCTGCCTTTGCCTCCAGCAAGATGCAGAGTGGACAGCACTGGGCCTGGGCTGCCCAACAAGTGTTGGAGGAGCAGTGTGCAGAGGCTGAGTCTGTCTTGGTGGCTTCATCACATTCTTATTCCCAGAGCTTGCAAAGGGCCTCTGGAGCTGAGGGAAGAGTCTCTCAGAACCTTCTGCTGGAAGCCTGCCTGTAGGTTTGTGAGGTTTGGAACATTTCTGCTGTGCTTCAGGGGTTTGTTTAGGAAACACAGGGCTGAGGCTCAGTCAGGACAGAGGGAAGCTGCTGCAGAGCAAAATGCCCTGTGGCTGAAGGGAAAGTAGGGGAAGCTGAGAGCCAGGAGCTGCTGAGTTTCATTCCTCGCCGGCTCTCCGAAGCTTTGTTGATAGAAATCTGCTGTTGTCAACATAGCCAAGGGGCTGCCTGCAGACAGCACCTCCAAACTGAGTGCTCTCCAAGTTTCTGTTTGTGGCATAGCCTCACCTGCCTGCCTGATGTCAGCTCCCCACAGCCCCTGGGCACGGGAAGAGATCCAGGCCCCAGCCAGCCGCAGCCTCCTGCGGCCGAGCGCAGGCCCCGGCTCACCCCTGCCTGCCTTCCTCCTCACGCCTCCTCCTCCTGGCACCCCGGGCTTTGGCTGCCTGGCAGGGACTCAGTGAAGGTGGCCTCAAACCTCAAGTGTGTTCCCAACCCCTTGCTCCCAGCTGGAGCAGAGCTGGGCTCCTCAGCCTCCCCCAAACCCTATCTAGGGCAAGACTGCGTGGGGGCACCTGCAGAGAACGCTGTGATCACAGCAGACCTGAGCAGAGCCCCAGAGGCTGCAGCCCTGGGGGTGTGGGGCTATGGGTGAGATGAAAACCAGTGCTGGGCCAAAGCCAACGATCCCCCCGAGGCTTGGAGCTGCACAGCCTGAAATATTCAGTGCTGCAGGGCTCCTGTTGTCTCCTGCCCTTTCCTCTCCTGCTGGGAGCGGTGCAAGAGCCTAACCCTTTGCTCACCCTCCCTGCAGCTGTTTGGAGGTAGTTCATGGCATGGGAAGCAGCAAGGAGTCAGAAAAGAAGGGTGCTGATCTCCAGCACCTCCCCAGGTGACAATCTGCTTGATGCCCACACACCACAGCCAGCAGCAGCCCCAACAGAGGAAGCAGAAAGGCAACCTGCTAACTAACAGCTTTTGGGGCTCCTTGCCCAGTGTCTGCTGATGCTCTGCTGGGCACCACAGGCTGCCCCAGCAGGGCTTGGCTCTGGTGCCATTTTCACTCTCCATGTGCTGGTAGCTCAGTGGCAGGAGAGGGTTGGCCACTGTGTTCTCTTGGCTCTCTGTGCTGTAGCAGAGCACTCTGAAGTGTCTGCTTTGACACTGAGCTCTGCGGGGAAGGCCCTGGGAGTGCCAGGAGACAAGAAATTAGTCATGAGCCAGCAATGTGTCCATGTGGCCAAGAAGGCAAATGGTCTCCTGGGGTACAGGAGGAAGAGTGGGGCCAGCAGGTTAAGGGAGCTTCTCCTTCCCCTCTGCTCCACCCTAGAGAGGCCACACATGGAGTACTGCATCCAGTTTTGAGCTCATCAGTTCAAGTGAGACAGGGAACTACTGGAGAGAGTCCAGGGGGGGCCCCAGAGATGCTGAGGGGCCTGGAGCAGCTCTGTGAGGGCTGAGAGCCCTGGGGCTGTTGAGCCTGGAGAAGAGCAGCCTGAGAGGGAATCTGATCAATGCTCAGCAGGAGCTAAAGCACTGGTGGGGGGCAAGAGAATGGGCTCAGACTCTTTTCAGTGGTGCCCAGCAAGAGGACAAGGGGCAATGGGCACAAACTGGAACTCAGGAGGTGTGAGGGTGCTGGAGGCCTGGAGCAGGCTGCCCAGAGAGGTCCTGGAGCAGGCTGCCCAGAGAGGTCCTGGAGTCTCCTTCTCTGGAGATTCCAACCCCACCTGGGCACTGGGGTCCTGGGCAAGCTGCTGTGGGTACCTCTGCTTTAGCTGGAGGGCCTCCAGAGGTCTCTTCCAGCCCCCACCATTCAGCCCTCATTCCTGCAGACAGGATGTTCCCTTAGCTTGCCAGGATCTCCAGGAAACACTCACACACTGTCCTTGAGGTTCCCTGTCCCTGAGCTGTTGCATCACCCAGGCCGTGACTCCCTGCCTCTCTCTAAGCACTTGGGCTCAGCGAGTGCCGAAGCCTGGCCTCTGAAAGCCCGGGGGTTGGGCTGCACAGCTGCAAAGCAGGAGGCAATAAAGAGGTGAGCTGGAGCTCCCTGCCTGCTGCACAGGCCTGCCCCTGCCTCCCAGGCCTGCCCCTGCCTCCCAGGCCTGCCCCTGCCTCCCAGCCACAGCCAGCGCCTTGCTGGCTGACCCTGGCAGCGGTGCCAGCCACACCAGCTCCTTCCAGGCAGCTTTCCCACAGCACCACTTGTGTGAGAACCCAGCACAGAAGTGCTGGGAGCTGGCAGTGCTGAAGGCAGAGAGGAGCAGGTCCAGAGGCACCCTGGCTGCTTTCCGCTGGCATCCCTCGGCGTGCTGCTCCTGGCAGCCAGCAGGCATCCAAAGGAAGAGAAGTTTATGGAGCTGCAAAGGGTGAAAAGACCAACTGTGGTGAGGACTGCGAGGAGCAGCAGCTACCTGTGTGGGGAAGATGGATGCAGGCAGCAAACAGGAGCTGCCTGAGCCCCGGAGCCGGCTGGGGCGGGGGCTGCGCAGCTGAGCGATGCTGCGCCCGGGGCAGCGCTGAGCTGGGCTCACTCTGCAGGCTCCACACCCCAAATACCCGGCCCAGGACCGGCCAGGAGAGGGTGTGAGGAGGCTGCGGGGCCGTGTGAGAGCTGAGCTCCCTCCTCGCTTCCAGACCACGTCTCCTGCAGCTGGAGCTGTGCCCTGCTGGCAGCAGCCTGGCAAAGCCTCTGCTCCGCTGCCTGCTGTGAGTCACGGCGAGCGCCGTCTGCGGGGCCCCGCCGCGGCCTCTCTGAGCTTTCCCCGGGTCTTGTGATGAGCATTTTCTGCGCTTCACAGCTCCCATTCTGCAGCCTTATTAGCCCTTGTCAGCAGGAGTAAAGGATTCTTCTGCTCATAAGACACCACATGACCTGAGAAGGTGTCCAAAGCTGCCGGTGCTGGCGGGAGGAATGCAGGGCAGGCTCTGAGACGGCAGCTTGGATTCCCTTCCGTTAATTACAGGCACAGAGCAGCACAGCCTTTACACTTTGCAAACTCCAATGTAAAATGAGACTATGCAGGAGATGTGCCCAGGTGGCCAAGAAGGCCACCAGCATCCTGGCTTGGACCAGCAAGCGTGTGGCCAGCAGCACCGCTGCAGGGATGGTCCCTCTGGACTGGGCACTGCTGAGGCCGCACCTCAAATCCTGGGGACAGTTTTGGGCTCCTCACTCCAAGCAGGACATTGAGGGGCTGGAGTGTGAGAGTTTCCCCAGCTCCTCTCCTCAGAGTGTTCTCCAGAGGAACACATCCAGTTACCAGCCCACACTCTTCCACCTTGTCCTGCTCTGGAGACAGAGCTGCACACCTGCCTGAGCAAGAAGGGATGGTTCTGATCCTCACTCCAAGGAGGACATTGAGGGGCTGGAGTGGGTCCAGAGAAGGGCAACAAAGCTGGTGAAGGGTTTGGAGTAGAAGTCTGAAGGGACTGGTTTGTTCAGCCTGAAAAAGAGGAGGCTGAGAGGAGACCTTCTGGCTCTCTACAGCTCCCTGAGAAGAGGTTGTAGCTGGGTGGGGGTTGGTCTCTTTCCCCTAGTAACAAGGGAGAAGAAATGGCCTTAAGTTGCCCCAAGGGAGGTTGAGGTTGGACATGAAGAACAGTTTCTTCCCCTTGGGGGCTGTCCAGGCTGGTCTATGCCTGCCCAGGGCAGTGGTGGAGTCCCCATCCCCAGAGGGGTTTCACAGCTGTGTAGCTGTGGTGCTGAGGGCCGTGGTTCAGTGGTGCCCTGGCAGGGCTGGGGCCAGGGTCGGACTGGATGAGCTTCAAGGTCTCTTCCAACCCAAGCGTTGTGTGGTTTTCTTTCTCCCCACCCTTGGCTCACTCTGACCCATTCCTGTCTCCTGGCAGAAGCTGATCCTGGGCCTGGCACAGAGCAGAGCCCAGCAGCTGGTGCTGGAGGGCAAGCCCAAGGAAGCTCTGCCTGCAGCTCTGTGCGCGCTGCGCTTCAGCAGCCGGCTGCACGGCTCCGACTCCGTGCAGCTGGTGCCTGCCTACCTCACCCTGGCTGAGATCTCCAGGGGTAAGCATTGTCTGAAAGCAATGCTGGCAAGGGCAGGGCCTCCCGGGGGTCAGGTTTCTGGTTTCCTTTAGCCGTTTATCAGGGAAGGAGCAGTGCCATGTCTCTACCCTGCCCGGCCCCAAGGGCATTCCAGAGCGATTGGAGAAGTCACAGCCCTGCCCCCTCAGGAGAAGCACTCATGGGTGATGGGAGCAGGGACAGCAAGGGAAATGCTTTCTCCTTCTCCACTAATTCCCAGTTTGAAGACCTGTTCTCTGCCTCCATGGCTTCCTGGGACTCTCAGCAGTGCTGAATTCAGTCATAGATTCATAGAAGCATGGAATGGGTTGGGTTGGAAAGGACCTTAAAGCTCAGCCAGCTCCAGCCCCCTGCCATGGGCAGGGACACCTCCCACCAGCACAGGCTGCTCAAGGCCCCTTCCAGCCTCCAGGGAGGAGGCAGCCACAGCCTCCCTGGGCAACCTGTGCCAGAGTCTCCCCACCCTCACTGGAAAGAATTTCTTCCCCATCTCCAGTCTCAGTCTCCTCTCTCCCTGCTCAAAGCCATTGTCCTCATCCTGGCACTCCCAGCCCTTATCAGAAGTCCCTCCCCAGCTCTCCTGGAGCCTTCAGCTATGGAGGGCGGTTGGTTGCTCTTGTAGCAGGGAACCAGCAAAGGCTTCAGAGGCTGTTGCAAGTGAGGAACACCTCTGCTCACCCCCAGCATGGTGCTCTGCCCGTGGCAGCAAAGCTCCCTGGCTGCACAAACCCTGCCAGAGCACAGGGCCTGGGCTGCAGGCAGCGGGGCACAGGCAGGGCCCTGCTGCCAGCACCGCAGTGGCTCGAGGCTTGGCATGAGTGGGGAGTGAGGAGAGGGGAAAAAGCATGCCATGAGTAATCCTGGTGTGACAAAGGACAAAGGCTGCCTGCAGCTGACCTGCTGGGAACAGTGTGTCAGCAGTGAGCTGCTCCTGCAGCCCCCGGCACAGCCCAGCTGGCAGCCGGGTCCTGACCTCACAGAGGTGCCCCCGGCCCGGGAGCCACAGATCCTGCAGTGGGTTGGGTTGGAAGGGACCTCTTTAAGTGCCATGGGCAGGGGCACCAGACCAGGTTGCTCTAGACCCCTTGCAGCCTGGCCTGCAACACTTCCACTTCCCAGGGCAGTTCCAGCATCTCACCAGCCTCACAGGAAAGAGTTTATTCCTAATGTCCAATCTAAAAGTGCCCTGCTCCAGTTTAAAGCCATTGCCTCCTGTCCTGTCCCCACAGGCCCTTCTAAACAGACTGTCCCCAGCCCTCCTGGAGCCCCTTCAGGTACTGAAAGGTTGCTCAAAGGTCTCCCTGGAGCCTTCTCTTCTCCAGGCTGAACAGCCCCAGCTCTCCCAGCCTGTCCCCACAGGAGAGGGGGTCCAGCCCTCTGCTCATCTTTGTGACCTTCCTCTGAACCCTCTTCCACTCCTTATTGTGCTGGGGGCTCCAGAGCTGGGGGTGCAGAGCCCAGGCCTCACACTGCTGTGGTGGGAAGCAGCCAGAGCTCAGTGACCTCCTGCAGAACAAATCCTCCTTCTCCTGCTTGTTCCTCTGTGTCCTTTTAGAGAGTGGTGACCTCCAGCAGGCATTCAGGTATCTCTGCCAGTCCCAGTGGATTGTCCTCAGCACTCCAGGCTGCAGTGTTGCCCTCCAGGCTCTGCTCCATCACCATCTGGGGCTTTTCTGTGCTGCTAAAGGAAGCTTTGAGCAGGCTCTGCACCACCTGTCCCATGAGGTGAGCAACTCATGTCCAGAAACTCTTCCATTTCAGGTCCTTCTCTAACAAACCTGTCCAGATCAGTGTGAGAACCCAGACCTGTGATCCTGAGTTTAGGAGCCACCTTACAGGGAATCAGAGCATCCCAGAACTGTGTTGCAAGAGGCCTTAGAGACCATCCAGTCCCAACCCCCTGCCATGGGCAGGGACACCTCCCACCAGCCCAGGATGTCCAAGGCCTCATCCAGCCTGGCCTTGAACACCCCCAGGCTTGGAGCTTCCACAGCTTCTCTGGGCAGCCTGTTGCAGTCTCACCACCCTCATGGGGAGGAATTTCTTCCTCCTGTCAAAGCTCAGTCCAGCTTCTTCCAGTCTGAAGCCACCACCCCTTGTCCTGTCACTCCAAGCCTTTGTCAGAAGTCCCTCTCCAGCTCTCCCACAGCCCCCTTCATGTCATGGAAGGCTGCTCTATGGTCTCCCTGGAGCCACTCTTCTCCAGAGTGACCAGCCCCAGCTCTCCCAGCTTGTCTTCACAGCAGAAGGCTTCCAGCCCTTGGATGATCTCTGTGGCCTCCAATGGGCCCATTCTAACAGTTCCATGTCCTTGTGTTGGGTGCTCCAGAGCTGCCCCAGCACTGCAGGGGAGGCCTCAGCAGAGGGGCAGAATCCCCTCCCTGCCCCTGCTGCCCACACTGCTGAGGCTCAGCCCAGGCCAGGCTGGGGCTGGGCTGGCAGTGCTTGGTGCCAGCTCATAGTGAGCTTCTCATGAGCCAGCATGCCCCAGCCCTCCTCCTCAGCACTGCTCTCCATCCATTCTCTGCCCAGCCTGGATTTGTGCTTGGGATTGTCCCAGTCCTTGAGGTGACATCCACAGAATGCCCCACGCTGGAAGGGACCCTCAGAGATCACTTTGTCCAACCCCCTGCAGGCAGCAGGGGCAGCTCCAGCTAGAGCAGGCTGCCCAGGGCCACATCCAGTCTGACCTGGAATGTCTGCAGGGATGGAGCCTCAACCACCTCCCTGGGCAGCCTGTGCCAGGCTCTCCCCAGCCTCCCTGTGCAGAACTTCCTCCTGGCATCCAGTCTAAACCTGCCCTGCTCCAGTTCCAAACCACTGCCCTCAGCCTATCCCCACAGCCCCTTCTCACCCTTCCTATTCTGTGTCTCCACTGCATCTGCTCAGAAGTGAATGGCTCAGCTTTGTTATGGTGCAGAGCTGAGCAGACCTCCTCCCCAGGCTGCTGTGCTTGCCCTGTATTCACCAGAGGAGTTCCCCTCTCTGCTGGCTGCTTTGTCCACTGCTCCTCAGCCAGGCAGTGGCTCCAGAGCCTCAATGAACTATTCCAGTGCCAGCAGCAGCATCTGAGGAGGGACTTTGGACAAGGGCTGGGAGTGCCAGGATGAGGACAATGAGCTGGGAGAGAGGAGACTGAGAGTGGAGAGGAGGAAGAAATTGTTGAGAGTGAGGCTGGGGAGCCCCTGGCACAGGCTGCCCAGGGAGGCTGTGGCTGTGCCCTGCCTGGAGGTGTTCAGGGCCAGGCTGGATGAGGCCCTGAGCTGCCTGGGCTGGGGGGAGGTGTCCTTGCCCATGGCAGGGGGTTGGAGCTGGCTGAGCTTTGAGCTCCCTTCCAACCCAACCCATTTTAGGCTTCTATGAGCCTCTGGCAGTGGAGATGCTGAGCTGACAGCATTGAGCTTGGGCTGGAAGCTGTGGGTTTCACCTCAATACTGACAGAGATTCTTTAGAGTGAGGCCTCCTGAAGAGGCTCCAGGAGAGCTGGGGAGGGACTCTGGACAAGGGCTGGGAGTGCCAGGATGAGGACAATGGCTTTGAGCTGGGAGAGGGGAGACTGAGACTGGAGATGAGGAAGAAATTCTTTCCAGTGAGGCTGAGGAGACTCTGGCACAGGCTGCCCAGGGAGGCTGTGGCTGTCCCCTGCCTGGAGGTGCTGAGGGCCAGGCTGGATGAGGCCCTGAGCAGCCTGTGCTGGTGGGAGGTGTCCCTGCCCATGGCAGGGGGCTGGAGCTGGCTGATGTTTAAGGTCCCTTCCAAGCCAACCTGCTCTCTGGCTCTGTGGCTTTCCCTGCTTTGCTGATTTCAGCCCCCAGAGGGTTTGCCCAGCCCCTGCCCACCCTGCCCCCCAGAAGGCTTTGCCTGGCACTCAGTCCCCACAGGCACCAGCTCCACCACAGCCTATTTCTGTCTGCCAGGGACTAAATTTACCAGGTGCAGAGTGATGTGTAGGCCTCTGTGTAACCTGAGAGCAGCTTTGTGTGGGTGTGAATGATGGCAGGCGGCTGGGCAGCCTCAGAGCCTTTCTATTCTGACAGCACTGACTGCCTTGCCTTGGCAGGGACCTTTAAAGGTCAGCAAGTCCAAAGGGAATCACAGAATGGGTTGGATTGGAAGGCACCTTAAAGATCATCCAGCTCCAACCCCCTGCCATGGGCAGGGACACCTTGCACTGGATCAGGTCACTCGAGGCCACATCCAGCCTGGCCCTGAACAACCTCCAGGCAGGGCACAGCCACAGCCTCCCTGGGCAGCCTGTGCCAGAGTCTCCCCAGCCTCCCTGGAAAGAATTTCTTCCTCATCTCCACTTTCAATCTGCCCTCCTCAAGCTTCAACCCATTCCCCCTCACCCTATCACTCCAAGCCCTGGTCCAAAGTCCCTCCCCAGCTTGCTTGTAGCCCCTTGCAGGTCCTGGGATGCAAACTAACCCTGCAGTGCTTGCTCTGCTTTGGGATGTGGGTGACCCTCCCTGAGAAGAAGCTGGGAGGATTCCACCAATCCTCCTGGGGGGTTCCTCAGACTTGTGGAGGTTTTCATCCACATTTTGAGGCTCTTCTAAAATCACTTGGAGGTTTCCCACCAAATCTGAGGGGAGGGTGCACCAAATTTGGAGGTTCTTCTAAAATGTTCCTCTGCTCCCAGGGCTGTGCCCCAGACCCCTCCCCAGCTCTGTTGCCCTTCTCTGGACACCTCCAAGTCTCTCAATGCCCTTCTGAAACTGAGGAGCCCAGAACTGGACACAGGACTCCAGGTGTGGCCTAAGCAGTGCTGAGCACAGGGCAGGATGAGCTCCCTGCTCCTGCTGGCCACACTGTTCCTGCTGCAGGCCAGGATGCCCTTGGCCTTCTTGGTCCCCTGGGCACACTGCTGCCTCATGTTCAGCCTACCATCGACCAGCACCCCCAGGTCCCTCTCTGCCTGGCTGCTCTCAGCCACTCTGCCCCCAGCCTGCAGCTCTGCCTGGGGTTGCTGTGGCCAAAGTGCAGACCCTGGCACTTGGACTTGTTGAATGCCATCCTGTTGGCCTCTGCCCATCTGCCCAGCCTGGCAAGGTCCCTCTGCAGAGCCCTTCTGCCCTCTAACTGACCAACTCCTGCCCCCAGCTTGGTGTCAGCTGCACATTCCCTGCTGATGGACTCAATGCCCTCCTCCAGATCATCAATGAAGATATTGATCATGCTGGGGCCCAGCACTGATCCCTGGGGCACACCACTGGTGCCTGGCTGCCAGCTGGCTGTGGCACCATTCACCACCACTCTCTGGGCTCAGCCTCCAGCCAGTTCCTAACCCAGCTCAGAGAGCTGCTGTCCCAGCCAGGGGCTGACAGCTTGGCCAGGAGTTTGCTGGGGGGGTGGGGTGGTGTTTTTGGGTGTTTTCCTCCACATTTTGAGTCTCTCCTAAAACTGTGGAGGTTTTCCCCACTACATCTGAGGTCTTCCCCACCATAATTTTAAGGCTCTCCTTAAAACTGTGGAGTTTTTCTCCTCACCAGAATTGAGCTCTTTCCCCCCACATGTTTGTTGCTTTCCACCAAATTCTGGGGTCTCCTCCACCACCTTTTGGATGTTTTCCTCCAAGCTTTGATCTTCTCCTAAAACTTTGGAGGTTCTCCTAAAAGCTTTGGAAGTTATCCAAACAAACCTGGGAGCTTTCCCTCCCCATTTTGGTTGTTTCCCTCCCAATTTTGAGTCTCTCCTCAAATTTTGGGGGGGGTTCTCCACTAAGCTTTGAGTCTTTTCCAGCACATTTTGGATGTTTTCTACCCATTTTTTGGCTCTCCCAAAGCACTCCCACCTGGAGCCCTCTGCCCAGTTCTGGAGCCCCTATTGTGGCTCTGAGCAACCTGCTGTGGTGTGAGGTGTTCCTGCCCATGGCAGGGGGGTTGGGACTGGCTGAGCCTTGAGGTCCCTTCCAATCCTGACAGTTTTGTGGCTCTATGATTCCAGGAAGGCTCTGGAGGTGCTGGAAGGTGTCCAGAGAAGGGCCACGAGGAGGAGCAGAGGGCTGGAGCTGCTCTGCTGTGAGCACAGCCTGAGAGAGTTGGGGTTGTGCAGGCTGGAGAGGAGAAGGCTCCCAGGAGACCTCATTGTGGCCTTCCAGGATCTGCAGGGGGCTCCAAGAAAGCTGGGGAGGGACTTTGGAGGGTGTCAGGGAGGGATAGGACTGGGGGGGGATGGAGCAAAACTAGAAGTGGGGAGATTGAGATTGGCTGTGAGGAAGAAGTTGTTGCCCAGGAGGGTGGTGAGAGCCTGGCACAGGCTGCCCAGGGAGGTGGTGGAAGCCTCCTGCCTGGAGGTGTTTGCAGCCAGGCTGGAGGTGGCTGTGAGCAACCTGCTGTGGTGTGAGGTGTCCCTGCCCATGGCAGGGGGTTGGAGCTGGCTGAGCCTTGGGGTCCCTTCCAGCCCTGGCAGTTCTATGATTCATTTGGAGGTTTTCCCACCCAATTTGGGGTCTTTTCCACCAAGTTTTGAGGTTTCCCAAAGCATTTGGAAGCTTCACACCAAATGTGGGATGTTTCCCTTCCCAGTCTGGCTGCTTTCTACCAAATGTTGAGGTTCTCCTAAAACTTTGGAGCTTTTCCCACTGAATCTGGGTCTTCTCCACCACATTCTTTGTGGCTTTTTTTCCAGACCCTGGGGTCTTTTCCACCACATTTTGAGGTTCCCTGAAAAGCTCCACCAAATTTGGGATCATAGTATCATAGAATCACTCAGGGTTGGCAGGGACCCCAGGGATCAGCCAGTCCCAACCCCCCTGCCATGGGCAGGGACACCCCACACTAGAGCAGGCTGCCCACAGCCTCATCCAGCCTGGCCTTAAACACCTCCAGGGCTGGGGCCTCAACCACCTCCCTGGACAACCCATCCCAGGGCTTCACCACTCTCATGGGGAAGAACTTCCTCCTCCCCTCCAGCCTCAATCTCCCCACCCCCAGCTTCATTCCATCCCCCCCAGTCCTATCACTGCCTGAGACCCTGAGCAGTCCCTCCCCAGCCTGCTTGGAGCCCCCTGCAGATCCTGGAAGGCCACAATGAGGTCACCTCAGAGCCTTCTCTTCTCCAGACTGAACAGCCCCAACTCCTTCAGGCTGTGCTCACAGCAGAGCAGCTCCAGCCCTCTGCTCATCCTCCTGGCCCTGCTCTGGACACCTTCCAGCACCTCCAGATCCCTCTTGAAATAGGGGCTCCAGAGCTGGAGGCAGTACTCCAGGTGGGGTCTCCCCAGAGCTGAGCAGAGGGGGAGAATCCCCTCCCTGGCCCTGCTGGCCACACTTCTCTTGCTGCAGCCCAGGCTCTGCTTGGCTCTCTGGGCTGCAAGTGCACTCTGAGAGCTCCTGGTGAGCTTCTCCTCCCCCAGCACCCCCAAGGCTCTCTCCTCAGGGCTGCTTTCCAGCCAGTCCCTGCCCAGCCTGGAGTTGTGCCTGGCATTGCCTCCCCCCAGCTGCAGGACCCTGCCCTTGGTCTTGTTGACCCTCCTGAGGTTGGCTTGTGCCCAGCTCTGCAGCCTGCCCAGGTCCCTCTGGATGGATCCCTTCCCCCCAGCTGTCTGCTGCCCCACACAGCTTGGTGCCATCAGCAACCCTGCTGAGGCTGCACTCAGTGCCACTGTCCCTGGCACCCACAGAGATGTTGAACAAGCCTGGGCCCAGGGCTGATCCCTGAGGGACTCTGCTTGTCCCTGGCCTCCCTGGGCCATGGACCCATGGACAGCCACTCTCCCCCACCTTTTGCATCTTTTCTACCACATTTTGAGGTCCTCCCAAAGAAATTTGGAGGTTTTGCTCCCAAATTTGGGATGTTTCCCTCCACATTTTGGCTGCTTCCCACCAAAGTTTGAGGCTCTCCTAAAGAGACCTGGAGGTTTTTCCCCCAAATCTGAAGTGTTGTTTTCTTTTTCCCCACCAGGTTTTGAGGTTCTAAACTCTGCAGGTTCTCCAACACACTGGGGAAGGGGGGGAGGGGGGGGAGGTGTTTCATCAAACTCTGAGGCTCTCCCTTCAGGGAGGTTCCCCACTGCTGCTTTGGCTACCTGGGAGGACATCAGGTGCTGACTTGCTGCTAATGAGCAGCTCCCTGGGCTACGTCAGAGCAGCCCAGGACCTGCCTGGCCTTTGGCTGCCTGTCAGATCTGCTGAGAGTCACAAGCCAGCTCAGAATAGCTGGAATGCTTCACTGCCCTCCCACTCCCCCTGCCCAGCTGGGGCTTTGATGGGGGGGGGCAAGGAATGGGCACCACAGGCAGGGCTGCAGAGCTGGAAGGCAGCAGCAGGCTGTGCCCTCAGGAGTTCAGCAGGAGGAGAGGTGGGAACCCTGCCCTGTGCTCCAGCTGGGCTCAGGTGCTCCTGGAGCAGGGGGCTGGGGGCTTTGTGCTCCTTGGCATTAAGCTCAAGCTTCAGCTTTTGCAGGGCCACACTTGGCAGGAGCAAGCAGTGCTCTGCTCACACAGGGGAAGAAGGAACCCTTGGGTTTAATCCCCAAGGGAACATTCCCCAGGTTTGCTGTGAACATTCAGCCATAGAATCATTAGGGCTGGAAGGGAGCTCAAGGCTCAGCCAGCTCCAACCCCCTGCCATGGGCAGGGACACCTCACACTGCAGCAGGTTGCTCACAGCCACCTCCAGCCTGGCTGCAAACACCTCCAGGCAGGAGGCTTCCACCACCTCCCTGGGCAGCCTGTGCCAGGCTCTCACCACCCTCCTGGGGAACAACTTCTTCCTCACAGCCAATCTCCATCTCCCCACTTCTAGTTCTGCTCCATCCCCCCCAGTCCTGTCCCTCCCTGACACCCTCAGAAGTCCCTCCCCAGCTTTCCTGGAGCCCCCTGCAGATCCTGGAAGGCCACAAGGAGGTCTCCTGGGAGACCTGAACCTTTGTGTTGTTGCTTTGTTGCTCTTTCCAATCTCCCTTGCAGGTTTACCTCACTTGCTCCATGCTTGGACCCAGATGTGTTGAGGCCTCTGGAGGGTATTTCCACATGGCCAAAGTTTTCCTTCACCAGAACAAATTGGAGGTGGCAGACTCGCTCTGTGCCAAGGTTGGTGAGGCCCAAGGGCATCCTCAGGCTCTCTCTCTGCTCTTCCTCATGCTCCTGGCTGCCTCTCATGTGATGGTGCCCAGCAGGTGCCAGCATTGCCTGGAAGCCCAGGCTCAGCCACCCTTCTCATGCCTGAGTGCTGCTGTGAGTGAAGATCAGGAGAGATCAACCCTGTCTGCAGGTGACAAATGCTTCTTGAAGTTGGGCTGGTGGGAGGGGGCCCTGCCCCTGGCAGGGGAGCTGGAACTGGACATCTTTAAGGCCCTTTCCAATCATTCTGTGATTCATAGGCTCATAAAGTGGGTTGGGTTGGAAAGGCCCTCAGGGATCAGCCAGTTCCAAGCCCCTGCTGTGGGCAGGGACACCTCCCAGCAGCACAGCTTGCTCAAGGCCTTGAGCACCTCCAGGGATGAAGCAGCCACAGCCTCCCTGGGCAGCCTGTGCCAGAGTCTCCCCAGCCTCACTCCAGAGAATCTCTTCCTCATCTCCACTCTCAGTCTCCCCTCTTCCAGCCTCATTCCATTGCTCCCCATCCTATCACTACAAGCCCTTGTGAAGTGTCCTTGCCCATGGCAGGGGGTTGGGACTCAATGATGCTTAGATTCCCTTCCAACCCAAACCACTCCAGGGCTGTTTTGAACTTGAGCAGCCAAACCTTGTGGCAAAGCTTCTTTGCTGCCCCATCCCCACAGCAGAGCTTGAACAGAGTGCCACAAGTGGAGAGTGTGGCCAAGGGGTGTCCATGGCCAGGGAGGAGCTGCCCAGCAGCAGCAGGACACAAACAAGGCACTGAAAATTGAGGCTGAGAATCAGTGGGAAGTCCTCCTGGTGGAGCCTGGGCAGAAGGGAGCAGCAAGCAGAGGCAGTGATGGTTACCTAATGGCACTAAGGGCTGCAACAAATGAGCTGTGCCCCCTTTAGCCTGATCCTTTCAGGGCACAAACAGCATCCAAAGGCTGGGAGCCCTCTGCTGGGAGGCCAGGCTGGGGCAGTTGGGGTTGTTCAGCCTGGAGTAGAGAAGGCTCCAGGGAGACCTTCTGGTGGCCTTGCAGTGCTTCAAGGGCACTGCAGAAGGCTGGGGACAGACTTTTGGGCAGGGTCTGATGTGCCAGGAGAAGGGGGGATGGTTTGGAACTAAACCAGGGAGACTGAGAGTGGAGAGAAGGGAGAAATGTTTGCCCCTGAGGGTGGTGAGAGCCTGGCCCAGGCTGCCCAGAGAGCTGGAGCTGCCCCTTGGCTGGCACCAGTCCAGGTGAGGCTGTCTGGGGCTCTGAGCTGTGCCTGCTGGGGGCAGGGCACTGGACTGGGTGAGCTCTAAAGGTCCTTTCCCACCCAGAGCAGTCTGTGACTGATCCCAGCAGAGCCCAGCCTGAGGACACTGCCTCAGTCCCTCTGGCAGCTTCCCCTCCTGCCCCCAGAGATGCTGCTCTGGGTGCCATGGGCACCCTTGGCACTCAGCTTCAGCTCCTGTAGAGCCCCTGCAAGGCAAGACCCCCCCAGGGGTGCTGCCTCCGTTCCCCCCGCAGTGTTTTGGGGCTCCAGCTGCAGCTGTCCCTGCTGAGGGCAGGGGGTTGGACTGGGTGAGCTCTAAAGGCCCTTTCCCACCCAGAGCAGGCTGGGACTCTGTGACTTGGGCCTGGGCAGCTCTGGCAGGTGTGGAAGCTGCCTCCATTCCCCTGCCAGCCCTCCACCCAGTTTACTCTTGGTTAACAATCTCACTGGATTTGTTCAGGTCAGGTGGCTGAGTGGCAGCAGGGTGGTCAGGTGCAGCCTGCTCCTGGCCCAGCTGGCACTGCTGGGGCTGGGCATTGCAGCAGGCATTGTTTACAGAGCAACCACTTGCTCAATGCCCTGCATTCACACGGGAGAAATAACTCCTGTGCTTCCTGCTAGGTAACCAGCCTCTGGCATGGCTTTCTGGTGAGGTCACTCCAAGCACAGCTGAGAAATGGCAAGTCACCACCGGAAATGTCTCTGCTCAGCAAGGCTGAGGGAGCCCAGGGAGCCCCTCTGAGTAAGTGCCAAGGGCTGTGCAGAGCCCTGGGGAAGCTGGGCTGTAAAGGATCCATCCTTCACAGGAGGCTTGGAGGTGGTGGAGTCTGCCTGGGGTGTCCCTGGGCTGGCTGAGGATCAATGGCATTTCCAGCCATAGAATCACAGAGTTGTTTGGCTTGGAGAAGCCCTTTCAGAGCAGCCACTCCAAGTGTTCTCCCATGGCTGGTGCCAAACCCTGGCACCACAGCTCTGAAACACCTCCAGGGGTGGGGATTCAGCCTCCTCCCTGGGCAGCCTGGGTCAGGCCTTCAGAACCCTTCCTGTGAAGAAGTTTCTTCTGATGCCCAACCTAAACCCCCCTGGGGCAGCTTGGGGCCATTTCCTCTCCTCCTGGCACTTGTTCCTCAGGAGCAGAGCCCAACCCCCCCCTGGCTCCAGCCTCCTCTCAGGGTCTCCCCTCAGCCTCCTTTCCTCCAGGCTGATCAACCCCAGTTCCCTCAGCTGCTCCCCACCAGACCTCTTCTCCAGCTTTGTTGCCCTTCTCTGGGCATCCTCCTGCCCCTCAATATCACAGTCTCACAGCATCACCAAGGTTGGAAGAGACCTCAGAGATCATCAAGTCCAACCTGGCACCACAGACCTCATGACCAGACCATGGCACCAAGTACCACATCCAATCCCCTCTTGAACACCTCCAGGGATGGGGACTTGGGGTGAGGATCAGAACCAGGCAGGTGTGCAGCTCTGTCTCCAGAGCAGGACAAGGTGGAACAGCAGGGGCTGGCAACAGGATGTGTTCATCTGGAGAACACTCTGAGGAGAGGAGCTGAGGAGCCTCTCCCTGGGCTGTAAAGGTGCCCAAAGAGCCAGGAGATGGCTGGTGTGGGTGGCACTGTGCTGTGCCCCACTGCAGGCTGGCCCTGTGCTGTGCCCCACTGCAGGCTGGCCCTGTGCTGTGCCCCACTGCAGGCTGGCCAGGCCTTGCTCCTTGGCTTCTTGAGTGGGTAAAGAGCATTGCCAGAGACAAGAAACACTTGGGGAAGTCTCATCTGTACTCCACTCTGCTAAGCCCACACCTGGAGCTCTGTGTCCAGCTCTGGAGCCTCTGTGCCAGGAAGGCTCTGGAGGTGCTGGAAGGTGTCCAGAGAAGGGCCACGAGGAGGAGCAGAGGGCTGGAGCTGCTCTGAGCACAGCCTGAGAGAGTTGGGGTTGTGCAGGCTGGAGAGGAGAAGGCTCCCAGGAGACCTCATTGTGGCCTTCCAGGATCTGCAGGGGGCTCCAGGAAAGCTGGGGAGGGACTTTTGAGGGTGTCAGGGAGGGATAGGACTGGGGGGGATGGAGCAGAAGTAGAAGTGGGGAGACTGAGATTGGCTGTGAGGAAGAAGTTGTTGCCCATGAGGGTGGTGAGAGCCTGGCACAGGCTGCCCAGGGAGGTGGTGGAAGCCTCCTGCCTGGAGGTGTTTGCAGCCAGGCTGGAGGTGGCTGTGAGCAACCTGCTGTGGTGTGAGGTGTCCCTGCCCATGGCAGGGGGTTGGAGCTGGCTGAGCCTGGAGGTCCCTTCCAACCCTGACAGTTCTGTGGTTCTATGATCCCCTGGTGCTGTCTCCAGCAGCAGCTGCTGCAGCAGGAACCACACCAAGACAGGGCTACAGGAAACCACCTCAGGGTGTGAGAGGAGGAGGAAAGGTGCTCTTGTCCCCCACTGCTATGAGTCCATGTCCTCACCAAGGGCCAATCAGCAGTGACTGGTGGGGTGAAAAGATATCTGGACATGGGTGTGGAGTTTGCATGGAGCTGGGACAGCACCTGGGTGCTGGCAGCAAAAGGCTTTGATGTCTGGAGGAGATAAAGGAACAGCTGAAGATGTTCTCCTGCACTCCTCAGGCTCTGCCAGCACAAGGGGCAGTGGTGGGAGCTGAGGCAGAGGAAGTGCCATGGGAACAGGAGGGAGAATTTGTTCCCTGGGAGGGTGACAGAGCCTGGAGCAGGCTGCCCAGGGGGGCTGTGGAGTCTCCTCTGGAGATATCCAACCCCCTCCTGGCTGTGTTCCTGTGTGAGCTGCTCTGGGTGACCCTGCTCTGGCAGGGGGGTTGGACTGGATGAGCTTTCCAGGCCCATTCTGTGATCCCCCCAACACCTTCTGCTCTGTGTGCAGCTGCAGCCCAGGCAGCGGAGGGGCTCCGGCTGCTGCCGGCGGTGCTGCGGATCCGAGCTCAGGACCCCATGCGGAGGCCTGAGGAGACTGCCAGGACCCTGCAGGCTCTTGCCATGCTCCACTACCTGGCAGAGGACTTCCCAAAGGTGAGTTGGCTCTGCTGGCAGGGTTAGGGTTAGCTTTGGCTCGCTGTGTTTTGCCCCACGCCATGGAGCCTCCCTTCACCTCTCCTCTCCTGAGCCCACCGCAGCCTTGCAGCGCTGGGTGCCTGCAGAGCTGCTTAGGTTGCTCTGCCTGAAGCCATCTCCACTGGCAAGGCTCAGAAACCCCACTGGATCTGCTCTGGTCTCTGCCATTGGATCCTGACATCATCCACACGTTCTGGGCTCATCCTTACCTGGAATATCCCAGCAGAAAAGCTGCCTTGGGCCATGCAGGCAGGCAGCAGCTGAGCCTTGCACTGTCCCTGTGAGCTGCACTCCTGCAGTTCCTGCAGGCCCCTGCCACACCCTGCAATTCAGTTGCAGTTTGCAGCCCTCTGGTCTGTGGCTAAGCTCCAGCTGTGTGAGACCCTCACCAAGAGAGGTGGGAGATACCCCAGCCCTGGCACCATCCCAGGTGAGGTTGTCTGGGACTCTGAGCAACCTGCTCCAGCTGCAGCTGTCCCTGCTGGCTGCAGCAGGGTTGGACTGGATGAGCTCTGGATGAAGTTTTAAAGGTCCTTTCCCACCCAAACCAGTCTGTGACAGTCCAGGATTCTCTCTTAAAAATCATTGACTTTGAGGAGGTGCAGAGCAGAGACCCTCTGGAGCAGAGCAGAGACCCTCTGGTGCAGAGCAGAGACCCTCTGGAGCAGAGCAGAGACCCTCTGGAGCAGAGCAGAGACCACCTGTGTTGGGCTGAGCTCTCTAAAGCCCAAACTTCTTCTGTCCATGCTTTGGAGGGTGAAAATAGAGACCACTGCTGGTCCTTCCTGGTGTCAGTCAGTGCTTGGGAGGCACAAGGACACAAGATAGGGAAGGGGCAAAGCTTTCTGGTTGTGAGAAGGTCCAGGCCCTGGGAGAGCCACCCAGGGCTTCAGCCCCGAGTCACAGAGCTGCATTTTCCTGCAGCAGCTTTGGGAGCATGCAGAGGAGCAGCTGCAGGAGGCAGCTGGTGTGGGGGGCCAGGGGCAGTAATCTTCCTGTCTGCACTGCTGGGGCCTCACCATGGCATCTGCTGGCAGCTTTGCTCTCTCCTGCAAAGCAGCTTGTCCAGGTCACCCTCTGGAGCTGGGGCTGGGGCTGGGAGCTGCTCGGTGCCGCCGCAGGGCTTTCACCACCCTCGAGAAAAGCCAAGCCCCTGACAGCTGCTGTGCCAACTCTGTCTGGTTGCAGGCACAGGAGGTGGGGATGAAAGCCTTGGAGCTGGTGGCACAGCTGCACCTGCACCAGTCTGGAGAAGCCATCCAGCGTCTGTTGGAGCTGATCCCCTCCAAGCCTTCCTGCACAGAATAAAGGCCCCAGCCAGGCCCTCCCTGCTGGGGATCTCTTTAACCTGGTTATCTCTTTAATTGGGCTGCTGCAAACGAGAAGTGCTGCAAGTGCTGAGTCCTTCCTGCTGCTGCCCTGCCTCCAACCTGTCCTCTTCCATCACCAGGAGTCTGAAAGTTCAACATTTGGGGATGGGTTCATGTTCAGGCACCGCTCAGCCTCTGTGACCTGCTGGGGAGCAGCAGTGTGAGGGTGGGGAGGGCAGGCAGGAGCAGCACCCCTCTCATCAGTCACTGCCCAGTGATCAGTCATTATCTAATGACTGATGGATGAGCAAACAGCCTCCTCACATTGTCTGGCCAGAAGCTAAGACCAGCTGAGGTCTGTTTGCTACTGGTTTCCTCAGCTGGCCTCTCAGATTGATAAGGGAGATACTGGGGAGGGACATGGGAAGCTCCTCTCTGCCCATCCACCCTGCTTGGCTGGCACCTGCTGCCCAGGATCTGCCAGGGCCTGGCAAGGTGTTGCACCTCCCTGCAGTGCCCCTCCACACCTATGCCCTCTCCTCTTGCAGAGCTCCAGGCAGCAAGGGACTCGCTTACAGAAGAGCTTGCAGCCAGCCAGGACCCCGAGAGCAGCCTGGGGGACCAGCAGCAGCCCTGAGGGAGGGGATGAGAAGGGCAACAAGCTCCAGTCAGAGCTTCTGCCCCAAGCAGCCCTGGGGCCCTCACAGCTCTCCAGCCTTTGGCAGTCCCATGAGCTCTGACACCAGCCTCAAGGGGAAGTCCCTGGTGTCACCTCAGCAGGGACCTTCCCCAAGCCAGCTGCCCCAGGAGAGCAGAGGGAAGCCAGGCAGGGCAGGAGGGTGTGTGGGGGACACTGGAGGAGAGGAGACAGGAGAGGACCAGGAGCTGAGCTGGGTGTAGGCAGCAGGGCATGTGACAGCCTCACCCAGCAGGGACAGGGGTGAAGGGAAGGCAGCAGAGGGCTGAGCCCAGCTGAGCTCTAAGCCTGTGATTAGGTCTTCTTCCCTTCAGCAGGATTTGTGCTCGAGGTTCGTTGCCTCCCCAGCTGGGATGGGGCTGAGCTCGCTCCTCAAGGGCCTCATCCTGCTGGGTCCTGAGCGATCAGAAGGGCTGGGTGCTGCTGGCCAAGGGGAAGTCACCACTGCAGCGGGTGTTCCGTGACACGGGGTGGGGTGGAGTGGTCAGAGCAGGAGGCAGGCTCGGGGCACGGGTGGGAGAATCCCAAATCCTCCTGCGGGAGACGCTGGTGGATGGCATCCGACCTCAGCAGGGAAGGAGCAAGGCAAAGGCTGGGGGGTGCTGGAGGGGGAGGGGGCACAGGGGACAGCACTGCCTGGCACAGTGCCTCGGGGCGTGGGGGATTTGGGTCACGGTGGCCCCGGGGATTTGGAGCTGCAGTGGTAATCCCTGGGGACACTCCGGAGCCAGGCTGAGCCGCGGCTCCGTCTCACCGCTGCCGGCTGGGGAGCGCTGTCTGAAGGAGCTCTGCGTGGAGCTGAGCGGCTCCAGGAGCCGTGGCGGGCAGGGGCTGGCAGAGCGAATGTTGGTGTGGGCCCTGGGAAGAGCCCCGGGCAAGCTCAGAGCCTTCTGGGGAGCTCTGAGAGCTTTTACAAGAGCTGTTTCCTGCTGCAGCCATCGCCAGGGCAAAGTCAGTCGACAGAAAGCCTGAAGTGCCCAAGGGCAGCATTGCTCTGCCTGAAGCGCTGAGGCTTGCAGCGCTGTGCCCCTCGGCAGGGCAAGGGGAAGGAGAGAGCCACCAAGAAGCAGCAGCAAGGACCAACCTCCTCCCTCCCTGCCTGGCTCTGGTGCTGGCAGCAGGAGCCCTGGCCCAGGGCAGACCATCGATGTCACCACTGCAGAGCTGGGGTTGCTCAGCCTGAGAAAAGGCTGCAGGGAGACCTTGGAGCAGCCTGGCAGGGTTTGGAGGGGGCTGCAGGAGAGGTGGGGAGGGATTCTGACAAAGCATGGAGTGACAGGCCAAGGGGTGATGGCTTCTGCATGGAAGAAGCTGGACTGAGATTGGACAGAGGGAAGAAATTCCTCCCTGTGAGGGTGGGGAGGCTCTGGAGCAGGTTGCCCAGGGAAGCTGTGGAGGGTCCAAGCCTGGAGGTGCTCAAGACCAGGTGGGATGAGGCCTTGAGCAACCTGGTTGAGGAGGAAATGTCACTGCCTGTGGCAGGGGGTTGGAACCAGGTGGCTTTAAGGTCCCATCCAACCCAAATCAGTCTGGGATTCTCTGAACTCCACAGGCAGAACCAGGGCAGGCTGGGAGCTCATCACACCCAGGGGCAGAGGCAGGGGAGGTGTGGGGTTCATCACACCCAGGGGCAGAGGCAGGGGAGGTGTGGGGTTCATCACACCCCATGGGCAGAGCTGGGGGAGGTGTGGGGTTCATCACACCCCATGGGCAGAGGCAGGGGAGGTGTGGGGTACATCACACCCCATGGGCAGTAGGGGGGAGGTGTGGGGTTCATCACACCCCATGGGCAGAGCTGGGGGAGGTGTGGGGTTCATCACACCCCAAGGGCAGAGCTGGGGCAGGTGTGGGGTTCATCACACCCCATGGGCAGAGTTGGGGGTGGTGTGGGGTTCATCACACCCCAGGGGCAGTAGGGGGGAGGTGTGGGGTTCATCACACCCCATGGGCAGAGCTGGGGGTGGTGTGAGGTTCATCACACCCCATGGGCAGAGCTGGGGGAGGTGTGGGGTTCATCACACCCCATGGGCAGAGCTGGGGGAGGTGTGGGGTTCATCACACCCCAGGGGCAGAGCCAGAGGGAGGTGTGGGGTTCATCACACCCCATGGGCAGAGCCAGAGGGAGGTGTGGGGTTCATCACACCCCATGGGCAGAGTTGGGGGAGGTGTGGGGTTCATCACACCCCAGGGGCAGTAGGGGGGAGGTGTGGGGTTCATCACACCCCATGGGCAGAGCTGGGGGTGGTGTGAGGTTCATCACACCCCATGGGCAGAGCTGGGGGAGGTGTGGGGTTCATCACACCCCATGGGCAGAGGCAGGGGGAGGTGTGGGGTTCATCACACCCCAGGGGCAGAGCTGGGGGAGGTGTGGGGTTCATCACACCCCATGGGCAGTAGGGGGGAGGTGTGGGGTTCATCACACCCCATGGGCAGAGCTGGGGGGTCAAATGTTGGGGTGCAGAGCAGGGACAGAGCATTGGTCATCATGGCTGCAGCCAGGAGGCCCCAGGCCGGCTCTGCTGCCACAGCAAACCCCAAACCCAGGAGAGGGCCTGGAGCCCGGGGTGGAAGGGGAGGGCTCAAGGAAGGCACAGGAGGCCGGGGCTGGGTCGCTGCATCCATCCTGCTTTATTGTTCGCACCACCACAGCCCCGCGCCGGGCACCGCGCCGCCGGGCACCGCGCCCCAGCCCCCCACACAGGCACAGCTGGTGGGCACCACGCTGGCACAGCTGCCCTGCTCCCCGGAGCACAGGGTGGGAGAGGGCAGGCTGGGGCTGGGGGGGGGTTGGATTTTGCTATTCCCCTCCCTCCCTCCCTCCCTCAACTAAAACCTTCTCTTTCCAGTGTGGCTCCCACCCAGAGACAGAAATAAAACCAACCCCAAACCAACCCCAAACCAACACAAATCTCTGGCAAAAAAAACCAAACCAAACAAAAACCTCCTGGGGATGGGGGGGGGGAAGGGGGGAGAGATGTGCCAGGTGCTCCCACAGCAGCTCTGCAGGGAGAGGAGGGAGGGAAGGAAGAGGGGAGGAAGGAAGGAAGAAAAGAGGGAGGGAAGGAGGGAGGGAAGACAAGAGGGAAGGAAGGAGGGAGGGAGGAAGGGAAGGGAGGGAAGGAAGGGAGGGAGGAAGGGAAGGGAGGGAAGGAAGGGAGGGAGGAAGGGAAGGGAGGGAAGGGAGGGAGGAAGGAAGGGAAGAAGGAAGGGAGGAAGGAAGGGAAGAAGGAAGGGAAGAAGGAAGGGAGGAAGGAAGGGAGGAAGGAAGGGAGGAAGGAAGGGAGGAAGGAAGGGAGGAAGGAAGGGAGGGAGGAAGGAAGGGAGGAAGGGAGGGAGGAAGGGAGGGAAGGGAGGGAGGAAGGAAGGGAAGAAGGAAGGGAGGAAGGAAGGGAGGAAGGGAGGGAGGAAGGAAGGGAGGAAGGGAGGGAGGAAGGAAGGAAGGAAGGAAGGAGGGAAGGAAGGGAGGAAGGAAGGGAGGAAGGGAGGGAGGAAGGGAGGAGGGAGGGAAGGAGGGAAGGAAGGAAGGAAGGGAGGAAGGAAGGAAGACAAGAGGGAGGGAGGAAGGAAGGAAGGAGAGAGGGAAGGAAGGAGAGAGGGAAGGAAGGAGAGAGGGAAGGAGGGAAGGAAGGAAGGAAAAAAAGGGGGAAGGAAAGAGGAGGGGAGGGAAGGAAGGAAGGAAGGAGAGGGGAAAAACCTTTTTGTGGTTGAGTTTTGTTGGGAGGACAAAACAACAACACAAAATGGAAGAAGCAAACCCAAAAGAGGGGGAAGTGTTTTGGGGTGTTCTGGAGAGGGTTTAATACGCTCCTGGGCCTCAGTGCAATAGATACAACTACAGTGCAGGTCATGACTATACAGACGGCGTCCGACCCCCTCCCCGGGGGCCAAGCTGTGGTGGCCGCCCTGGGCTCCGCCCCTCGGTACCTTGGGTGTGTGAACTGTCGCCGAGAATATTTACAGTACAGCGCTCCTGGGGTCGGAAACCCCCCAAAAGTAACCCCAAAAAAAAAAAGCTATAACTTAAAAGGTTTCTACTATTAACAACCATCCAACAAAAATATATATAATATAAATATCTTCCAGTCTATACACAGAGCAGGGGCGGAGGGAGCCGCCCGGGGCGGGGGGGAAAAGGGCAGGGCGGGGGGAGGAGGGGGTTTGGGGAAGGCCAAGCTGCGCCAGGGGAGGTTTAAAGGTCGGATCTCAGGAAGTGTTTTCTTCACTGGAAGGGTTCTCAAACATTGGAATGGTCTTGGGCCAGGGCGGCGCTGGAGCCACCGATCCCCGGAGGCGGCTGAGCGGCGGCGGCGCCCGGTGCTTAGGGACGTGGTTCGGTGGTGGCCGCGCGGTGCTGGCTCCAAGGTTGGACTGGAGGAGCTTGAGAGGGCCTCTTCCAGTCAAAGCTGTGATTCTGTGATGCAGTCCAGAGGTGGCAGCCGGGGAAGAGGTCGCCGTAGTGTGTGGGTGGAGGCAAATATTGCCGAGATTCACCCCAAAACCGAAGAGATCGGCCCCTCCCCTCGGCCCCTCCCCGTTGCGAACCGTCAGGTGTGGCCCTGGGCAGCCTGCCCTGGTTGGAGATGTCCCTGCTCCACCGCAGGGGGGTTGGACCAGAACGACCTTCGAGGGTCCCTCCCAACCCGATGCAATCTGCGAAGCTGCGGATCCTCAGAGCGCCTCCACCCCGGCCTCGGGGGGGGGTGGGGTGGGATGTGGAGTCGCCCAGGCTGCTCTCAGCGACAACTCGTTGGTTAAAAAGCCCCCGGGGGCTGCTGCAGGCTTAGTCGATTTCTTTTTAACCTGATTTGGCTACCATCAGAACGTTAAAAAAAGCCCCCCAAAACCCCCCCAAAAGGATGAGGATGCTCGCAGCTGGAAAGCCTTTGGGCTCCAGGAGCTCTCCTGGGGGGAACCTATCGCGTCGGCAGGGCCCTCCTTGGTGGGGGGGGGTGGGGAGGTGGTGGTTCTGGGGGGGCCACCTGGGTTGGGTTTGTTCAAAACCTCTTTTGAAATCCTGGACGCGAAACCAGCTTAAAAAAAAACCCACCCAAATCCCACCCAAAAAAAAAAAACCCCAAACCAAAACAAAGCCAAAAAAAAAACCCCAAACCCCCAAAAAACATAAAATAAGCCCCAAATAAAAACCTTCCTAACAGGCAAAAAACAAACAACCCCCCCCCCCAAAAAAAAAAACCCCACCCTGTCAGGAAAGGGTCAAATCGGTGAGAGTCTGTCCCTGCCAGGCCAGGGGGGGGAGGGGGCGCCCGGCTGGCCTGGCGCCTGTACACAGAGCGGTGGCAAAGAGGAGAAGCCGAGGGCTCGGGAGGAAGAGGAGGAGGAGGAGGAGGAGGAGGCGGAGGCGGAGGGCGAGCGGCCGCGGGCAGGGCCGGCAGCAGGTCCCGGCCGGGCAGGTCACACCTGGGAGTCGGCGCCCAGGCTGTGGAACTCGTCCGGGGTTTTGTCGCTCTGGCCGGCGCCCCCCTGCCGGAAGCCCGAGGCGATCTCGTCGAAGGTCCGGCCCTTGGTCTCGGGCACCTTGAAGTAGGTGAAGATGAAGAAGAGGACGAGCAGCACCGTGAAGATGATGAAGACGTAGGAGCCGCAGAGTTGCTGGGGAAGAGAAGGAAGGGTGAGCGGAGGGAGGGAGACCGCGGCTGGCAGCTGTGGGAGCATCTGCCCCGAGGACAGGCTGAGGGCGCTGGGGGTGTGCAGCCTGCAGAGGGGGAGGCTCCAGGGAGACCTAACAGCAGCCTGCCAGGACCTGAAGGAAGCCTACAGGAGGGTATGGGGAGAAACTGTCTGCAGAGGGCTGCAGGGACAGGACCAGGGGCAATGGCTTCAGGCTACAGAAGGGCAGATTGAGATTGGCTATCAAGAACAAGCTCTTTACCACGAGGCTGCTGGAACACTGCAGCAGGTTGCCCAGGGAAGTGGTTGGGGCCTACCCCTGCAGATACTCAGGGTGAGGCTGGACAGGGCTCTGGGCAGCCTGATCTGGTGCAGGATGTCCCTGCTGACTGCAGGGGGGTTGGACTGGATGAGCTGTGGAGGTCCCTTCCAGCCTGGACCATTCTATGACTCTATGATGGAGCCTGGCTGATGAACCATCCCGAGAGCCACACAGAGCCCCAGCTTGGAAGGGACCCCAAGGACCATCTGCTTCAACTGCTCTGGGTCACAGTCTAGTTGGGCTGAGCAGGCCCAGAACCCTGCCAAGCTGAGTCTTCATACTGCCCAGTGTAGGGCAATCCACCACTTCCCCTGGGAGATGATTCCAATGTCCAACTGCTCTCATGGGGAAACATTTTCCTCTGGAGTCCAATGGGAATGTCCCCGGCAGTGACTCATCCCCATCACCCATGGGACTCCTTGGAAAGAGGGAGACTCCATCCTCCTGGCAGCCACCCTTCATCTACCAGTGCCTGTCCTGGCACCTTGGCCCAGCAGCTAGGTCCTGCTTCCCCCTCCATAGAATAGAATAGAATAGAATAGAATAGAATAGAATAGAATTAACCAGGTTGGAAAAGACCTTTGAGATCATCCAGTCCAACCTCTCCCCCAGCACCATCTGATCAACTAAACCATGGCACCAAGGGCCTCATCCAGGCTCTTCCTAAACCCCTCCAGGGATGGGGACTCCACCACCTCCCTGGGCAGCACATCCCCATGGTCAATCTCTCTTGCTGGGAAGAATTTCTTCCTAACATCCAGCCTGCACCTCCCCTGGCACAGCTTGAGACTGTGTCCTCTTGTTCTGGTGCTGGGTGCCTGGGAGAAGAGACCAACCAGCACCAGAACATCTCAGGCTGGAAAGGACACATAAGGACCACAAAGATCACCCAGATCCTAGCCCCATCCCTCAGCACCTTCACCCAGCCAAAGCACCTCACAGATTCACAGAGTCCTAACATGGTTTGGGTTGGAAAGGACCTCAAAGCTCCTCCAGCTCTAACTCCCTGCCATGGGCAGGGACACCTCCCACCAGCCCAGGCTGCTCAAGGCCTGGAACACCTCCAGGGAGGAGGCATCCAGGGCCTCCCTGGGCAACCTGTCCCAGTGTCTCCCCACCCTCACTGGAAATCTCAGTCCAGGTTTTAGGGCCCAAGAGAGAGCAGAACCCAGGCAGCAGGGGTGGCCAGGCAGCAGGGGTGCTCATGCAGCAGGGGTGCCCATGCAGCAGGGGTGCCCAGGCAGCAGGGGGCCCAGGCAGCAGGGGTGCCCACGCAGCAGGGGGGCCCCGGCAGCAGGGGGGCCCCGGCAGCAGGGGGGCCCCGGCAGCAGGGTGCCCAGGCAGCAGGGGTGTCCATGCAGCAGGGGTGCCCAGGCAGCAGGGTGCCCCGGCAGCAGGGGTGTCCATGCAGCAGGGGTGCCCCGGCAGGAGGGTGCCCAGGCAGCAGGGTGCCCATGCAGCAGGGTGCCCCGGCAGCAGGGGTGTCCAGGCAGCAGGGGTGCCCAGGCAGGAGGGTGCCCAGGCAGGAGGGTGCCCAGGCAGGAGGGGTGCCCAGCCCGCTGGGGTGCCCACACAGCAGGGGGGCCCAGGCAGCAGGGGGGCCCCGGCAGCAGGGGTGCCCATGCAGCAGGGGTGCCCAGGCAGCAGGGGTGCCCAGGCAGCAGGGGTGCCCACGCAGCAGGGGTGTCCATGCAGCAGGGTGCCCAGGCAGCAGGGGTGCCCATGCAGCAGGGTGCCCAGGTAGCAGGGGTGACCAGGCAGCAGGGGTGCCCCGGCAGCAGGGGTGCTCATGCAGCAGGGTGCCCAGGCAGCAGGGGTGCCCACGCAGCAGGGGTGCCCACGCAGCAGGGGGGCCCACGCAGCAGGGTGCCCATGCAGCAGGGGTGCCCAGGCAGCAGGGGTGCCCAGGCAGCAGGGTGCCCAGCCCGCTGGGGTGCCCAGGCAGCAGGGGTGCCCACGCAGCAGGGGTGCCCATGCAGCAGGGTGCCCAGGCAGCAGGGGTGCCCAGGCAGCAGGGGTGCCCAGCCCGCTGCCGGCAGGGCTGATTACCGCGATGTACTGGAAGCCCATGCCCACGATGAAGTTGGAGGTCCAGTTGGACAGCCCGGCGACGGCGAAGGCGGCAGGGCGCGGGCCCTGGCTGAAGAGCTCCGCCACGATGAACCAGGGGATGGGGCCTGGGCCGATCTCGAAGAAGGCCACGAAGCCGAAGATGGCCACAATGCTGAGGTAGGACATCCAGGGCATTTGGTCCTAGGCCAGGGGAGAGAGAAGATCAGCTCAGCAAAGGAGGACAAAGCATCTGCCCCCCCAGGCGCCGAGACTCAGGCATGGTGCTGGCAGAGGCCAGGAGGTTGCTCCAGCCTGGAAAATGGATTTCTGGGACCTGCTGGGGCAGCAGTGACCATTCAGCCATCACCTCCAGGAGGGGAAGTCCTCCCTCCTCTCCAGCCACAGAACCACAGAATCAACCAGGTTGGAAGAGACCTCCAAGATCATGAGGTCCAACTGATCACCCAACCCGAACTGATAACCCAGTGCCTCATCCAGGCTTTGCTTTAACACCTCCAGGGACGCCGACCCCACCCCCTCCCTGGGCAGCGCATCCCAGAGGGTTCCCAAAGGGAACTTCCTAAAGGCAACTTCCAAAGGGAAGTTTCCAAAGAACTTCTTGCTAAGGTCTCCTCCTCCCCCAAGCCACCACAGTGAGGGTCAGCACGCAGGACCTCCTCCCAGCCCACCCCTGCCCACCAGCAGGCAGCACTCACCAGCAGCGTCAGGGCGATGGTCATGAGCACGGCGCAGCCGGCCATGCCTGCCAGCCCGATGAGGTGCAGGGTCCTGCGCCCAGCTCGTTCCACCACAAACAGCTGGTGAAGGGAGACAGGCATCCGTCAGCACATCCCCAGCTGGGAGGGAAGCCTCCTCCTCCTCCTCCTCCTCTCCACCTTCCCTGGTGGGCCAAAACTCACCGATACAACCGTGAAAGCTGTGTTCACCACGCCGGAGCCGATGGTGGCGTAGACAGGCTGCTCCACACCAGACTTCTCGAAGATGCTGGTGGAGTAGTAGAAGACCTACAAAAGGCAGGGATGTGCCATCAGGAAAGGAGTCAGGCCTTAGAGCCAGCACAGCCCAAGCTGAGCTGTGGCATAGAATCACAGAATTGTCAGGGTTGGAAGGGAGCTCAAGGCTCAGCCAGCTCCAACCCCCTGCCATGGGCAGGGACACCTCACACCACAGCAGGTTGCTCACAGCCACCTCCAGCCTGGCTGCAAACACCTCCAGGCAGGAGGCTTCCACCACCTCCCTGGGCAGCCTGTGCCAGGCTCTCACCACCCTCATGGGGAAGGACTTCTTCCTGGCATCCAATATGAATCTCCCCACTTCTCGCTTGGCTCCATCCCCCCCAGTCCTATCCCTCCCTGACACTCTCAAAAGTCCCTCCCCAGCTTTCCTGGAGCCCCCTGCAGACACTGGAAGGCCACCAGAAGGTCTCCTGGTGGGAGTCTTCTCCTCTCCAGCCTGCACAACCCCAACTCCCTCAGCCTGTCCTCACAGCAGAGGAGAGGCACCCCGGCGCCCGCTGGCACTCACGGCGTTGATGCCCGAGAGCTGCTGGGAGAGCTGCAGGACGATGGCGATGAGGATGGGCTGGCGGTACATGGGCGAGCGGAACAGCTCCATGATGGTCACCTTCTTCTCCCTCATCATCTGCCGGCTCTCCTCCTTCATCTCCTGCAGGTCGCTGCTGACATCCGTCGTGCCCCGCAGCTTCTTGAGGACTAAGGGGCAGAGGTGGGAGTGAGCCGCAGCCGAGGGCCCTGCTGCGGGGCAGGGGCGGGGGGCGGGGGGCGCTCACCGCTCTTGGCTTTGTTCTCCTCGTTGCGGTTGATGAGCAGGAAGCGAGGGCTCTCGGGGGCGAAGGGCAGGATGATGCACTGCAGCAGGGCAGGCACGAAGATGAAGCCCAGCAGCAGCGGCCAGAGCGAGTCGTTGCCCATGATCAAGTCCAAACCGAACACCTGAGGACCAGAGGGGTTTGGGTCACCCTCGCCCAGCTCCAGCCGCACCCAGCCCTGCTGCTCCTGGCTGCGCTGCAGGCTTGGGCGCCCATCAGAGGCTCACAGAGAGCTGTGCTGCCTCCCAGAGCCACACAGTTATTGAGGCTGGAAAACACCTCTGAGATCTTCCAGTGCAGCCGGTGACCTAACACCACCACATCAGCTGCACCCTGCCACCAAGTGCCACATCCAAGCTTTCCTTTAGGACCTCCAGGGATGGCCACTCCACCACCTCCCTGGGCAGTCCACCCCAGTGCCCAACCAGCCTTTCTGTGAGGAATTGCTTCCTAATATCCAACCTAAACCTCCCCTGGTGCAGCTTCAGGCCATGCCCTCTTGTCCTGGCACAAGTTGCCTGGGAGAAGAACCTGACCCCCACCTGACTACAACTTCCTTTTAAGTAGTTGTAGAGAGTAATAAGGTCCCCTCTAAGTCTCCTCTTCTCCAGGCTGAACACCCCCAGGTTGTTGAACAACTACCAGGCGACCAACAGGCACTGTGTCATGGTGCTGCCCACCCCGACCCTGAAGACCCCACAGCATCCCTGCTCCTGCTGAGCTCTGTGTCCCCCTCCAGCCCCAGCCGCACCTGAAGTGCTGTGCAGACCCAGCCCTGTGTGCTCCTGCACTAAACCCCACCCCCTGGTGACCATCCCCACCAAAGCCGGGGGGCACACCCCCACCGCTGGCTCTCCAGCACTGACCTGTGCAATCAGGATGCCCAGGACAATGCCCAGCTGGTGGAAGGTCCCCAGGGCACCCCGCAGGGCGGTGGGCGACACCTCGCCCACATACATGGGCACGAAGCCGGTGGTGAGGCCGGAGTAGAGGCCGATGATGAAGCGGCCGAGGATGAGCATCTCGAAGGAGAAAGCCATCTTGGAGAAGCCCATCAGGACAGCAGCCACGAAGGCAAGGATGTTGGACATCAGCATGGAGTTGCGCCTGCAGGGGGAAGGCAGGAGGGGGAGGAGGACCGTGGGCGTCAGCGAGACCCAAGGGCAGAACCCAAACCTCGGCCCAGGCGAGTGTGGCAGGAGAGAGGTGCCCCAGGTCACCCCCTGCGGGATGCCAGGGGGGGGCGAGGCTGCAGGAGCCCGCGCCGAGGGCCAGCAGCGTGCTGCTCACCGTCCAAAGCGGTTGACAAAGAGCCCGACGGAGAAGGAGCCAATCATGCCCCCCACGGAGAAGATGGCGACAGAGAGGGACCAGAGCGTGGTGAGGGTGGCAGGGCTGATGGGCTCCTCGTAGCGGTACAGCCACGTGCGGTTGTAGAAGTCCTCAATCACCTGCAGGAGAGGGAGGAGGAGCAAGGCCGTAGGTGAACTCCAGCCCGGTTCCCTCCGCGGCAGCGCCGGTGTCGCCCGCCCGCCCGCGCCGCTCACATGGGGATGCGTCACGGCCCGGGAGCCGCCCGGCCGCTGGCGCGGCTCCAGCCCGGGGAGGAAACCTGCTGGGATGCGCCAGGGAAATGCAGCCGGACGAGTTCTGCCCTCGCCCTGCCCAGGGAGCTCGGCGCTGCCAAAACACCTCCCTGGCCGGGCTGGGTGGCTGCGGGGAGGTCAGGCTGCACCCCGGGGCACGGCAGGTGGAGAGGGAGAGGCAACGCAGGGCAGGGGGCGAGGGCAGAGCTGCTGGAGGAAGGTGAGGAAGGCAACACAGCCTTTGGACCAGGGCTTGCAGTGACAGGAGGAGGGGGAATGGATCTGAGCTGGAAGAGGGAAGATTGAGACTGGAGATAAGGAAGACATTCTTCAGAGCGAGGGTGGCTGGGCTCTGCGGCTCCTCTTGAGTCCTAAAGCCTGGGCTGAGATCTCCAGCGAGGGTGGGGAGGCACTGGAACAGGTTGCCCAGGGAGGCTGTGGCTGCCCGCTGCCTGGAGGCGGTCAAGGTTGGAACTGGGTATCTTGAAGGTCCCTTCCAGCCCAACCCGGTCTGTGAGCAGGGCCAGCAGGGCAGCTGGCAGCTCCCTGGGCACTCCCTAGAGCTTCAATTAACAGAACCCTAGAACAGAGCATCTCACCCCAGCCCCCTGCCACGGGCAGGGACACCTCCCACCAGCACAGGCTGCTCAGGGCCTCATCCAAAATGGCCTTGAACACCTCCAGGCAGGGGGCAGCCACAGACCTCCCTGGGCAACCTGTGCCAGTGTCTCCCCACCCTCACTCTCAACAAGCTCTCCCTCATCTCCACTCTCAATCTCCCCTCCTCCAGCTTCAAGCCATTTCAAGGGCTTTCCTGTGCTGTGGCCACAGTGCAACCCTTCTGCTGGAGCTCTGCAGTGGGACCATCCAAGGCAGGCCCTGGCCCTTCACAGAAGATCTCTTTTGATCCAGTTTGGTTATTTTTAGAGCCAGCCCCTGCTGAAAGCTTCAAGTCAAGTCACTTAGGAGTGACCCACACCCAAACCAAAAATGCAGCAGGCTCCATAACCACTCAACCAAGCCTGGCTGAACCAGTGGAGGCTTCCTGCACTCAGGGGAAGCTCAAGTGGCCCCAAGCCCTGGCTGCTCTGGAGGGTTCCACACACACCCAGCCCCCTGCCAGGCACTGGCACAACCACGCTTTGCTGTCTGCTCTCCCCATGGCTATGAGCACAAACAGGAGCCCCTGGCACAGGCAGGGTGAGAATTGTCCCCTGTGCCCTGCTAGAAACCTCAGGGATTCACAGATTGGAAGGGACCCTCAAAGGTCATCGTGTCCAAGCCTCCCCTGCAGTCAGCAGGGACACCTCCAGCTGGAGCAGGCTGCCCAGGGCCACATCAGGGCTGATTTTGGAAGGGGTGGGAGGGGACAGCTTTTTATGTTGCTTCTTCCACAAAGCCCCTGATGGTTTCATCAGGACTGAAGAGATTCTGTTTGCCCCCTGCTTCACCTGGAGGTTTGGATGCTTTGGGGCTTCCAACAGAATCACAGATTGGGACAGGTTGGAAAGGACCTCTGGAGACCATCAAGTCCAAGTCCCCTGCCAGGGCAGGGTCACCGAGAGCAGGCTGCACAGGATGGTGTCCAGACAGGGTCTGAATCACTCCAGGGATGGAGACTCCACCACCCCTCTGGGCAGCCTGCTCCAGAGCTCCATCACCCTTCACATAAAGTTCCTCCTCATGGTCAGATGGAGCACCTCCTGTGCCTGTCAGCCCTTGTCCTGGCCTGGGCCTGGCCCCATCCTCCTGCCACCCACCCTTGAGGTATTGATCAGCATGGATGAGATCCCCCTCAGGCTGCTCTTCTCTAGGCTAAAACGCCCCAGGTCCCTCAGCCTTTCTTCTCAAGAGCTGTTCCAGGCCCCTCAGCATCTCATAGCCCTTTGCTGTGCCCTCTCCAGCAGTTCCCTGCCCTTCTTGAACTGGGGAGCCCAGAGCTGGCCCCAGTGCTCCAGGTGAGGCCTCAGCAGGGCAGGTTCTGTGATTCTCCTCTCCCTGACATACACATTTGCTGTTCTTGTTGTTGTTATGCTTTGGAGAGCCCAGGCCCAGCTCAGGCTGTCAGGGCGGGGAAGCAGCTCCCTGCACACACTCCACCAAACCTCATGGAGCTCCAAATTCCTCCCTGCTTTCCCCAAAGCCTTGAAGCAGGGAAAAAAAGGAAGCCAAGTGACAACAGCTGCCCCAGCGCTGGCTGAGCGATGCCAGGCTGCTGTGCTCTGGCTGATCCAAAAATAACAACCCCCCAGCCCCTCCCCCCAGCCCCCTCCCCTGCTGCAGCCTGGTGCCTGGGAGAGCAGGAAGGGAGAAACAGGCAAAAAGAGAATGCTCTTCTCCCAAAGCTGGGAGGCTTCCCCTCTCCTTCACCCCCATTTCATTGCAGCTGAGCATTTCCTGCCTGCCCCTGCCCAGTTTTAGGCTGTCCCCTCCCCACATCTCAGCTGCCAACACCCCACAAGCACCCCACAAGCACCCCACAAGCACCCAGTCACTCTCTGAGGAGCAGGCAGGACCACAAAGCTGCACTCAGCCCCCAAGAGAAGCCTTCCTGTGGGGCCAGCAAACCCTGCACCTCCTGAAACCAGGGACAATGCATCCCAGCCCTGTGCCCACAGGGGTTCCAGTCCTGCACCTCTTGCATCCCCCACATGCATCCCTAAGCCACCTCAATGCATCTCCATCCTGCACTCCAATCCCAGTGCAGCCCAAACCTGCACCCTGATGCACATCCATGCAGCCCAATGCCAATGGACTCCAATCCCACACCCCCCATGCATGCCTAGGCCCACCCCAATGCATCTCCATCCTGCACCCCAATCCCAATGCATCCCAGTCTTGTGTCCTGACATATCCTGATGCATCCTCACCCCAATCTATCCCCATCCTGCATCCCAATCCCAACCCTGCACCTCAGTTTACCTATCCCCAACCTATCCCCATCCTGCACCCCAATGCATCTCAATCCCAATGCATCCCCATCCTGTGCCCCAGTGTATCCCAGTCCCAATGCATCCCCTCCTGCACCCCAGTGCATCCCAGTCCCAACCCTGTGCCCCAATTTACCTCGTTGCATCTCCATCCCAGCCCTGCTCACTGATGCATCCCATTCCCAATCCCAATGCATCCCAGTCCTGCACACAGTGCATCTCCACACCAACACATCCCAAACCCCAGCACATCCCCACCCATCAAGGTGGGATGAACCCCCATGCCCAGAGCATCCCCTCCCAGGCCCAAACAACTCACCCTGCCTCCCCTCCTGCTCCCCAGCACCCCAAACCCTTCCCCCATCAGCTCTGTGCCCCCAGAGCAGCCCCACAGCTCTGGCACTCCCCCTGAGACAGCCCAGCCCAGGGCCCTAGCAGAGGAGCCCCAAAACACTGGGAGGAACTGAAGCAGCACCCCTGGGGGGGTCTTGCCTTGCAGGGGGTCTGCAGGAACTGGAGCTGAGTGCCAAGGGTGCCCATGGCACCCAGAGCAGCATCTCTGGGGGCAGGAGGGGAAGCAGCCCTTCAGCCACAGGGGCTGAGGCAGTGTCCTCAGGCTGGGCTCTGCTGGGATCAGTCACAGACTGCTCTGGGTGGGAAAGGACCTTTGGAGCTCACCCAGTCCAGTGCCCTGCACCCAGCAGGGACAGCTGCAGCTGGGGCAGGCTGCTCAGAGCCCCAAACAACCTCACCTGGACTGGTGCCAGCCATGGGGCAGCTCCAGCTCTCTGGGCAGCCTGGGCCAGGCTCTCACCACCCTCAGGGTCAAACATTTCTCCCTTCTCTCCATTCTGAATCTCCCTCTTCTATTTCCAAACCATCCCCCTTGCTCTGTCACTACAGGCTCTGCCCAAAGGTCTGTTCCCAGCTTTCTTCTCAGCCTCTTGAAGCACTGCAAGGCCACCAGAAGGTTTCCCTGGAGCCTTCTCCATGCTCATCAACCCCAACTCTCCCAGCCTGGCCTCACAGCACAGGGTTCCTGCCCTCAGACCATGTTTGTGTCCCTCCTCTGGCCCTGCTCCAACAGGTCCAAGTCTCTCCCATGCTGAGGAGCCCAGAGCTGGGAGATGGGAATTGCAGAGCACCCTGCTGGGCTGGAGCTCAGGGGAGATCAAGGCTGGGTGCCAGAGCAGCTCCTCAGCACTCTCCAGGCATTTCCCAGCTCTCCAACACCGCTCCCAGCTCCAGAGGAGAACTTTCACCACCAGCCCAGCATGGATGAGCCCAGGAGAGGGTGGTCAGGGTTGGCTGTTTCAGGCAGGACAACACTTTGGGCACCATGGCCCCAAGCACTGAGGCTGCTGGGGGGAAGCTGCAGGCTCCAGCTGCCTGAGGTCCTGCCCCAGCCATGCACCATGGCTAAACACAGCTGCACCAGCACCCCAAACAAAGGCACTCTGGGTCCTTTCTGCTCTTTCCTGGGGTCTGCAAAGTTTCTGCAGGAGATGCTCTCACCCACAAGGAGTTTTTTCAGTGCTCAAGGCGAGATTTTGCAGGCCAAATATTATGGGATTAATAAACTCCCAGCGTGTTAATTGCATGGGAGGGTGCAGCAGAGGCTGGGGTGAAGCTCAGGGACAGGTTTGGACCCCAGGTTGTCCCTCTGAGGCCTTCCCCTGGCAGTGGAGTTTTGCCCTGGGTATGTCACAGCCCCACTTGAAACTGGGGAGCAGAGCCCAACCCCCCCCTGGCTCCAGCCTCCTCTCAGGGAGCTGCAGAGGGCAAGGAGGTCTCCCTCAGCCTCCTCTTCTCCAGGCTCAACCCCCCCAGCTCCCTCAGCTGCTCCTCCCCAGCCCTGTTCTCCAGACCCTTCCCCAGTTTCATTGCCCTCCTCTGGATTTCCCAGCTGGCATTTCCAAGCCTCCCAGCACCAAGAGGGGAAGATCAAGCCTGGGGCAGGGCAAGTTGCTGTAGGCTCTCACCCACCCACCGGAGGGGCCTGACACTGCACTGGGGAAGGAGCAAACACCTCCTGCTCTCCACCCCACTTCTCCCTTAGGATGCAAAGCTCCCATCCAAGCTGTCATTCCCCCCCCCCTACACTTCCAGAGGACTCAAACCCTCATTAACTGCCAGAGCTTCCCCTCATTAATTCGCTCAGAGCCGAGGTCCCAGCCGCAGAGCATCCTGCAGGCGTTCCTGGGATTCTTCTGCCCAGCACTCAAGAGCCCAAGCCAGGAGGAAACTTAATTCTCCCGGGAAGGCAGGAGCTAAACAACTGCCTGGCAAATCCCATTACAGGCAGTAAGCTGCCTAGTGGGATGTACTATTTTAACTGGGCAGGGGGGCAGGGGGCTGGTTTTGGGGCAGGGGGCTGGTTTGGGGGCAGGGGGCTGGTTTGGGGTCAGGGGGATGATTTGGGGGGAAGGGGCTGGTTCAGGAGCTGGGGGCTGGTTTGGGGTAGGGGGTTGGTCTTGAGGCACAGGGTTGGTTTGGGGCAGGGAGTGGTTTGGGGGCAAGGGAGTGGTTCATGGGAGCGCCTCATGGTTTGAGGCAAGGGGCTGGTTTGGAAGGGGGTAGTTTGGGGGCAGGAGGGGTGGTTTGGGGGCAGTTTTGGGGCAGGTTTGGGGCAAAGGGGTGGTTTGGGGCAGGAAGCTGGTTTGGGGCAGGGGGTGCTCACCTTCTGGGGGGCGTTGATGACGCCGGTGTTGTAGCCAAACTGCAGGGAGCCCAGCACCGCTCCTCCCACGGCGAGCATCAGGCGAGCCGTCATCTGCAGCGGGGCACAGGACAAGGGGGTCAGCTTTGGGGTCCCAGCTCTGCACCCCCTCAACACCCCCACACACACCTCACAGAAGTCCCCCACCAAGGGCTACCCAGGAAGTGCAAGAATCATAGAATGCCAGGTTGGAAGGGGGACCCCCCCCAAGGATCATCTGGTCCAAGGCTGCCAGGTGATGGTTGCAAGGAGCTGGCCCAGCACCCTGGCAAGCTGAGGCTTAAAGCTGTCCAGGGTAGGGCAATCCACCACTGCCCTTGGGAGCTGAGAGAGTCACAGAAACAGGGAATGGTTTCACTGAGTCCAACCAGCAGCCCAACCCCACCATGGCCACCAAACCCTGTCCCCAAGTGCCACGGCCACAGGTTTCCTGAACACCTCCGGGGATGGGGACTCCACCATCTTCCTGAGCAACCTGTTCCTACCCCTGACCACTCTTGCAGCAAAGAAATTGCTCTTCACGTCCAGCCTAACCTTTCCCAGGACAATTTCAGGCCATTTCCTCTTGTCCTGTCACTTGTTACTAGCGAGCAGAGCCCAACCCCCACCTCACACACTTCAGCCTTCTCTCAGGGGGCTGTAGAGAGCAATGAGGTCTCCCTCAGCCTCCTTCTCTCCACACTAAACACCCCCAGGTCCCTCAGCTGCTCCTCCCCAGCCCTGCTCTCCAGACCCTTCCCCAGCTCTGTTGCCCTTCTCTAGACCTGCTCCAGCCCTCAATGTCCTTCTTGGTGTGAGGGACCCAGAACTGAGCCCCGGATTGGAGGTTTGGCCTCAGCAGTGGCCAGCTCATGGAACTGCTCATGGCGAGAAGAGAGGAGAGATGCTGGCAGGGTGCTGAGCACCAACCCCCAGGACAACAGAGCAGCATCCACGTGGGGCAAGGGGGACAAAATCATCCCCAAAAAACACAGGTTCGGGCCTTAAAAAGAGTGTGTAACTCCTGCAGTTTGGGGATTCCAGGAACTTGGTGCCTGCAGCCCGGGCCGGGAGGGTTATCTGTGCTCGCAGGACCTCCCGGGAGGGCTCCATGTGACAGCCGGGCAGCCTGCCAGCCGGAGGCGCTGCCGGGGCCACGCCGGTGATGGGGACGGCACCGGGCGGGCATCGTCCCGGCAGCGGCGCGGGGACCCCCCCCGGGGCGAACGGCGCTAACGAAGCCGCCGCACCGGGGCTTAATTAACAGTCGCCGAGCAAGAGCCCTGCTGCTTGGCAAAGCCTTCGCCGCCTCCTCTTCTTCCTCCCGGCTCCAGCCGCGGCCACAATCGGAGCCTTGTTGGGGAGCAGGGTCAGGGCAGGCCAGGGCTGGGCCACCTTCGTTAACAGCCCAATTATCCCGGGCAGGAGATTTTCCCAGCCGCTCAGCTCCGAGCACCAGGATCCGACATTCCCGGCTAAGCAGCTTTGGGATGATCCACGTGAAATGGATAAGCCCTTTAATTTGAGGGGAAGGGGAAGGGGAGGGGGGAACCGGGCTCTCTTCGGTTATCCTGGGTACCAAGGATGCTCCCCTGGCACGGTGGGTGAATATTCCCAAGGGATTTGGGGCCACTGAGCTCAGGAGGACGCCAACAAATTGTTCATTTTTTCTGCCTTAAGAAACATTTCCTCCTCTCTTTTTTTTTTTTTTCCCTTTTGAGTAAATAATATAAATAGAGCCAAGGGCTGCTCCCTGACCTCGCTGGCCCCACCACCTAACCCCCCCCCCGCTCTGAGTTTGCCGGGAAAAAGCAGCAGGGAATAAAGCCAGGCCCATTAACGAAGCTCATTAATTAGGCTTGGCCCCAACACAACTAATCAGGGAGGGTTTGGCACTCGGGGGCTGTTGGGCGCTTCGCTAGCAACCCACCCCGGGAAGTGAATGCCCCAACCTGGGAGGGCAGAGAGGGGCTGGGAAGCTGGGGGTGGCCCAGAAGAACATGGAAAAAGCCCCCCCCCCCCCCCGTCCCCCCCCGTCCCCCCCAAAAGAGCAACTTCCCAAATCCCCCTCCAGCCTCAGCCCTCCGCTCCCTGCTCCACGCACCGGCGGCAGGCGGCACCGCGAATGCCCAAACCCTAACCCAAAGCAACCTCCAAGGAAGGGGTTACAAAATTGGGGGGGGGGGGAGGGGTTGGTCTTTGGGTGCTCTGGGGGAATTTTGGGGGTGTTTCAGGGCTCTTGGAGGGGGATTTATTGCTTTGCTTTTTGGGGAGAGCTGCTCCTCCCTTTGTGAAGGCTACCTCTCCGTTTCGGGGCCATCTCTGGCTTGTTAAGGAGCTAAGCTTCACTTTCTGGGGGGGGGGGGGGAAGCTTTCCCTTTGGGGGAGCTACCCTTTGCTTTTGGGGGGGGGGGGAGGCTTCTCTTTTGCTTCTTAGAGGCTGCCCCTCACATTTTGGGGGCCATCTCTCACTTTTGGGGGACAATTCCTCACTTGTCAGGGGCTACCTTTAATTTTTTCAGGGCCCATCTCTCGCTTCTTGAGGGCTGCCTTTCACTCTCTGGGGGGCAGCCTCAGGGGTTTTTTTTTTGGGGGGGGGGGGCACCTCTCACTTTTCAGGGGCTACCCTTCCTCTTTTGTGAGTAACCTTTTGGGGGGGGAGCTACCCTTTGGTTTTTGGGGGAGCCCCCTCTTGCTGTTGGGTGGCCATGTGTCACTTTTTAGTGGCCACGGATCACTTCCCAGGAACTATTCCTCACTGCTTGGGAGCCACCTCTTGCTTTTTAGGGGCTAAGCCTTCTTTTTGGGGGGGGTAATCTCTTTTGGGTGAGGCTATCCTTTGGCTTTATGGGGAACCCTCTCTTGCTTTTTAGAGGCCCCCCCCTCGCTTTTTGGGGGACCATCCACCCCTTTCTGGGAACTACTCCTCACTTCTTGGGAGCCACCTCTCACTTTTCAGGGGCTACCCTTTGCTTTTTAAGGGCCACCTCTCCCTTTCTTGAGGACCATCTCTCACTTCTCAAGGGCTACCTCTTGCTTTTTGGGAGCCACCTCTCACTTTTTAGGGGCTACCTCTCACTTTTTAAGGGCCATCCCTCACTTCTTGAGGGCTACCCTTTGCTCTTGGGGAGCCACTCTCAGTTTTTGAGGGCCAACTCTCCCTTTTCAGGGGCTACCCTTCATTTTTTTAAGGGCCACCTCTCCCTTCTTGAGGACCATCTCTCCCTTCTCAAGGGCTTTTACTTTTGGGCAGCCATCTCTCACTTCTTAGGGGCAGCCCTTTGTTTTTTAAGGGCCATCTCTCCCTTCTTGAGGACTTTTACTTTTCATGAGTCATTCTCTTTTTTTTTTTTTGAGCCACCTCTCACTTTTTAGGGGCAGCCCTTCATTTTTTAAGGGCCATCTCTCCCTTCTTGAGGGCCATCTCTCCCTTCTTGAGGACCATCTCTCCCTTCTTGAGGGCTTTCTTTCACTTTTTGGGAGCCACCTCTCAATTTTTAGGGGCAACCCTTTGTTTCTTAAGGGCCATCCCTCACTTCTTGAGGGCTACCTCTTACTTTTTTGGGAGCCAGTCTTATTTTCTTGGGAGCCACCTCTCACTTTTCAGGGGCTCCCCTACTTTAAGGGCCCTCTCTCCCTTCCTGAGGGGCTACCCTTTTACTTTTTGGGACTCATTCTCAGTTTTTAAGGGCCATCTCTCCCTTCTTGAGGACTATCTTTTACTTTTTATGAGTCATTCTCAGTTTTTAGGGACCATCTCTTACTTTTTAGGGGCTCCCCTTCTTTGTTTAAGGGCCACCTCTCCCTTCTTGAGGGCTACCTTTTACTTTTCAGGACTCATTCTCAGTTTTTGAGGGCCATCTCTCCCTTCTTGAGAACCATGCCTCACTTCTTGAGGGATGCCCTTTACTTTTTGGGACTCATTCTCAGTTTTTGAGGGCCATCTCTCACTTTTCAGGGGCTACCCCACTTTAAGGACCATCCCTCCCTTCTTGAGGGATGCCCTTTACTTTTTGGGAGCCATTCTCACTTTTGGGGGGGCAACCCTTGATTTTTTAAGGGCCATCTCTCCCTCCTTGAGAGCTACTTTTTACTTTTTGGGAGCCATCTCTTAACCGTTTAGAGGCTACCCTTTGTTTTTTAAGGGCCATCTCTCCCTTCTTGAGGGATGCCCTCTACTTTTTGGGGACTCATGCTCAGATTTTAGGGGCAACCCTCCTCTTTTTTAAGCGCCATCTCTCCCTCCTTCAGGACCCTCCCTCCCTCCTTCAGGACCATCCCTCCCATCTCAAGGGATGCCCTTAACTTTTTGGGAGCTGTTCTCATTTTGGGGGAGTCATTCTCAGTGTCTTGGGGGGGGGCATCTCTCACTCTTTAAGGGCTACCCTTCACTGTCTGGGCGGGGGGGCGGGCACCCTTCCTCCCTCGGGGCAGCAGCTGTGCCTGCCGAGGGCTGCACGGCAGCCCACGGGGTGCCGCGGCGCGCAGGTGAGTCACGGCGGCTCCGTGCCGCGGCAGCCGTGGGGATGCATCACGGCGCTGAACTTTGCTCCAGGAAGGTGACACCTCTTCAACACCAGCCCCAACCACACCAGGAATTATTCAGAATCAAAGGCACTTCAGCAATTTTAACTTCCGGGGAGGGGGAGGGAGGAGAGGAGGGGAGGGGGGCGACGACACCTGACACCAACCCCCAACTTCAGCGCTGGACCTGCAGCAAAAACGCTTTTGTGTTTTTTCTTTCCTGAGCTCCAGCCTCTCAGAGAGGTGCCAGGATGGGGCTGCTGGAGCTTTTTGGAGGCTCTCCCCAGGCAGGGTCACTGTGAGTCAGCTCCTCCTGCTTTGCTCCAGGCTTCCCAGTTCCAAACACGCCGCCCCGGCCCGATCCGGGCAGGAGCCTTTCGGCTTGAACCTCACCATTAAAGGAGAGGCTTAGGGTGAGGAGGGGCGGGGGGGGGGAAGGAAAAATTAATAATAAACTTCTAAAGGGCCAGGCTCGGATGGGAAACTCCTGCAAAGCCAGGCATGGGGTGCCTTGGCAGGGGGGGAACTGCTTGCAGAAAACAGCAACTTTATTTGGAGTTTAGGGGGGGGGGGAACAAAAAGACACAAAACGCAACACCCAAACCCAGCAGAGTTCCACATCTCACCCTTGTGCAATAAAAGTCATTTACAGCCCAGACACATCCAACCCTGCTGCCCTTTCTTCCTTGTACCTTAAGAGAAAGGTGAGTGTGGCACTTCTAATTTTAATACATTTGTGTTTTGGTTGGGGTTTGGGGTTTTTTGGGGCCGCTTCCTGCTTCCTTTGTCACTCAAAAGCAGAAGCTCAGAGGTGGTATCACCCCACAGGGTGACAGCAGCCCTCCTCCCCCAAGCTCAGAGCAGGCTGCACTTGGCTTTGCGACTTGTTCCCACCCTCCAAAGCCCCTCTCCAGCAACAGAGGGAGCTGGGGGATGCTGCCCGCTGAGGGAACAAGGAAATGAATAATCCCTTGGAAAGCCAAAATAATATTAACAGAGCGTCCCAAGAGGGAATATCGCCGCAAAAAAAATTACCCACGAGGCTTTAACGACCAGGAAGGAGGTGACTGAAGCCATTCCATCCAGGGAGATGGAAGGGGATTGCAAGGAGGGGGGGGAGCAGCCTTGCAGCATCCCCGGCCGCGCTTGTTTGCACCTCGGCGGAGCGCAGATAACCGGATCCGGCCCCAGCCCGGGCTAACTCTGCTGGCACGCTGGCTCCCAGCCCAGGAAAAACTTACGTACCCACCGAGGGCCGGGTAAAAGCTGCTCCCAAACCACGGTGCCGGCTTCCACCAACCCCGCGGGGGGTTATAGTGCACCAGAGATGGCGGGGGGGGACAGCATCTCTGGTGCACTAAAACCCCCCGCAGGGTTGGCGGAGGGGAGGGTCATTGGCATGGGAGAAAGCTGGCAGTCGGAGCAGCGTTAGTTGATTGTGTGATTTTACTCCCCTCTCCCTCCCTCCCTTTCTTAAAGGTCAGCTGGGGACGGCGACACGATTCCCTCCCGAGTTTTGCAACCGCAGGAGCGTCTGCGACGAGCCCGGGAGATGTTTTCGCATGCAAAGAGCTCGGAGAAGCCCAAGCTCCGTGGGCAGACAAGCACGGCCCGCTTCCTAATGTTAAATATTCCATTTGAGGGTGGAGGGCCGAACTAGCCGTGTGTCGTCGTCCCCCACCCCGCCGGCCCCCAGCACCCTCCACCTTCAATACAAAAACCTTTATTCCCTCCCCACCCCCCCCCCTCCCCCCCGGCCACCTCTCTTCCCTGCCTCCCAAAAAAACCCTCTCTGGGTTTCCACAGCCTCCCATGAGAGCACAGCAAATTGCTCCCGCGATTAATTACCTACGGGGGGATGGGGGAAAAAAGAATTAATCGTTTCTAACCCTAATGGAGCGGTGATTAAGACGGCAAGAGAGTGAGGGTGAGCATCCCCCGGCCGCATTTGGGGCAGCGGGGAGAGCAGGGCCCCGGGGGCTGGCATCGCATTTCCCGGGGGGTGGGGAGGGGTGGAAAACGAATAATTAATCGTTTCCAACCCTAATGGAGCAGTGACTAAGACGGCAAGAGAGTGAGGGTGAGCATCCCCCGGCTGCATTTGGGTAGCAGGGAGAGCACGGCCCCGGGGGCTGGCATCGCATTTCTCGGGGGGATAGGGGGTTTAAAGCAGAGCAAATTTCGGCTGCTGCCATTCCCGGCCCCCATCACAGCGCTGCCGGCCGGCACGTTCCCTGCTTCCCAACCCCACACCTCAGCCCCGAAACCACCGCACCGGGGGCAGGGCCAGCTGTGGGGAAGGTAAAACAGCAGCAAAATCCTTCCAGCTCATCCTCCAAACCTTGGTGTGGTTGAAGGGGATGGGGGGCGGAGGGAACGAGGAGTTGCTCGCTTGGGGAGAAACCAGACGAGTCCTTGCGGTGACATCTTTAATGGCAATGAAAATTCGTCTGGTTTTTGGGGTCTTAGTTAGATGTCGCCCGGCGCTGCCACCGAGCGAGCTTTGTTATTGCCAATCCTGGAAAAACCAAAACAACCTTAAACAGAACCCAAAACGCTGCCGAGCGGATGCTTGGAGGGGGTGGGCAGCACCCCGAGGTGAGGCCGGAGAGCGCAGCCGGGGCTCTAGCGTTAATGACCCCACCGCAATTAATTCACTTTTCTCATTTAGGGCCTGACATCGCCTTCCCTTAAACCATCACCACCCCGGCAGCCTAAAACACTTCATTTTGGGGAGGTGGGGGAAGGCGAGGGGTGGAGTGTTTTGGTGCGGGGAGGACCCGGCTGCTGCCGCCCGGCCGAACGAGTTTGTGGCATTTAACAACTCCATTTTCGGGGAGAAATAGAGGGGAATTGGATCAAACTGCTGCAAAGTGGTCAAGCCGTGGGGTGACCCAGCATGGCCGGGGGTAGGGGGTAGGGGTGGGTGTCTCAGGGGTCTCCCCCTCCCCAACAATGTCACCCGAGCCCTGCACCCCTCAAACGCCAGCTCAGTACTCTGTGGCTTTGGGGGCCTGGCTGCCTCTTCCTCTCGCTCCAAACTGGGCCCAAGAGTGCCCTTTTTGGCTTCTTCGATTATCTTAAAAGTCTTTCCCAACCGAAACTACTCCGATTCTAGGATTTCCGCGCCTCAGCAAGGGATTTTTTCCACCCCCAAACTCTCCTGCAGGCAGGTCGGAGCCGCGGGCTGCGCTGCTCGGGGTCCTCTCGCCTCTGTTTTGAGACCTTTTGCTCCCCCAGGATCGCGCACTCCGCGCGGCAGCTCCGCCGGCTGGGCTGCCCGGCGCGTCCGCGGCGCGGTGCGGGCTGCCCCCGGCGGCTCGGCGAGCCCAAACACCTCCCCGGTGCTCGTTCCCCCCCTTCTTCCTGCGCCGGATCGCCCGTTGTGTAACGCGCCGGAGGATGGGGGGGAAAGCGGGGAGAAGCGGGAAGGGGCCGGCGCGGGCTTCTCCCGGACGCGACTGTGGCGGCGGCGAAGCTCACCTTGCTGCCGGTCTCCATGGCGGCCCCGGGACGGCGGCGGGGCGGCGGGGCCGGTGCTGGCGGCGGGCCGGGGGGGGGCGGCGGAGTGGCGCGCAGCGGAGCGAAGCGGTAGCGCGCGACCGCGGCGGGGGCATTGAGGCGGCTTAAGAGCGCGGGGCTGAGCTGGGGGCGCGCGGCGGCGCCCATTGGGCGGCGCGGGGGAGGGGGCGGGGCCAGCGGAGAGGCGGGGCGAGGGCGGGAGCCGGAGGGAGAAGGCGGGGGGGAGGTGGAGGGGGGAGGCGGTGAGAGCGTGCGGGGCTGCACGTGGGCGGCGGGGGGGCTGGGCGCGAGCGTGGGGCGAGTGTGCAAAAGTGGGGGGGGGGAAGGGGGAGCGGGAGGGGGGCGCGTGTCGCTGCGGGGGGCGCGTGAGTGAGTGTGCGCGTGTGTGCACCAAGGGTGCGCACGTGTGAGTGTGCAACAGAGTGTGCAGACGCGTGTGTGCACGTGTGTAAGGGTGTGAACGTATGGGTGCGCGAGAGTGTGCACATGTGTGCCTGTGTGCGTGTGAGTGCACACCTGAGTGTGCAAGGGTGTGCATCTGTCAGTGTGAATGTGCTCATGGGTGGGCAATGGTGTGTGCGCATGTGAGTGTGCAAAAAGGTAGTGTCAGTGCGTTTGTGAGTGCACATCAGTGCGTGTGCACAGGTGAGCAAATGTATGCATGGTAACATGCCAGAAAGGTCTTGTGAGTGTGCAATGGGGGGGTGTGAGCATGTGAGTGTATGTGCAAGGGGATGTGTGTGAAAAAGTATGCACATGTGAGTGTGCATGTGGGAGTGTACAGCCAGTTGTGCACATGTGAGTGCAAATATGTGCACATGGGACTGTGTGCATGTATGAGTGTGCAAGGGGAGTGTACACGTGAGTGTGTATGTGAAGCAGAGGTATATGCATGAGCATGCAGGTGGAAGTGTGGGTGAGAGTATGCCCACATGTGAGTGTGCAAGGGGCAGGTGCATTCATGAGTGTGCAGATTGAAGTGTGCATGCTTGTGCATCTGTGTGCTGTGCATGTATGCATCTGTGAGCACGAGTGTGTGTGCAGTGTGTGCACGACCGCACCTCTGTGTGCGTGCCTGTGCCTCTGTGTGCATGAGTGTGCAAATCTCTGTGTGCACCTTTGCATGCACAAGTGCCGGTGCATGTGTTTGCATGCACGTGTGTGAGCCTGTGCAAGCACTTCACTGCAGGCCCTCGTGAGCCATGTGTGCACACACCTGTGTGCACCTGCACACGTGTGCCTGCACCTGCATGTATGCAGTGACTGCAGCTTTGCATTTGTGTGCTGAGCTGCAGGTGTGTCCAGCGCCACCTGCACATGCTCTATGTGTGTGTGCATGTGTGTGTGCATGTGTGTGTGTGTGTGCATGTGGTGGTCCCAGGCATTTCCCCCGTGCAAGCCCTGCAGCCGATGCAGCACTGCACACCTGCGGCAGTGCCCTGCGCTCCCTGCAACACCTCAGCGGCCATGCAAAGCCCCAGGGCCGGTGCAGGACACCAGGCCTGGTGCAAAACCTGCGCCTGGTGCAAAACCTGCAGCTGGTGCAGCCCCCCCCAGGGCTGGTGTCAAACCTCGTACGTGGTGCAAATCCTGCACTGCTGCAACCCCCCGAGGTGGTGCAGACCCCCATGCCGTGGTGCAATGCCACAGCCATGGAGCACATCCTGCACTTGACGCAAGCCCTCCCCGCCGCTCCCCAGCCCCCCAACCAGCTGCAGGACCCCAGCCCCAGAATAACCCGCACGGGGCGCAGGGCCGGAGCCCCCCGAGGCGTCGCTGCCCCTCTCCCGGGGTGCAGGGGAGGCCCCGGGGCTGGATGTGCCGCTGCGCACGTCCGCCAGCTCCGCCCAGCCCGCGACCACCGCCGCCAGCGGGGGGACCCGCGGGGACGCCGTGGGGTACGCTGCGGGGACCGTCTGGGGTCGCGCCCGTGGCTCTTTGTCCACCCTCCGGCCCCAAAGCTTCGCTTAAACCCCGAAAATACTGGGGGGGGAGGAGGGAGAGGGGGAGAAGTGTTAGGAATAGTTAAAATTGTTAAACCCGAGAAAAATCAGGTTTGGGGGTTGGAGGTTTTACCTTAAAACGATAAAAAAGGAGGGGAAAAATCAACAACAACAAAAACCTGCGCTAAAAAAAAAAAAAAGTTAAAAAGGGAAAAAAAGGGGAACGTTAAAAAAGGGAAAAAACGGAAAAGAGAAAAAATCCTAGGAAAAGGGAAAAAATGGAAAACAAAAAAATAAAGGAAAAATACCCCCAAAAAATGGAGAAAAGGGAAAAAAAATGAGGGGGGAAGCTTTTAAAAAGGGGGAAATGTAAAAAGGAATAAAAATGGCTCAAAAAAAATCAAAAAGCAAAAACACTGTGGAAAAAAAAAAGGACAAAAATATTGCAAGGATAAGGGGGGGAAAAAAAGGTGGAAAAGAGAAAAAAATTGCAGAAAGCAAAACCAAAGCAGAATGGAAAAAAAGGCCACACAAAAAAAAAAGGGCAAAAAGTTGTGGTGTTGGAAATTGTTGAAATCATCAAAATCCTGTGAAAAAAAATCAGTTCTGAACGTTGGGGGTTTGCCTAAAAATGGGGAAGAAAAACACATTAAGGGGGGGGGAATAAAGCAGAGCAAAGGGGGGGGGGGAATGAAAAATGAAGAAAAAATGGGGAAAAAGAAAAAATGGAAAAATGCAAAAATAATGGGGAAAAAAGTAATGGGGAAAAAAAAAGTAATAGAAAGAAGTAAAAACAATGGGGAAAAAAATAAAATCAGGCCCAAAAAATTGCAAAAAATAAGTCAAAAAAGGCAGAAAAGGCCAAAAAAAATGGAGAAAATGGAGTTGAAAAAGTGACAAGGAAGGGAAAAAAAGAGAAAATAATGGGAAAAGATTTGGGAAAATCATTTGGGAAAAGGAAAAGGGGGAAAAAGACATAAAAAGGTAGACAAAAACTTGCAGAAGAAAAAGAAAAAGCAGCCAAGAGCTGCAAAAAATTGGCTGGAAAAAAGGGGTGAAAAATGAAAAGGGCAAAACGGGGAAAAAAGGCTGAACAGGGAAAAAAAAAGGCTAAAAAGGAAAAAAAAAAGCTAAAAAGGATAAAAAATGCTAAAAGAAAAAAAATGCTCAAAAGGAAAAAAGGCTAAAAAGGAAAAAAGGCTAAAAAGGAAAAAAAGGCTAAAAAGGGCAAAAAAAGGGAAAAAGCTAAAAAGTAAAAAAATAGCTAAAAAAGGATAAAAAATGCTAAAAGAAAAAAAAGCTCAAAAGGAAAAAAGTCTTAAAAGGAAAAAAAGGCTAAAAAGGATAAAAAAGGCTAAAAAGAAAAAAAGCTATTTTTTTAAAGGATTAAAAAAGGCTAAAAAAAGGAAAAAAAAGATTTTAAAAAGGCTAAAAGGTAAAAAAAAGGCTGAAAAGCAAAAAAAATGGCTAAAAAGGATAAATGCTAAAAGCAAAAAAAAAGCTAGAAAGGAAAAAAGGCTAAAAAGGATAAAAAGGGCTAAAAAGAAAAAAGCTATTTTTAGAAAAAAGGGTAAAAAAAGCTTAAAAAGGAAAAAAGGCAAAAAGTTTAAAAAAAGGCAAAAAGTTAAAAAAAAAAGCTAAAAAGGAAAACAAAGGCAAAAAGTTAAAAAAAGGCTAAAAAACAAAAAAATGGCTAAAAAGGATAAAAAATGCTACAAGACAAAAAAAGCTAAAAAGGAAAAAAGGCTAAAGAGGAAAAAAGGCTAAAGAGGAAAAAAGGCTAAAAAGGATAAAAAAGGCTAAAAAGGATAAAAAAGGCTAAAAAGGAAAAAAGCTAAATTTTTTTTTAAAGGATAAAAAAGGCTAAAAAAAGGGAAAAAGCTAAAAAGGAAAAAAAGAGGCTAAAAAGGATTAAAAAGGCTAAAAAGTACGAAAAAAGGCTAAAAAGGCTAAAAAAGGCTAAAAAGTACGAAAAAAGGCTTTAAAGGAAGAAAAAGGCTAAAAAGGGTAAAAAAGGCTTAAAAGAATCTAAAAAGGAAAAAAAGGCTAAAAAGGGGGGGGGGGGAAAAGGGCAAAAATTTGCAAAAGTAGAAATTGGCCCAAAATTCCCCAAATTTGAAGTCTCTGATTAGTAATCTTTATTCTTTTCTTAAGATTATTATTAGGGTTATTAACTGATGATTAACTTTTATTCCTTTATTAAGAATACACTTCATTAACTTTTGGCTCAAAGTGCCAAAAATTACCCCAAATTTGGGCCATTTCAGGCAAATTTTCGCCTCTACACGCCGAGAAATCTCGAATTTTCCTCATCCCCTTTTCCTTGTGGAGGTTCCCCCCCCCCCCTTTTTTACCCCCCTCCTTTTTTACCCCCCCTCCCTTCCCCCCCCCCCCCATCCCAAGTGGGAAAGGAGGAAATTTTTGTGCTGATTGGGCATTTTCCTGCCGTGCTGCCGGAATGCTGATGGCAGGGAAAAGGCTGGCGGAGGGATAATCCCCACGGTGCCGACCAGCCGGGGGGGATTTAGGGAGGATTTGGTCTGTCCCAGCCCTTGGAAGCGGGGAAAAGGGTAAAAGAAGATCCTGGGCGTGGGGGTGGGAGGGGAACGAGGTGAGAAAAGGGAAAACTGGGATTCGCCTTTAGGAAGGGTCAAGGGCGGCGAGGATTCGGGATGCCAGGGCTGAGGGAGTCGAGTGCTGCAGAGCAGAGGGCACAGGGACTGGGATTTGGTGTCGAGGGCAGAGGCCATGGGCAGCAAGAGCCGCAGGGATGGCTCAGGAGCTGGGCATGTGTCAGGGCTGGAGGCACAGGGATGGGCTCAAGGCATCGGCACTGGCAGAGCACAGAGGGCACAGGGATGGGCTCAAGGGGTCAGCATTGGCAGAGTGCAGAGGGTACAGGGATGGGCTCAAGGCATCAGCACTGGTAGAGCACAGAGGGCACAGGGATGGGCTCAAGGGGTCAGCATTGGCAGAGTGCAGAGGGCACAGGGATGTGCTCAAGGCATCAGCACTGGTGGAGAGCAGAGGGCATAGGGATGGGCTCAAGGGGTCAGCACTGGTGGAGAGCAGAGGGCACAGGGGTTAGGCTTTTGTGTCAAGGGCAGAGGCCATGGGCAACAAGAGGGTCAAAGGCCACAGGGATGGCTCAGGAGCTGGGCTTGTGTCAGGGCTGGAGGCACAGGGATGGGCTCAAGGCATCGGCACTGGCAGAGCACAGAGGGCACAGGGATGGGCTCAAGGGGTCAGCATTGGCAGAGTGCAGAGGGTACAGGGATGGGCTTAAGGCATCAGTACTGGCAGAGCACAGAGGGTACAGGGACTAGGATTTTGTGTCAAGGGCAGAGGCCATGGGCAACAAGAGGGTCAAAGGCCACAGGGATGGCTCAGGAGCTGGGCTTATGTCAGGGCTGGAGGCACAGGGATGGGCTCAAGGCATCGGCACTGGCAGAGCACAGAGGGCACAGGGATGGGCTCAAGGGGTCAGCATTGGCAGAGTGCAGAGGGTACAGGGATGGGCTCAAGGCATCAGCACTGGTAGAGCACAGAGGGCACAGGGATGGGCTCAAGGCACTGGCAGAGCACAGAGGGCACAGGGACAGGAGGGGTGGTGGAGGGCAGAGGCCATGGTGAAGGGCACAGGGCTCAGTCTCCCCAGGGGAGTCAGGTGGTGGTGAAGGGAGGCCATGATCAGGCATTGCAGTTATGGTGGAGGCCAAATGCCACAGCGATGTGCTCAGGAATTCAGTTTGTGCCAAGGACAGAGGCCCCAGGGCTCAGGGAGCCAAGCCTTGGTGAAGACCTGAGGCCACGGTGATGTGCTCAGGGAGTCAATTGGTGTCAAGGACACAGACCAAGTTGTCCTCTAATGAGATCATTATGCCATAGCCCCTCCCATCCCTCCCCATGCCCCTGGCCTTGGGGACACTGGGGACACAGCGATCCCAGTGACCCCTGGGACTTGGAGCAGGTTTGGGGCAGCAGCCTCTATTTTGGGGAGGCAGAGCCCAGGCTGGGGCAGCCTCTTGGGGGATGATTGTGGGACAACAAAAAGCACAGCACAAAGGAGGGGATTTGGCTTAGGCAGGACTTGATGCCACTGGTGACTCCCCAGCCAAAAGGCTTGGGATTATCCCTAAAAGAAATGGGGGACAATTCCACACATGAAGTCCACCACTGAGCGTCCTGGGGATGGAGGGAATCTGACTGGGGGGATTAATTTCATGGTGAGGATAGGGGGGACATTGGAGGTCCTGGGTGCCCCTGGACAGAGATTGGACAGCAGGAAGAAATTCCTCCCTGTGAGGGTGAGGAGACACTGGCACAGGCTGCCCAGAGAAGCTGTGGAAGCTCCAAGCCTGGAGGTGTTCAAGGCCAGGCTGGATGAGGCCTTGAGCAGCCTGGGCTGGTGGGAGATGTCCCTACCCATGGCAGGGGGTTGGAACTGGATGATCTTGGAGGTCCCTTCCAGCCCAACCCATTCTGTGAGTCCATGATCTCCTGCTCTGCAGCGTGTGCCTGGGCTTTAAAGTGAGTCCCTGAGCCAGAAGAGGTCTTCTCCCCGACCTAAAATGCAGCCAAAAGTCCTCACAAATGGAATTTCCAGGGCTGCACCATCACCATTGCATCTCATCCCCAAATAAAATCATGGGGAAAAATCCACACACCCCCCGGAGCTTGTCCTTCCCCTCACCGCTTCCACAACCACCCACCCCTGAACAGCTGGAAGCAGCCACCAACATCTGGCCAGCGTCGTGCCCCAGTGACCCCAAAGCGGGTCAGACCGTGGCGGTTTCAGCCCTGTGAGGCCCTTGGCAGGTGCCAGCTGGGATTGGGCTCAGGTCAGGAAGTGGCCAGCGCTGGAAAACATCAGCCCAGGTGGTGAAATTCGGGGCAAAGACCATGAGGAAATTGGGATCTGTAATGGACTCAGCTTGGGCAACGCCAGCACAGCCTTCCCCAGGGGCTTCTGACCAAAAATAGCTCAGCTGGAGACTTCCATCAGGATTTTATGTTGCTCCTGGAAGAGTTTTTGGCTCCATCCTTATCCAAGGGATGCTCTTGCAGCATTCCAGCACCACCAGCTCCAGCTCAAGGAATGGAGGGAGGTGTCAACCCCAGCCCTGGAGACACCAAATCTCTTCCACATCCATCAGGTTTGAACACTGGATCCTCCTGGACTTCACTTTTTACCTTTAAACCAGGACTATGGGATCCTGGGCTGCATTCAGCAGAGTGTGGCAGCAGAGCCAGGGAGGTTCTCTTCTCCTTCTACTCTGCCCTGCTGAGACCTCCCCTGGAATATTGCATCCAGCTCTGGGCTCCCCAGCTCAGGAGGGACAGGGAGCTGCTGCAGAGAGGCCAAGGGAGGGCTATGAGGCTGCTGAAGGGACTGCAGCACTGCCTGGGGAGGAGAGGCTGAGAGCCCTGGGGGTGTTCAGTCTGCAGAGGAGAAGGCTGAGAGGGGATTTAATAAGTGTCTATAAATATCTGAGGGCTGGGGGTCAGGAGGGAGGGCACAGGGACAGCTTCTGCTCACTTTCAACCTGTGATAGGAGAAGGGGCAATGGACATAAACTGCAGCACAAGGAGGTTCCACCTCAGCATGAAGAGAAACTTCTTGACTGTGAGGGTCCCAGAGCCCTGGAGCAGGCTGCCCAGAGAGGTTGTGGAGTCTCCTTGTCTGGAGCCTTCCCAGCCCTGTCTGGATGTGTTCTGTGTGACCTGTGCTGGATTCTATGCTCCTGCCCTGGCAGGGGGGTTGGACTCAAGGAACTCTGGAGGTCCCTTCCAACCCTTAACATCCTGGGATCCTGGAATTCAAACCCTCTCCATGCTAGGCAGGGATTGAAGTCCACCAAACCCTTCCAGTCCTTGGACTGAAGCCAGGCAGATGCTCTGCATCCGGAAAAGCAATAACCCAGAAGCCAATAAAGGCAATTAGCCATGATTGGCTTTTCATTGATCCCAATTCCTCAGCACTGGGTCTAGGGTCAAGTTCCCCAGCGTTGCTCAGTGGCTTCCCAGTCCTGGGCTGTGCCAGGTTTGGTGCCTTTTCACCCATTAAAGACGGCAAAGAGGGGAACACAAAGGGAATCTCTGGTTTAGCCATTAGAGGGGGGGGGAAGCTGGCCATTGAAGGGGTGGGGAAGAAGGTCTTGCAGAGGTTGGTTTTTGCCTTTCAGCCTCTGGTTTGCATTTTTAGGGCATGGAAACGTGGGGAGAAAAAGAGGCTAAAAATAACCTGGGTGAGTCACGGCGCAGCGCTGGGAGGTGGCGTGCCGACGGAGCCCGGCCGAAAGCCCTGGGCAGGGCAGGGAGGGAAAGCCATTTTCCCTCCACATTCCCACATTCACAGGAGCAGATTCCTCTCCCCCCTCCAAAAGGAGAAAGGAAAAGAGGGATCTGGACCCACTTATAGCCGGCAAGATATCTGCATACAGCCGGGTGGACAGAACGCTGCTTTTCCTTGCCCAGCAAACCCCCCCTTGGATCTCCCACACCACCTTCATGCCACCAAAAGTGCCCCCACCCCCAAAAGGAAAAAGGGGGGATGTGCTTTTTCCCCCATTCCCATAGCACTGAGCAGAAATAATCCCAAGCTCTTCCCTTCAGGAGCTCTTTCTGGAGCCAGCGGCCGCTAAGGATCGTGATTAATTGTTAATGCCCATCAGCAGACAGCAGCAGGCTCCTGCCTCTCCCTTTGCAGGGATCCACCTTTTGGGTTGATTTCTGATGAATTTGGTGGTTTGGGTGTTTGTTTGGTTTTTTTATCCCATGGTGGGGACTATGCCTGAAGGGAATTTGAGATGTTTGGAGTTTTTTTTGGAGTCCAAGCCCCAGGAGGTTCTCAGCCTGGGGAGAACAGGGGTGGGGATAGCATCAGGGAATCACGGAGTATCTTGGGTTGGAAGAGACCTTCAAGCTCACCCAGGCCAACCTTCCACCCAGCACTGCAAGGTCACCACCAAACCACAGCCCTGAGCACCAGGCCACATTCTTGCCTGCTTGCTGCCCAGAGGCTGGCAGCTGCCACCTCCCCAGGGCCACCGACCTTGGCTCAGGGTCACTGTGATAAGGGAAATGTGAGCAAGAATCGTGGTGACAGTGCCCCTGCAGTCCCACCAGCAACCCCCCCCTCACACTGCATCCCATCACCCTCCCCTCCACAGCATCACCATCCCAACAGGAATCTACCCAAAATTGCTCCAGGTTTAGGAACTCTCCAGAGGTTTGGGGGGGGGAAGGGTTGCAGCAGCTGGATCCTGCCTGGCGCTGAGCGTCCCGGAGGAGCTGCGGCTTTGCTCCCTGAGCGTCGGCTTCCCTTGCAGGCAGATGCTGGCCTGCCCATCCCATGCTCCCTGCCAAGTTTGTCAAAGCCCCAAAAAGCTGCTTTTTCACCCCAAACAGCCCTAACTGGCTGATTTAAGGCATCCTGACAGCTGGTGGCACAGAGGGAGCATCCCCACTGGGATGCCTGTGAGGAGCTTTCTGCAGCTGGTTATTTATGGGGAGAGCAGAGAGGGGCTGGGGGAGGATTTTGAGGCTGAATTGCAGAGATGTTTGGGACAGGGAGTTGCAGAAAGGCAAACTGGGAGCATTGTTGCTGCTGCAATGGAAGGGTGAGCTGGGGGTGCTGGTGAGCTCCTCTCCCTGGGGGCTGCCAGGCAGAAGGGGACCTGGGAGTACTGGTTGGCAGCAGCTGAACATGAGCCAGCAGTGTGCCCAGGTGGCCAAGAAGGCCAAGGGCATCCTGGCCTGCATCAGGAAGAGTGTGGCCAGCAGGAGCAGGGAAGTCCTTCTGCCCCTGTGCTCAGCACTGCTCAGGCCACACCTGGAGTCCTGTGTCCAGCTCTGGGCTCCTCAGGTCAGGAAAGAGGTTGAGTTGCTGGAAGGTGTCCAGAGAAGGGCAACAGAGCTGGGGAGGGGTCTGGGGCACAGCCCTGGGAGGAGAGGCTGAGGGAGCTGGGGTTGCTTAGCCTGCAGAAGAGGAGGCTCAGGGGAGACCTTCCTGCTCTCTGCAACTCCCTGAAGAGAGGTTGTAGCCAGGTGGGGGTTGGTCTCTTCTCCCAGGCACCCAGCCCCAGAACAAGAGGACACAGTCTCAAGCTGTGCCAGGGGAATGTTAGGCTTGAGCTTAGCAAGAAGTTCTTCCCAGACAGAGTGATTCCCTCTGGGATGTGCTGCCCAGGGAGGGGGTGGGGGTGGCATCCCTGGAGGTGTTTAAGCAGAGCCTGGATGAGGCACTTGGTGCCAGGGTCTGGTTGATCAGTTGGGGTTGGGTGATTGGTTGGACTTGGTGACCTTGGAGGTCTCTTCCAAGCTGGCTGACTCTGTGGTTCTGTGATGCAGGTTGTGATGCTGCACACTTCCAGCTGGAGAAGGAATTCCTGACCTGAGCTTTGTGCCTTGCACAGGTTTCTAGGAGTAGCAGGAAGAGTTTAAATTTGAGCAATGCCATCACGGAGAAACAAAAGCTTCCTGCTCCCTGCTGCATTCACAGGTGGTTGCATCGGTGTGTGGAATGCAGCTGGGATTGCACTAGATGACCTTTGGAGGTTCCTTCCAACCTGGATTGTTCTATGATTCTAAGGAAGATTGAAAGAGCTTCCAAGGCCTGCACAGGCTGAGAGCTGGGCAGAAAGCAACCTGCTGAGGCTCAGCAAGGATGAGAGCAGAGTCCTGCAGCTGGGCAGGAAGAACAAACTGCAGCAGTTGAGGCTGGAGGAGATCTGCTGGAGAGCAGCCCCAAGGAGAAGGACCTGGGAGTGCTGGGGGGCAGCAAGCTCTGCATGGGACAGCAATGAGCCCTGGGGGCCAAGAGGCCAAGGGGGTCCTGGGGGGCATTCAGAGGAGTGTGGCAGCAGAGCCAGGGAGGTTCTCCTCCCCCTCTGCTCTGCCCTGCTGAGACCTCCCCTGGAATACTGCATTCAGCCCTGGGCTCCCCAGCTCAGGAGGGACAGGGAGCTGCTGCAGAGAGGCCAAAGGAGGCTACAAGGCTGCTGCAGGGACTGCAGCACTGCCTGGGGAGGAGAGGCTGAGCCCTGGGGGTGTGTAGTCTGAAGAGGAGAAGGCTGAGAGGGATCTGATCAATGAGGGCTGGGGGTCAGGAGGGAGGGCCAGGGCCAGGCTCTGCTCACTGTGCCCTGGGATAGGCCATGGGGCAATGGATGGAAACTGCAGCACAGGAGGCTCCAGCTCAGCATGAGGAGGAACTTCCTCCCTGTGAGGGTCCCAGAGCCCTGGAGCAGGCTGCCCAGAGAGGTTGTGGAGTCTCCTCTGGAGCCTTCCCAGCCCTCTCTGGAAGTGTTCTGTGTGCCCTGTGCTGGATTCTGTGCTCCTGCCCTGGCAGGGGGGTTGAACTTGATGGTCTTCAAAGGTCCCTTCCAACCCCCTAACATCCTCTGATCTGTGATCCTATGACCCCATGATGATCCATGGGAGCCCATTCTGGGTTTCATTGATTAACTGATTTAATGACACTCCCCCCCCTCTACACAAGGGTGAACTTTCCCCCCTTTCCCAAGCACCCCCAGGGGACACTTAGGACCCTGGGTGTTGGCATCCCCCAAGCTGTAAAAGGCTAGAAAGGGAAAGCAGCAGCTCCAAACTCCTCTTATCTTGCCTTTCAAACCCCTTGAGCTGTGGGCAAGACGAGCTTTGCTCTCCCCCCACCCCCTTCCCCCTGCCATCTCCTCACTGGACTGGGAAGTGCCCAGTTTCTGCGCTGGGAATAGGTTGGAGCAAGCTTGCTCCGGCAATTACCTCCCTGCAGGAAGGTGGATTAACCCTCATTACCTAATTAACTCGCTGAATAATAATTAGTCAGGTATTTCTTTGCTCTTCAGTCATGAAGCTGCTTTTGCAGGGGCATGTTCCAGAGCGGGGCCAGGACTTCAAACACTTCGCTGCTCACTCAGAAGCACAAAAAAGACCTCCTCAGCACCCTGCCTCCCCCCAGGGCAGGAGCAGCAGCCCAGTGCCCCCAGTGCCCCCAGTGCCCCCCTGCTGGCAGCGCTGGGATGGGGCTGAGGTTGGAATTCGGGGGGGGGGGGGGGGATTATCACCCTCCCAAGATGATGGAACTTGGTTTGGAGGGGGGCATTATCCTCCTGGGATGATGGAATTGGGGGGGGGGGGGGGGGGGGGGGGTGTGTTGGAGTTGGAATCATTCCAGGAGGATGCAGTTGGATTGGGGAGGGAGTGGGGCATTATCCTCCCAGGATGATGGAATTTGGGGGGGATTTTGGGGTCCATTATCCTCCCAGGATGATGGAATTTGGGGGGGATTTTGGGGTCCATTATCCTCCCAGGATGATGGAATTTGGGGGGGAAGGGGAGGTTGGAGTTGGAATCATTCCAGGAGGATGCAGTTGGATTGGGGGGGGGGGGGGGGGGGGGGGGGGGGCGGGGGGGGAGGCATTATCCTCCCAGGATGATGGAATCTGGGGGGGATTTGGGGGTCCATTATCCTCCCAGGGTGATGGAATCTGGGGGGAAAGGGGAGGTTGGAGTTGGAATCATTTCAGGAGGATGCAGTTGGATTTTTGGGGTCCATTATCCGCCCAGGATGATGGAATCTGGGGGAGTGGGAAGGGGGATTGGAGTTGGAATCATTCCAGGAGGATGGGGTTGAAGTTTTGGGGTGGCATTATCCTCCCAGGATGATGGAATCTGGGGGGGGGAAGGATTTTTGGGGTCAATTATCCTCCCAGGATGATGGAATCTGGAGGGGGAAGGATTTTTGGGGTCAATTATCCTCCCAGGATGATGGAATCTGGGGGGGGGAAGGATTTTTGGGGTCAATTATCCTCCCAGGATGATGGAATCTGGAGGGGGAAGGATTTTTGGGGTCCATTATCCTCCCAGGATGGTGGAATCTTGGGGCATAGAGGAGAGGAGGTTGGAGTTGGAGGATCCAGGAGTTGGAGTTCCAGGAGGATGGGGTTGGATTTTTGGGGTCCATTATCCTCCCAGGATGATGGAATCTGGGGGGGAGGAGAGGGAGATTGGAGCTGGGATCGTTCCAGGAGGATGCAGTTGGCTTTTGGGGGTCCATTATACTCCCAGGACGATGGAATATGGAGGAGGGGAATGGGGTTAGCATCATTCCAGGGGGAGGTAGTTGGATTTTGGGGGGGGGGGGGTGTCAGTATCCTCCCAGGATGATGGAATCTGGGGGGGGGGGGAATGGAGTTGGGATCAATCCAGGAGGATGCAGTTTGATTTTTGAGGCTCATTATCCTCCCAGGATGATGGAATTTGGGAGCTTTTGGAGCTGGGATCATTCCAGGGGGATGCAGTTGGATATTTTGGGGTCCCTCATCCTCCCAGCATGATGGAATTTGGGGAGTTTGGAGTTAGCTTCATTCCAGAAGGATCCAGTTTGATTTTTGAGGATCATAATCCTCCCAGGATGATGGAATTTGGTTGTTTTGGGGAGTAAGTATCATTCCAGGGGGATGCAGTTGGATTTTGGGGGGGTCATTATCCTCCAGGATGATGGAATTGGGGGTGGTGGAGTTAGCATCATTCCAGGGGGATGCAGGTGGATTTTGGGGGGGTCATTATCCTCCAGGATGATGGAATTTGGGAGCTTTTGGAGCTGGGATCATTCCAGGAGGATGCAGTTGGATTTTCTGGGGTCCATTTTCCTCCCAGGATGATGGAATTTGGTTGGGTTTGGGGAGTTAGCATCATTCCAGGAGGACTTTTTGGGGGGGGTCTTCACACTCTCAAGGTGATGCCCTTGGATTCTGGGGGCTCATTTTTCTCCCAGGACACTGAAACTTGGATTCTTGAGGTGTCATTTCCCTCCTGCAATGAGGTGCTTTGGCTTTTGGGAAGCTCCTCACCCTTCCAGAATGAAGCAGTTTGATCTCCTGGGCTCATAACCCTCCCAGGATCAGGCAGTTTCCTCTGGGGGAGGTCATCTTCACCCCAAGATGATGCAATTGTATTGGGGGGTGGGGGTGGGGGTCATCACCCTCCCAGGATAACTCAATGTGAGGGTTTCTGAGGGGTTCATCATCCTTCCAGGATGGAGCAGTTTGGTTTTCTGGGGTCATAACCCCCCTGGAATGATGGATTTTGATCTTTGGGGGGGGGCATGATCCAGGCAGGATGATGCAGGTTGATTCTGGGGGGGTCATTTGCATAGAATCATAGAATCAATAAGGTTGGAAGAGACCTCAAAGATCATCCAGTCCAAGCTGTCACCCAAGACCTCCTGACAGCTAAACCGTGGCTCCAAGTGCCACATCCAATCCCCTCTTGAACACCTCCAGGGATGGGGACTCCACCACCCCCCTGGGCAGCACATTCCAATGGCCAACAACTCTCACTGGGAAGAACTTTCTCCTCACCTCCAGCCTACACCTCCCCTGGCACATCTTGAGACTGTGTCCTCTTGTTCTGGGTGCCTGGGAGAAGAGACCAACCCCCACCTGGCTACAACCTCCCTGCAGGGAGTTGGAGAGAGCAAGAAGGTCTCCCCTGAGCCTCCTCTTCTGCAGGCTAAGCAACCCCAGCTCCCTCAGCCTCTCCTCCCAGGGCTGTGCTCCAGACCCCTCCCCAGCTTTGTTGCCCTTCTCTGGACACCTTCCAGCAGCTCAACCTCTTTCCTGACCTGAGGAGCCCAGAGCTGGACACAGGACTCCAGGTGTGGCCTGAGCAGTGCTGAGCACAGGGCAGGATGAGCTCCCTGCTCCTGCTGGCCACACTGTGCCTGATGCAGGCCAGGATCCCAGGATGATGCAATTGGCTGTTTTGGGGGATCATCATCATTCCAGAACGATGGAATTTGAGGTTTTGGGGGGATCATCATCCTTCCAGGATGGAGCAGTTTGGTTGTCTGGGCTCATAGCCCCCCTGGAACGATGGAATTTGATTTTTAGGGGGCCATAATCCAGGCAGGATGATGCAATTTGATTCTGGGGGGGGGTCATTTTCACCCCAGGAGGATGCAATTGGCTGTCTTGGGGGATCATCATCATCATTCCAGAACGATGGAATTTGAGTTTTAGGGCAGCATCACCCTCACAGGACGATTCAATTTGCATTGTTCTGGGGAGGGGGCTGGGGGGTTGCTCCCAACCAAGGCTCAGCTGCCCTCTCCATAACCCTTTCTCCCCAAACTCATGACTCAGCATCTCCCCAAAACAATTCCAGAGGCGGATTGCAAAACTCCTGACTTGTCCTGCTGCTTTCCAGGGCAGGGAAGGAGGAAAAACCAAGCTGCCAGCTTGCCTCCAAACAACAAACCCTCCCCCCTCCACCACCTCCCAACCCCTTCTCTGTCAGCATTGGGAGGCATTTAGGTTTTTATGTTGGCTTTCCAGGTGCTGAAGAACAAAAGGCTTGGATGGAAATCATCTGGAGGATGATTATTACTTATTAATTATTATTATTCTTCTTCTTCCCCTCTTCATCAGGTGAAGAGTCAGCAGGCTCACACCCAGAGCCATGATGGGGGAGATAAAGCTCAGCTCACAGCCCCTTTCCTGGTGGATTTGGGGATGTTTTCCCTGGGTTTGGGAGGTGGGGGGCCTGATGCAAAGGGGTTAGGAGAGGCTCAGCAGCAAGCAGCTCCCCCTCCAGCCCCCTCCTTGGCTGATTCTCTGGCGGTGCTGGGCCCAGGGCCCCTCCAGCCTCCCAATTAAAAGAATTAAGGGAAGGAAATTGGAAGCAGGGCCCCCGCTGCACCTCCTCAGGGGTAATTAAAGCCCCGGGGTTTAATGAGCTGCTCATTAAATCCAAAAGCAGGAGGAAAGGGAAAGTCTCTGCTCACCAGAAGGGAGCAGAGACATCGGAGCAGGGGGCTTGGACCCCTCGCACCCGTGGGCTGCCGTCGAGGTCCTGCTGCAGGGCAATGGATTGGCTACGACATTCCCAGCTCTGGGAGGCTTTCCTGGCTGGATGCAGCTGCAGAGGGGACACCAAGAGGATTTTTGCTTTTCTTCCACCTTCTCTGGGCCCTTTGCAGGGTTTAAGGCTTTGAAATCCAAATTCAAAGATCCAGCAGAGCCTGCAAGTCCTCAGGGGCACAGCGGCCCCGGCGGCTCCCAGGCTGGATGCTCCTTCCCCATTCCTGCCGCTGGGACTGGGATGGGACCAGGTCAAAGCCCCAGAGCTTGCCCCAGGGCTGCGGGCAGGGCCTGACCCCTGACCCCTCCCAAAGCATTCAGGTGCAAAATCTTCCCCTTCCCTTTCAGTCTGCACCTGCAGCACTGCCTCCTGCCCTCTGCAGGCTGTGCTTCACCTGGAATTCCATGGAATCCTCTGCAATCCACACACCCATCCTGTGCAATCCTATGGAATCCCATGCAAGACAACTGAATCACATGCAGGCATGCCATCCATCCCTGTGCAATCCCATGCAGTGAAATCCCAAACCACCCCATCCAATCAATCCAAGCAATCCCACTGAATCCCAGGCAATTCCATGAAACCCTGTACAATCATCCCAGGCAACCCCATCCCACCCTATGCAATCATTCCATGTAATCCCATTGAATCCCATGCAATCCTATGGAACCCTATGCAATCATTCCATGTAATCCCATCACATCCCATGCAGTCCTATGGAACCCTATGCAATCATTCCATGCAATCCCATTGCATCTCATGCAATTCCATGAAACCCTATGCAACCATTCCTGCAATCCTACTAAATCCCATGCAATTCCATGCAGCCCTATACAGTCATTCCATGCAATCCCATGCAGTCCCATTGAATCCCATGCAATTCCATGCAGCCCTATATAGTCATTCCATGCAATCCCATGCAGTCCCATTGAATCCCATGCAATTCCATGCAGCCCTATATAGTCATTCCATGCAATCCCATGCAGTCCCATTGAATCCCATGCAATTCCATGCAGCCCTATATAGTCATTCCATGCAATCCCCTGAAACCCTGTGCAATCATTCCCTTCATTCCCATTGAATCCCATGCAATCCCAGGCAATTCCATGGAATCCTACACAGTCATGCCATGCAATTCCATTGAATCTCATGCAACCCACCAAACCCTACCCAATCCCAGGCAATTCCATGCAATCCCAATGCATTGCCACATGCTCATCCCACACACCCCCATGCAGTCCACACAACGATCCCACACAATCCTCCCCGGAACCATTCCATGTAATCCCATGCAATTCCATGCAATCCTATGCAACCCCATCCAACCCTATGCAATCATTCATGTAATCCCATCAAATCCCATGCAATCCTATGGAACCCTATGCAATCATTCCATGTAATCCCATTGAATCCATTACAATCCCATGCAACCCTATGCAAACATTCCATGCAATCCCATTGAATCCCATGCAACACCATGCAACCATTCCATGCATTCCCATTGAATCCCATGCAATCCATCAACCAAAACCTACCCAATCCCAATGCATTTCCATGTGCTCATCCCACACACCCCCATGCAGTCCAGGCAACCATCCCACACAATTCCCTGCAACCATCCCATGCAATCCCCCCCCGGAACCATCCCACACAATCCCCCCCTGGAACCATCCCACACAATCCCCCCCTGGAACCATCCCACACAATCCCGCCTGGAACCATCCCACACAATCCTCCCTGGAACCATCCCACACAATCCCCCCTGGAACCATCCCACACAATCCCCAGGAACAATCCCACACAATCTCCCCCTGGAACCATCCCACACAATCCCCCCTGGAACCATCCCACACAATCCCCTGGAACCATCCCACACAATCCCCTGGAACCATCCCACACAATCCCCTGGAACCATCCCACACAATCCCCCATGGAACCATCCCACACAATCCCCCCTGGAACCATCCCACACAATCCCCTGGAACCATCCCACACAATCCCCCCTGGAACCATCCCACACAATCCCCTGGAACCATCCCACACAATCCCCCATGGAACCATCCCACACAATCCCCTGGAACCATCCCACACAATCCCCCCTGGAACCATCCCACACAATCCCCTGGAACCATCCCACACAATCCCCTGGAACCATCCCACACAATCCCCCCTGGAACCATCCCACAAAATCCCCCCCTGGAACCATCCCACACAATCCCCCCTGGAACCATCCCACACAATCCCCTGGAACCATCCCACACAATCCCCTGCAACCATCCCACACAATCCCCTGGAACCATCCCACACAATCCCCCCTGGAACCATCCCACACAATCCCCTCCTGGAACCATCCCACACAATCCCCCCTGGAACCATCCCACACAATCCCCTGGAACCATCCCACACAATCCCCTGCAACCATCCCACACAATCATCCCCTGGAACCATCCCACACAATCCCCTGGAACCATCCCACACAATCCCCCCTGGAACCATCCCACACAATCTCCCCCTGGAACCATCCCACACAATCCCCTGGAACCATCCCACACAATCCCCTGGAACCATCCCACACAATCCCCCCTGGAGCCATCCCACACAATCTCCCCCTGGAACCATCCCACACAATCCCCCCTGGAACCATCCCACACAATCCTCCCAGGAACCATCCCACACAATCTCCCCCTGGAACCATCCCACACAATCTCCCCCTGGAACCATCCCACACAATCCTCCCAGGAACCATCCCACACAATCCCCTAGAACCATCCCACACAATCTCCCCCTGGAACCATCCCACACAATCCCTTGGAACCATCCCACACAATCCCCCGTGGAACCATCCCACACAATCCCCTGGAACCATCCCACACAATCATCCCCTGGAACCATCCCACACAATCATCCCCTGGAACCATCCCACACAATCCCCCCCTGGAACCATCCCACACAATCCCCTGGAACCATCCCACACCATCCCCCCTGGAACCATCCCACACAATCCCCTGGAACCATCCCACACAATCCCCCCTGGAACCATCCCACACAATCCCCCCTGGAACCATCCCACACAATCTCCCCCTGGAACCATCCCACACAATCCCCCCTGGAACCATCCCACACAATCTCCCCCTGGAACCATCTCACACAATCCCTTGGAACCATCCCACACAATCCCCCCTGGAACCATCCCACACAATCCCCTAGAACCATCCCACACAATCTCCCCCTGGAACCATCCCACACAATCCCTTGGAACCATCCCACACAATCCCCTGGAACCATCCCACACAATCCCCCCTGGAACCATCCCACACAATCATCCCCTGGAACCATCCCACACAATCCCCTGGAACCATCCCACACAATCCCCCCTGGAACCATCCCACACAATCCCCCCTGGAACCATCCCACACAATCCCCTCTGGAACCATCCCACACAATCCCCCCTGGAACCATCCCACACAATCTCCCCCTGGAACCATCCCACACAATCCCCCCTGGAACCATCCCACACAATCCCCCCCTGGAACCATCCCACACAATCCCCCCCTGGAACCATCCCACACAATCCCCCCTGGAACCATCCCACACAATCATCCCCTGGAACCATCCTACACAATCCCCTGGAACCATCCCACACAATCCCCCCTGGAACCATCCCACACAATCCCCTGGAACCATCCCACACAATCCCTCCTGGAACCATCCCACACAATCCCCCCTGGAACCATCCCACACAATCCCCTGGAACCATCCCACACAATCCCCCCTGGAACCATCCCACACAATCCCCTGGAACCATCCCACACAATCCCATGCAATTCCCACTCCATCCCACAAAGCAGCCCCTGCAGGCAGGGGTGGGCTGGAGGCAGAGTCAAGCCCCCGGCGCTGGGTTTTGAGCACCAGATTCTTTGCATAAGAGAGCGATAGGAAAGCGCTGGAGCGGGGACAGCTTCCCGGCGCATTCCGGCACGCCGCAGAACCTGCCCGGCCGCGGCCCTGCCCCTGCCCCTGGCTCTGAGGGATGCTCACAGCGTCCCCAGAGAGTCCCAACCCACACCCCCCCCACACCCCCCAGCAGGGTCCTTCGGCCGCCTCACATCCCGGGTTGGGGGTGAGGAGGGGTGAGCCGAGCGCTCTGCTGCGGGGAGTGATGCCGCTGGGATGGATCCAGAGCTTTGGGAATGTCAGAGCAAGGTCAGGATGGGATCCTGTCGGAGCTTGCCAGGTTCCCACGCAGCTGCTTTGATCCTGCCTGCCATGTGCAGCCTCCCCAGATTCTTGTGGCTTTTGAACTCACCCAGCGTTGGGTTTCTGCTGTATTTTTACCTCTCTTCCCACTTTCCCCAGCTCACAGCGAGGGGGGGGAGGGGTTGTGTCAAAATTTTAGGGGTCCTCCCTCTCTCCCCCACCCCATTGCCAAGGACCCCCCCCCAAAAAATGATGCCTGTGGCTTTTGCAAGGGGAGCCAAGAAAAAAACCAACCAACCAATCCCTTTGCTTCCCATAAAAACCAAGGTCAAGTCCTGGCAACACCCACTCCAAGCTGATCCATCCTGGAGCTGCAGGGACCTGCCCCCCAGCCTGGCCACGGGAGCCCCAACATTTGGGGGGGGGGCATAAGGGGGGGCCAGGCCAAGGCCTGTTGGTGCCTGTTGCAGTAATTGGGGCCCCGTCACCGGCTGGCAGCTGGCGAGGGCGGCGGAGCTCTGCTCCGGCACGTTGGGCTGCAGGGGAGGCTGAGTCCTGGGGAGCTTCATGACACCCATGGCAGCCACTGCCCAGGGAGCTGGGGAGGGAGAGTGTCCATGGGGGAAGGAAAGGCTGAAGAAGACCTGTGGGGTGAAGAACATTTTGTGGACTGAAGGAGATCTGTGGAGGGAAGAATATCTGCAAGGCAGAGGACATCCACGGGATGAAGCACAGCCATGGGGCAAGGATATCCGTGGGGAGAAGAGCATTCCACTGCACATCTGTGGGGCAAAGGACATACATGGGGAGAGGGACAGCTGGGGGGGGAGGAAGGACGTCCACAGAAGGTGGAGGGCATGCCTGGGGTGAAGAAGAACCTCCATGGTGTGATGGACACCTGCGGAGCAAAGGACATCCATGGGGTGAAGGGTGTCACAGAATCATGGAATTGTCAGGCTTGGAAGGGACCCCAAGGCTCAGCCAGCTCCAACCCCCTGCCATGGGCAGGGACACCTCACACCACAGCAGGTTGCTCACAGCCACCTCCAGCCTGGCTGCAAACACCTCCAGGCAGGAGGCTTCCACCACCTCCCTGGGCAACCTGTGCCAGGCTCTCACCACCCTCGTGGGGAACAACTTCTTCCTCACATCCAATCTCAATCTCCCCACTTCTAGTTTTGCTCCATCCCCCCCAGTCCTATCCCTCCCTGACACCCTCAAAAGTCCCTCCCCAGCTTTCTTGGAGCCCCCTGCAGATCCTGGAAGGCCACAAGAAGGTCTCCTCAGAGCCTTCTCTCCAGTCTGCATTGGGCGCCCAGGGATGGGCTGCTAAGGGGGGGGTCTTGGATTTTAGGGTGACATCCCAGCCAGGCTCCAGCAACTCTTCCAGGCTGTGGGGAGGAGGAGGAGGAGGAAAAGATGAAGTAGGAGGAAAATTAGAAGGAGGATGAGGATGAGGAGCTGCTTACTCATAGCAAGCTGTTGCCCAAGGGCGAGGGCAGCAGGGCTGGGCGTGTGCCGGCCTGACGCGGGGGCGATGGGCACCGTCTTGCCCGCAGCAGGCTGCTGCCTCCTCCCGCCTCCCCCGGGCTCCTCATCCTCCCTCTGCCGCTTCCCGGGATGCTCCGGAGCTGCGTTCCTCCTCCCGGCTGGGGACCCGCGATGTGGGGCCAAGGTCTTTCCCAAGGTCACGGTCGTGGCCCACAGCACTCCCTGGCAGCAAACTCCGGGGCTGGGGTGGGGATCGTGTGTGTCCCCCGCTCAGGGACCCGCTCCTTTCTGAGCCAAACTCAGCCAATTCGCCCCCAAAGCTGCCCCCTCGCAGCCCTGGGTGTGGCAGGTGCTGGAGGGGGCTGCGTGTGGTGCCAGCTGCGTTCCACCTCCATTGTCTCAAAGGAAACTACAACACTGAACCCCAAAAACTCAATTTCACCCTCCCCGGGTGGGGTTTGGCCCCGAGGATGCGGCCGGGGGCGGGCAGCGGGGCTGGGGCTGGCGGGGGGGGAGCTCTGCAGAGCACTCCCGGCGCGCTCGGCTGCGCTGCAGAGCTCACCGGTGGCTCCCCTCGTGTGCCTTGTGTGCTTGCTGCTGTGCACACTTGCTCCCCTTGCACACTCGCTGCTGTGCACACCTACCCCCTGAAGCGATTGGCACATTTGCTTCCCTGCACTCATACTCCCCTTGCACACTTTGCCTCCCCTACACACTTGCTCCCCTTGCATGCTCGCTCCCTTTTCACGCTTTGCACCCTTGCTCCCTTGGCAAGCTTGCTCCTGTGCACACTTGATCCCCTTTCACACTCATTCTTTGCGGCTTGGTCCCCTTGCACACTCACTGCCTTTGCAATCTCACTCCCCTTGCACGCTGTCTCCCTTTGCAGCTCACTCCCCTCACACTCTCACTGCTTTCACATACTTGGCCCTTTGCACACTCACTCCCTCTGCATGCTTGCTCCCCTTTCATGCCTCTCCCTGTTCACACTTGCTTCCCTTCCTTACACACTTGATCCATTTGCATGCTGACTACCCTTGCACACTTGCTCCCCTCACACACTTCATCCTTTGCACACTTGCTCCCTCAGCAAGCTTGATCCCATCCATGCTTCATCTCCTTGGATGCTTTGCACGCTTGCTCCCTTTCCATCCTTGCTCCCCTTGCACACTCGCTGCCTGCCAGGTGCTCTGAGGCTGAACAAACCCAGGCAAGGAGAAATCTCCCCCCTGCCCACCCCCACCCCCCCCAAAACACACGTGTGCTGTGGGGGTGCGAGTGTGAGTCCCCCGCCCCGGTGCCACCAGCAGCACAAGATCGCTGGCCCCGCCTCGCCCCCTCCCCACCCCACCCTGGCCACCTACCCCTCCTGCTGGGGGGATTTTGGGGCGCGGAAGCCGCTCGCCCCCTTTCCCACGGCCCCAGCTCTCCCCCTCCCCCCTCCCCCCCCACGCCCGGGGGTTATTTTGGCCGCCCCCCGCGGTGTGAGCTTTTTCTCTCCCTTCCCTTCCCCTGCCCAAGATTTCCTCCCGGCTTCCCGACCCGCCTGTTTGTTCCCTTTCCCGCTCCCAAATCCCAGCTTTCTTTGTTCGCCCGACGGTAATTTTCCACCGGGGCCCCGAATCGGAGGCGACGCCGGCAGTCCCTGCTGGAGAAAGCGAAGATCCCGCTCCCCCCACCCCCCAAAAAAAAGATCATATGTGGGACTTTTCGAGGCACAAAGCTGCTCCTCTCTTTGCCCCACCGAATCCCTGCAGGATCCATTCCCAAGGAAAGCTTGGAAAGGTGTGAAAAGAGGTGGGGGGGGGGGGGGTGGGGAAGAAGCAAAACCAACCCCAAACACACACAAAAAAACACAACTAAGAAAGGTCATAACTACAATTCTGCCTGGAAGGGGTTTGCCCCTCTCTCCCCTCTCTCCCCTCCCTTCCCTCTCTCCCCTCTCTCCCCTCCCTTCCCTCTCTCCCCTCCCTTCCCTCTCTCCCCTCCCTTCCCTCTCTCCCCTCCCTTCCCTCTCTCCCCTCTCTCTCCCCTCTCTCCCCTCCCTTCCCTCTCTCCCCTCTCTCCCCTCCCTTCCCTCTCTCCCCTCTCCCCTTTCTCTTCCCTCTCTCCCCTCCCTTCCCTCTCTCCCCTCCCTTCCCTCTCTCCCCTCCCTTCCCTCTCTCCCCTCTCTCTTCCCTCTCTCCCCTCCCTTCCCTCTCTCCCCTCTCTCCCCTCTCTCTTCCCTCTCTCCCCTCCCTTCCCTCTCTCTTCCCTCTCTCCCCTCCCTTCCCTCTCTCCCCTCTCTCCCCTCTCTTCCCTCTCTCTCCTCTCTCTCCACTCTCTCCTCTCTCTCCTCTCTCCCCTCTCTCCCCTCCTGCCCCTTCCCTCCCCCCATCCTCCCCCCCATCCAAATTTTTCCAAACTTGGGGAAAATTGTTAAGTTTCTTTCCCTGGGAAATGAATGGAAGTCTGGATCTGGGATGCCAGAGGGCATCTGGGATACCAGAGAGCATCTGGAATGCCAGAGAGCATCTGAGATGCCAGTGAGCACCTGGAATGCCAGTGAACGTCTGGGATGCCAGTGAACATCTGGGATGCCAGTGAACATCTGGAATGCCAGAGAACATCTGGGATGCCAGTGAATGTCTGGGATGCCAGAGAACAGCTGGGATGCCAGTGAATGTCTGGGATCCCAGTGAATATCAGGGGTGCCAGAGAACAGCTGGGGTGCCAGAGAACAGCTGGGATGCCAGAGAACAGCTGGAATGCCAGAGAACATCTGGGATGCCAGTGAATATCTGGGGTGCCAGAGAACAGCTGGGATGCCAGTGAATGTCTGGGATCCCAGTGAATATCAGGGGTGCCAGAGAACATCTGGAATGCCAGAGAACAGCTGGGATGCCAGAGAACATCTGGGAGACTCCCACTATAAGATCCAAGCACTTGGATGGAGTTTTCCATAGGGATGCTGCTTTAGGATGAGCCAAAGGCTGGGACCCAGCTGGGCTGGGGGGCACTGAACAGGGGGGAGATGCTCAGCCAGGTCAGCCACAAAATGATCAATAGAAATATGGGGTGGAGGGTGGAGAGGGGGGTGGGGGAGGTGGTTTTGCAGCAGAAACCTGCAACATTAAATATCTAATATATGGGGAGGGGGCTTCTGGGGCTTGCTTACCCTAAACCCCCCCCACACACACACAATTGTATAGAAAAATATAGGAGGGGGGTGGGGGAGAGAGGTGAGGATGTCTCAAGGACTTTCTTGCCCTTAAAAGCTGCAAAACTGTATTAAAAATACATATACAGGGGAGGGGGAGGTCAGCTTTGCACCAAACCCCTGCAGAATTAGATCTATTTTACAAAAAAGGAGGGGTTCTGGGTCGTTTCACCCAAACCCCCCCAAAAAAATATAGATATAGAATCACAGAGCCACAGAACTGCCAGGGCTGGAAGGGAGCTCAAGGCTCAGCCAGCTCCAACCCCCTGCCATGGGCAGGGACACCTCACACCACAGCAGGTTGCTCACAGCCACCTCCAGCCTGGCTGCAAACACCTCCAGGCAGGAGGCTTCCACCACCTCCCTGGGCAGCCTGTGCCAGGCTCTCACCACCCTCATGGGGAACAACTTCTTCCTCACAGCCAAACTCAATCTCCCCACTTCTAGTTCTGCTCCATCCCCCCCAGTCCTATCCCTCCCTGACACCCTCAGAAGTCCCTCCCCAGCTTTCCTGCAGCCCCCTGCAGATCCTGGAAGGCCACAATGAGGTGTCCTGGGAGCCTTCTCCTCTCCAGCCTGCACAACCCCAACTCTATCAGGCTGTGCTCACAGCAGAGTAGCTCCAGCCCTCTGCTCCTCCTCCTGGCCCTTCTCTGGACACCTTCCAGCACCTCCAGAGCCTTCCTGGCACAGAGTCTCCAGAACTGGCCCCAGAGCTGCAGGGGAGGTCTCAGCAGAGTGGAGCAGAGGGGCAGAATCCCCTCCCTGGCCCTGCTGGCCACACTTCTCTTGCTGCAGCCCAGGCTCTGCTTGGCTCTCTGGGCTGCAAGTGCTCCCTGCTGGCTCCTGCTGAGCTTCTCCTCCCCCAGCACCCTCAAGGCCTTTTCTTCAGGGCTGCTCTCCAGCCAGTCCCTGCCCAGCCTGTATCAATGCTTGGGATTGCACACACACACACACACACACACACACATACATCTATATCTATCTGTAAGGGGGAGGTCAGTTTTGCACTAAGCCCCTGCAATATTCTATATATATTATAAATAAGGTGATGGGGGGGGGGGGGGGTGTTGGGGTCTTCTTTACCCTGAAAAGCCTCAAAATTATATAGATCAATATATATGGGGGGTGGGGGAGTGGGGTGTCTCAGGGGGACCTTTTTGCCCTAGAAAGCTGCAAAATATTCTATATGAACATCTCTAGGAGATGGTTTGGGGTCTTTTGGTTGTTGGTTTGGGTCTGGGTTTGGTTTGGGTTTGGGTTTTGGGGTTTTGTACCAGAAAGCCACAAAATCATCTATAAACACAGCCCCAACCAAACACATAAATTTAGAGAGTTTGGACACTAGAAAGCCTTAAAATTATCTATAACAATAAATAGGTAGGGGGGGGGGGGAGTCTGTTTTGTGCTGGAAAGTTTCTTCTCCCTCTCAGGTGGAACCTCCTGGGTGCCAGTTTGTGTCTATTGTCCCTTGGCCTTGATTCAGCAAGGCCAAGGGCTGAGTCCTGCACCTGGGTCACAACCACCCCAGGAAGGCTCCAGGCTGGGGGCAGAGTGCCTGGGAACTGCCCAGCAGAGAAAGCCCTGGGGGTGCTGGGTGACAGCAGCTGAAGATGGACCAGCAGTGCCCAGCTGGCCAAGAAAGCCACCAGCAGCCTGGCCTGGAGTAGCAATGGTGTGGCCAGCAAGAGCAGGGCAGGGATTGTGCCTCTGGGCTGAGCAGTGCCGAGGCTGCACTTCAAATCCTGGGTCCAGTTTTGGGCTCCAAGAAGGACATTGAGGGCTGGAGCAGGTTCAGAGAAGGGCAACAAAGATGGGGAAGGGTCTGGAGAGGAACAGCTGAGGGGGCTGGGGGTGTTGAGCCTGGAGAAGAGGAGGCTGAGGAAAGACCTCATTGCTCTCTGCAGCTCCCTGAAGGGAGGTTGTAGCCAGGTGGGGGTTGGGCTCTTCTCCCTAGTTTCAGGTGATAGAGCAAGAGGACACTACCTGAAATAATGGGGGGAGGGTTAGGTTGGCCATGAGGAACAATTTCTTTACTGCAAGAGTGGTGAGGGGTTGGCACAGGCTGCCCAGGGAGGTGGTGGAGTCCCCATCCCTGGAGGTGCTCAAGAAACCTGTGCCCATGGCACCTGGGGCCAGGGTTTGGTGCCCATGGGGGTGCTGGGCTGCTGGTTGGACCTGGATGATCTTTGGAGGCCTTTTCCAACCCAAACAGTTTTGTGTTCCTCTGTTTTGGGGGAGTTTTGTTGTTGTTGCCTAGAAAGCTGCAAAATCCCCTCTAAAAACATCTGGGGGAGGGAGTTTGTGGAGGTCTATTTTTTTTTTCCCCACTAGAAAGGCAGAAATCATAGAAACCTGATTAAAATAGATCAGTTGGGGGGGGGTGGGGGGTAAGGCTCTTTCTTTGTACTGCAAGGCTGAAAACAAATTATGTATCTCTAGATGATATATTCTGTAAGCAAAATAGCACTGTGGTAAGAGAGATGATGCACCCTGTGATATACAACAAGCAATGTGTGATATAGAATAGGTTATATCTCTTATCATAGAGAGTTGTGCAATGGTAGGGAGCAGAGCTGCTCAGTGTCCCCATCCACGCTCCAGCCAGCGACACTGAGCCACCCCCAGCAAGCCTGCAGAGGACCCCAAGCTGAGTGGTGTGGTTCCTAGCTCTGAAGGACCTCATCCATCCAGAGGGACCTGGACAGGCTGCAGAGGTGAGTGAAGGAGAAGGGAGGATGTAGCCAGCTGGGGGTTGGTCTCTTCTCCCAGGCAACCAGCACCAGAACAAGAGGACACAGTCTCAAGCTGTGCCAGGGGAGGTTCAGGTTGGATGTTAGGAAGAAGTTCTTCATCAAAAGAGAGATTGGCCATTGGGAATGTGCTGCCCAGGGAGGTGGTGGAGTCCCCATTCCTGGAGGTGTTAAGGAGAAGCCTGGATGAGGCACTTGGAGCCATGGTTAAGTTGCTCAGATGGTGCTGGGGGAGAGGTTGGACTTGGTGATCTCTGAGGTCTTTTCCAACCTGGTTAATTCTATTCCATTCCATTCCATTCCATTCTATTCCATTCCATTCCATTCCATTCCATTCCATTCCATTCCATTCTATTCATGAGGTTCAGTAAGGCCAAGTGCAAGGACCTGCACCTAGGTCGAGGCAACCCTCAGTATCAATCCAGGCTGGGGGATGAGGAGGTTGAGAGCAGCCCTGCAGAGGACTTGGGGGTGCTGGGGGGTGAGAAGCTGGACAGGAGCCAGCAATGGGCACTGGCAGCACAGGAGGCCAAGGGCAGCCTGGGCTGCAGCCAAAGCAGTGTGGCCAGAGCTGGAGAGAGAGGATCCTGCCCCTCTGCTCTGCTCTCTCAGACCTCACCTGCAGGCCTGGGCCCAGATATGGAACATGGACCTGATGGAGAGGGTCCAGAGGGTGACACAAAGATACTCAGAGGGCTGGAGAACCTCTCTTATGGAAGCAGGCTGGGAGAGCTGGGGCTGTTCAGCCTGGAGAAGAGAAGGCTCCAGGGAGACCTCAGAGCTGCATTTCAGTATCTGCAGGGGAGCTGCAGGCAGGCTGGGGAGGGACTGCTCAGAAGGGGCTGTGGGGAAAGGCTGAGGGGTAATGGTTTGAACCTGGAGCAGGGCAGAGTTAGGTTGGACATCAGGAGGAAGTTCTGCACGGGGAGGGTGGGGAGACTCTGGAACAGGCTGCCCAGGGAGGTGACTGAGGCTCTGTTCCTGGAGGCATTCAAGATCAGACTGGATGTGGCCCTGGGCAGCCTGCTCTAGCTGGAAGTGTCCCTGCTGAGTGCAGGGGGGGTTGGGCAAGATGCCCTTTGAGGCTCCCTTCCTAACACCTACCCTTCTGTAATGCTGTTAGGATAGGATAGGATAGGTTAAGGGTAAGGGTAGGGTAGGATAGGATAGGATAGGGTAAGGGTAAGGGTAGGGTAGGATAGGATAGGATAGGATAGGATAGGATAGGATAGGATAGGATAGGATAGGATAGGATAGGATAGGATAGGATAGGATAGGGTAAGGTAGGGTAGGGTAGGATAGGGTAAGGGTAGGATAGGATAGGATAGGATAGGGTAAGGGTAGGGTAGGGTAGGATAGGATAGGATAGCATAGGATAGGATAGGATAGGATAGGATAGGATAGGATAGGATAGGATAGGATAGGATAGGGTAAGGGTAGGGTAGGATAGGATAGGATAGGATAGGATAGGATAGGATAGGATAGGATAGGATAGCATAGGATAGGGTAGGGTAGGATAGGATAGGATAGGATAGGATAGGATAGGATAGGATAGGATAGGATAGGATAGCATAGGATAGGGTAGGGTAGGGTAGGGTAGGATAGGGTAAGGGTAGGATAGGATAGGATAGGATAGGGTAAGGGTAGGGTAGGGTAGGATAGGATAGGATAGCATAGGATAGGATAGGATAGGATAGGATAGGATAGGATAGGATAGGATAGGATAGGATAGGATAGGGTAAGGGTAGGGTAGGATAGGATAGGATAGGATAGGATAGGATAGGATAGGATAGGATAGGATAGGATAGGATAATGCCCTGCAATTAACCATTCCAATGTTATGCTCTCCTGAAGCCCAGCCTAACCCAAATGCTCTGAGTGAATGCATTCAGTAAATCCCACTCCTGAGCAGCCACCTGGAAGTTCTGATCCTTCAAACCCTTCCTGTGGAAAACTCCCAGATTTCTCCTTTTGAGTCCCTTTTCCTAAGGAGATGCAGAACAAGAACTGTCCCAGGGAGGGGAAAGCTGGGCTGAGACAAGCTCCTGAGGCTGGTGGCATCGGCCCTGGGCTCTTGGAGCATCACTGAAAGCCCAGGGGTGATGATTTTTCAGGACTATTTCCCAGGCTCCAAGGGAGCTGCTCCAGGTTTTCTCTGGGCATGCAGCTGGCAGTGGGGACCAGCAGCCACATCTGTGGTGCTCCCTTAGGGGGAAAGGCTGAGAGACTTGGGGCTCCTCAGGCTGGAGAAGGGCAGCCTGAGGGGAGACTTCATCAATGCTGATCAATTCTGCAAGGGTGGGTGGCAGGAGGATGGGGTCAGGCTCTTGGCAATGGTGCCCAGGGACAGGGCAAGGGGTGGCAGGCACAGAGCTGACCATAAGAAGTTCCTTCTAAACATGAGGAGGAGCTTCTTGAATCTGAAGCTGGCAGAGCACTGAACAGGCTGCCCAGAGAGGCTGTGGAATCTCCATCTCTGGAGAGATTGCAAACCCACCTGGATGTGCTCCTGGGTGACCACATCTGGGTGACTCTGCCTGGGCAGGGGGGGGTTGGGTCCCTTCCAACCTCACCACTCTGTGATTCTGTTATCCCATGGGATTTGTAGATTCATGGAAGGGTTTGGGTTGGAAGGGACCCCAAAGTTCATCCAGTTCCAACCCCCTGCCATGGGCAGGGACACCTCCCACCAGCCCAGGCTGCTCAGGGCCTCATCCAGCCTGGCCTTCAACACCCCCAGGCAGGGGACAGCCACAGCCTCCCTGGGCAGCCTGTGCCAGAGTCTCCCCAGCCTCACTCTCAACAATTTCTTCCTCCTCTCCAGTCTCAGTCTCCTCTCTCCCAGCTCAAAGCCATTGTCCTCATCCTGGCACTCCCAGCCCTTGTCCAAAGTCCCTCTCCAGCTCTCCTGGAGCCCTTCAGGCACTGGAAGGCTGCTCTGAGGTCTTCCCAGCCTGTCCTTTTAGGCTAGGTTCTGCAGCCTCTGATCATCTTGGTGGCCTCCCCTGGACCCTCTCCATGTCCCTCTTGTGCTTTACCTTAACACCAGCATGAGAACCTAATCCCAAGAGCCTGTGAATATGGGGCCTGAGGTGGTGGGACAGGGCCATGAAGGCAGGAGGGGAGCAGAGCTGCATGCCCCAGGGCAGGGGAAGGTCTGAGATGATGCAGAGAGTTTCAGCCTGGTGGGCACTGAGGCTTGGCTTAACCAGGAATGGATGAAGGGATTGGCATTTGGGAGGTGAGGCTTTGGCCTCAGCATCTTCCCTGGGTCAGGACATCTGCACCAGCCCAGGCTGCTCAGAGCCTCTTCCAGCCCGACTCAAGGCTTTCAGTGGTGGAAGTTCTCTGTCCTTGTTCCAGTCCCAATCTCCCTTCTCCCAGCTTCAATCCATCTCCCCTCATCCTGTCCCCACAAACCCTTGTCCAAAGCCAGGAGCTTGCAGCCTCCCCCCCGGGTCCTGCTGCCCTCCCTGGCACGCCAGGACCTCTCCTGGGGCATGAGCCCCGGTGGGATTTTCCAGGCTCTGTTGGGATATTCTCCACCATCCCGAGGGCTGAGGTGGCTCGGGGGGGGAGGGGGGTGGGTTGCCACCTGCCAGGTTCGTTTTCCTCTTCCCGGAACAGAAAGGAATCCAAAATAATCAAAGGCAGCGTCAGCAGGGGCACGGCAGGGGCAGGAAAATTCCAGAAAGCTGGGAAAAAACTCCTGTTTATTGACTTCAGGAAAAGCCAAAGAGCCCCTGCCGGAGCTATTGAAGGGATGGGCGTTGGGCTGCGGCGGGGAGGGGGAGACACAAAGGGCCGGGAACCCCCCACGGGGTGCGGGAGGAGAAGAGGAGGAGGAGGAGGAAGAGGCAGAGCCGCTCCTCAGCCACTCCGGGCCAGGCGCTCCCGCCCCGGCCGCAGGGATCTCGGCGTCACCGGAGCACGTGGGGGACACAGGGAAATGTTCTTCTGATGAGGAATATCGGTGACTAATTAGGGCCACTTCCAGTTCACTTAGTCTCGGAGCCTTTTCTGGTTCCATTATTTCAGTTTCGAGCCTTTTAGTTTTGCTTTCCCCGCCCCCCCCTCCCCCCCGGTTCTTTTATTTCACCTTCTTCCCCCTTCCTGCTATTTTTCCCAGAGATTTTTTTTTCCTCCATTATTTTCCCATTAAATTTTCAATCTTTTGTTTATTTTCTCAAGCTTCTTCTTTTCCATTCTTTGATTTTCCTATTCTTTGACTTTTTTCCCCATTCTTTTATTTCCCATCCTTTATTTCCCATCCTTTCGTTTTCCCATCCTTTATTTCCCATCCTTCCATTTTCCCATCCTTTATTTCCCATCCTTCCATTTTCCCATCCTTTTATTCCCATTCTTTCATTTTCCCATCCATTATTTTCCATCCTTTCATTTTCCCATCCTTTATTTCCCCATCCTTTTATTTCCCTAATATTTTATTATCATTCTTTTATTTTCCATCCTTTTATTTTTCCATCCTTCCATTTTCCCATCCTTTGTTTTCCATCCTTCCATTTTCCCATCCTTTATTTCCCATCCTTCCATTTTCCCATCCTTTTATTCCCATCCTTCCATTTTTCCATCCTTTTATTTTCCATCCTTCCATTTTTCCATCCTTTATTTTCCATCCTTCCATTTTCCCATCCTTTTATTCCCATCCTTTCATTTTCCCCTCCTTTTTTCCCCCCACTCTTTTATTTTCCCATCCTTTTATCTCCCCATTCTTTTATTTCCCCCGTATTTTTCCAGCCTTCATTTTCTTTTCCAGCCTTTTTGCCACCATTCTTTTATTTTCCAGCCTTTTCCTCATCCTTTTATTTCCCCTTTACTTCCCAATCTTTTTCCCCCCTGTCTTCTATTCCCCCATTCCTTTCTTTCCCCAACCTTTTCCCTCATGCTTTTATGCTCACATTATTTTTCCAACCTTTTCTTGTTCTTTCCTTTTATTTCCTCATCCTTTTCTTTTCCCATCCTTTTCTTTTCCCAATCGTTTTTCCATTCCCTCATTTGTCCTTTTTTTCCCCCATTCTTTTATATTCCCATTAATTTTCTATCCTTTTTTCCCTATTCTTTTACTTTTCCAATCTTTTATTTTCCCATTGGTTTACTTTTCCCTTCCCCCCCCCCAGTTATTTTATTTTCCATCCTTTTATTTTTCCAATGGGCCTTATTAAAAATTACTTTCTTTTCCCCCTCATTTTAGTCTCCTATTTATTATTATCATTAGTAGTAGTGTTTTAATTTTCCAGTCTTTGGCCTTTTCATTCTTTCTTTTTCTCATTATTTATTTCACTTTCCCATTCATTTTCTTTTCTAATCTTCTATTTTCCCCCTCTTATTTCCTCTTTTTTCCTCATTATTATTTCCTCATTATTTCCTCATTTCTTATTCCCCCATTCTTTTCTTTCCTCATTCTTTTATTCCCTCTTTTTTTATTCCCTCCTTTTTATTTCCTCTTTTTCCCTTCATTTTTATTTCCTCATTCTTTTATTCCCTCTTTTTTTATTCCCTCCTTTTTATTTCCTCTTTTTCCCCTCCTTTTTATTTCCTCATTCTTTTATTCCCTCTTTTTTTATTCCCTCCTTTTTATTTCCTCTTTTCCCCTTCATTTTTATTTCCTCATTCTTTTATTTCCTCATTTTTATTTCCTCATTCTTTTATTTCCTCATTTTTTTTATTTCCTCCTTTTTATTTCCTCTTTTTTCCTCATTTTTATTTCCTCATTCTTTTATTTCCTCATTCTTTTATTTCCTTCGTTTTATTTCCCCCTTTTAATTTCCTCTTTTTTCCTCATTTTTATTTCCTCATTCTTTTATTCCCTCTTTTTTTATTCCCTCCTTTTTATTTCCTCTTTTTCCCTTCATTTTTATTTCCTCATTCTTTTATTCCCTCTTTTTTTATTCCCTCCTTTTTATTTCCTCTTTTTCCCCTCCTTTTTATTTCCTCATTCTTTTATTCCCTCTTTTTTAATTCCCTCCTTTTTATTTCCTCTTTTCCCCTTCATTTTTATTTCCTCATTCTTTTATTTCCTCATTTTTATTTCCTCATTCTTTTATTTCCTCATTTTTTATTTCCCCCTTTTTATTTCCTCTTTTTTCCTCATTTTTATTTCCTCATTCTTTTATTTCCTCATTCTTTTATTTCCTTCTTTTTATTTCCCCCTTTTAATTTCCTCTTTTTTCCTCATTTTTATTTCCTCATTCTTTTATTTCCTCATTTTTATTTCCTCATTCTTTTATTTCCTCATTTTTTTATTCCCTCCTTTTTATTTCCTCTTTTTTCCTCATCTTTATTTCCTCATTCTTTTCTTTCCTCATTCTTTTATTTCCTCATTTTTATTTCCTCATTCTTTTATTTCCTCATTTTTTTATTCCCTCCTTTTTATTTCCTCTTTTCCCCCTCATTTTTATTTTCTCATTTTTATTTCCTCATTCTTTTATTTCCTAATTTTTAATTTCCTCATTTTTAATTTCCTCTTTTTTCCTCATTTTTATTTCCTTATTTTTATTTCCTCATTCTTTTATTCCCTCATTTTTTATTCCCTCCTTTTTATTTCCTCTTTTTCCCCTCATTTTTATTTCTTCATTCTTTTATTCCCTCTTTTTTTATTCCCTCTTTTTTTATTCCCTCTTTTTCCCCCATTTTTATTTCCTCATTTTTTATTTCCTCACTTTTCCCTCACTTTTATTTCCTCATTCTTTTATTTCCTCCTTTTTATTTCCTCTTTTTCCCCTCATTTTTATTTCCTCATTCTTTTATTCCCTCTTTTTTTATTTCCTCTTTTTCCCCCTTCATTTCTATTTCCTCATTTTCTCTTTCCTCATTCTTTCATTTCCTGGGCTTTTGATTTCTCCATTCTTTTCTTTCCCCATAATTTTACCTTCCCCCCACAACTTCCACCCCCAATCTTTCTTATTCTTTCATTTTCCATTTGCTTTCTTCCCCACTCTTCTTCTTCTAGCATTTCAGGCTCACATTCTTTGCAGTGGCTACTTATTGTACTCATTTCCTTTCTGCTATTTATTCTGAGTTGAGTCCTCAGGGGCTGCAGCCAGGGGCTGCAGCTTGGCCTAACTTGCACAGATAATGTGATAAACGGGGGGGGGGGGGGGGGGGGGCATCAGGATCTGCTTGCTCAGCACTGCCCTGATGCTGAGCTGTGTAGGAGCTCGTGTGGGCCACTGCCACATCAGCAGCAGGATGCAAAAGCCAAGAACTGAGTGGCAGAGAAGCTGCTCTCCACACCTTAGGGGGATGCTGATGGTTGTAAGAGATCTCCAGCCACGCTGCCTGCTGTGGTGGATGCTTTGTTCTGCTTGCTTCTTCCAAAGCCCTCAAGTTTCATTTAGTGGACGATAAGAAACAGATCCTTAGGGATGTTGCTGCTGGGACACCATCCCTGGAGGGGTTCAGGAGGGGGTTGGATGCGGCCCTTGGAGCCATGGGTTCGTTAGTCAGGAGGTGGTGGCTGACAGCTTGGACTTGGTGATCCCTGAGGTCTTTTCCAACCTTACTGATTCCATGATTCCATTCTAATAATAATTGTTATGATTTTTACTTTATTAGCTTATTTTTAACTTTATATTTGTTCATTTTATCCCTTTTTATTTACCATTTGGGTTATTTTTCCTTTTCTTCTCTTTCCTTTTATTGCATTTCTCTCTTTGTTTTCTTTCATGTGTTTTCTTTCATTTTTCCTTTAATATTTATTGAGTTTTATTGAACATTTTGTTTATCTTTAATTTCATTTCACTTCTTTTCAGTGTGTCTATTTCTTTCTTTTATACCACAGTCTCACAGTATCACCAAGGGTGGAAGAGACCCCAAAGATCATCGAGTCCAAGCTGTCACCACAGACCTCATGACCACACCATGGCTCCAAGTGCCACATCCAATCCCCTCCTGAACACTTCCAGGGATGGGGACTCCACCACCTCCCTGGGCAGCACATCCTAATGGCCAACAACTCTCTCTGGGAAGAACTTTCTCCTCACCTCCAGCCCAAAACCTCCCCTGGCACAGCTTGAGATTGTGTCCTCTTGTTCTGGGGCTGGGTGCCTGGGAGAAGAGCCCAACCCCCACCTGGCTACAACCTCCCTGCAGGGAGTTGCAGAGAGCAAGAAGGTCTCCCCTGAGCCTCCTCTTCTGCAGGCTAAGCAACCCCAGCTCCCTCAGCCTCTCCTCACAGGGCTGTGCTCCAGACCCCTCCCCAGCTTTGTTGCCCTTCTCTGGACACCTTCCAGCAGCTCAACATCTTTCCTGACCTGAGGAGCCCAGAGCTGGACACAGGACTCCAGGTGCGGCCTGAGCAGTGCTGAGCACAGGGCAGGATGAGCTCCCTGCTCCTGCTGGCCACACTGCTCCTGATGCAGGCCAGGATGCCCTTGGCCCTCTTGGCCCCCTGGGCACACTGCAGGCTCATGTTCAGGCAGCTGTCAATCAGCACCCCCAGGTCCCTCTCTGTTTGGCAGCTCTCAGCCACTCTGCCCCCAGCCTGTAGCTCTGCCTGGGGTTGCTGTGGCCAAAGTGCAGCCCCTGGCACTTGGACTTGTTGAATGCCATCCTGTTGGCCTCTGCCCATCTGCCCAGCCTGGCCAGGTCCCTCTGCAGAGCCCTTCTGCTCTCTAACTGACCAACATCTGCTCCCAGCTTGCTGTCAGCTGCAAACTTGCTGATGACTGACTCAATGCCCTCCTCCAGATCATCAATGAAGATGTTAAAGAGCACAGGGCCCAGCACTGCTCCCTGGGGCACACCACTGGTGCCTGGCTGCCAGCTGGCTGTGGCACCATTCACCACCACTCTCTGGGCTCAGCCTCCAGCCAGTTCCTAACCCAGCTCAGAGAGCTGCTGTCCCAGCCAGGGGCTGACAGTTTGGCCAGGAGTTTGCTGTGGGGGATGGTGGCAAAGGCCTTGCTGAGGTCCAGGTAGACCACATCCACAGCCTGCCCCACAGCCACCAGGCAGTCCCCTGGGCATGGAAGGAGCTCAGGTTGGTCAGGCAGGACCTGCCCTGCCTGAATCCCTGCTGGCTGGGCCTGAGCCCTTGGCCATCCTTCAGGTGCAGTTATTGCCCCCAGGATAATCTGCTCCATCACTTTCCCTGGCACTGAGGTCAGGCTGCCAGGCCTGGAGCTTCCAGGTTCCTCCATCCAACCCTGCTTGTGGATGGGGACCACCTTGGCCAGTGTCAGTCACCTGGGACCTCTCCAGGGAGCCAGGGCTGGAGGACAATGATGGAGAGCACTTGGCAGCTCATCTGCCAATGTTTTTGCATTATGAGATCTCTCACCCCATTTTTACACCACCAGGTCCCCCCCCAAGACCTGGGGGGTTAGGCCACACCTGGAGTCCTGTGTCCAGTTCTGGGCCCCTCAGTTTAAGAAGGACATTGAGAGACTTGAAGGTGTCCAGAGAAGGGCAACAGAGCTGGGGAGGGGTCTGGGGCACAGCCCTGGGAGGAGAGGCTGAGGGAGCTGGGGTTGCTTAGCCTGGAGAGGAGGAGGCTCAGGGGAGACCTCATTGCCCTCTACAACTACCTGAAAGGTGGTTGTAGCCAGGTGGGGGTTGGTCTCTTCTCCCAGGCAACCAGCACCAGAACAAGAGGACACAGTCTCAAGCTGTGCCAGGGGAGGTTTAGGCTCAAAGTGAGGAGAAAGTTCTTCACTGAGAGAGTCGTTCGTCATGGGATGTGCTGCCCATGGAGGTGGTGGAGTCCCCATCCCTGGAGGTGTTCAGGAGGGGATTGGATGTGGCCCTTGGAGCCATGGGTCAGTCATGAGGTCTGTGGTGACAGCTTGGACTTGGTGAGCTTTGAGGTCTCTTCCAACCTTAGTGAGACTGTGAAAAAATGGAGTTTTGGGGTCCCCAGTGCTGCAGCACCAGGGCTTGGGGGGGACCCTGTGAGGCAAAAATAAGGCTTTTGGGGAGACCCCAACACTGCAACAGGAAGCAAAACACCCCAGGGCTTGGGGGGGACCCCATACTGCAAAAAGAGCTTCATTGGGGGACCTCAGTGCTGCACAAAGAGGTCTCTTGGGGGACCCCATGGACTAAAAATGGGTTCCTTGGGGGACCTTGTGCTGCAAACTGGATCCTTGTTGGGGGGATCCCAACTCTGCAAAGCAGGGACCCAGTGCAGGGAAAAGCATCTTTTGAGGGGCCCCAACAAATGGCTCAGTTGTGGGACCCCCACAATGCTTCCAAAATAGGATCATTTGGAGACCCCAAGCTCCCAGGTGTCTCATGGGGGAGCCTGTACCCCCAAAATAGAGTTATTTGGGATCCCAGTGCTACAAATTGGTCTCTTGGGGAGGAGCTGGGAGGGTGCTCCAGCCCTCGATGCTGGTTTGGGGGATCATGGAGGTTTTGGGGTGTGCAGACCCCAGCAAAGGCTTCCCTGCAGGTTTTGGGGTGTGCTGAGCCCCAACAAAGGCTTTGCTGCAGCTTTTGGGGTGTGCTGAGCTCCAGCAAAGGCTTCCCTGCTGCTTTTGGGGTGTGCTGAGCCCCAACAAAGGCTTCCCTGCTGCTTTTGGGGTGTGCTGAACCCAAACAAAGGCTTTGCTGCAGCTTCTGGGGTGTGCTGAGCCCCAACAAAGGCTTTGCTGCAGCTTTTGGGGTGTGCTGAGCCCCAGCAAAGGCTTTGCTGCAGCTTTTGGGGTGTGCTGAGCTCCAACAAAGCCTTTGCTGTAGCTTTTGGGGTGTGCTGAGCTCCAACAAAGGCTTTGCTGCAGCTTTTGGGGTGTGCTGAGCCCCAGCAAAGGCTTTGCTGCAGCTTTTGGGGTGCGCTGAGCCCCAGCAAAGGCTTTGCTGCAGCTTTTGGGGTGTGCTGAGCCCCAACAAAGGCTTTGCTGCAGCTTTTGGGGTGTGCTGAGCCCCAGCAAAGGCTTTGCTGCAGCTTCTGGGGTGTGCTGAGCCCCAACAAAGGCTTTGCTGCAGCTTTTGGGGTGTGCTGAGCCCAAACAAAGGCTTTGCTGCAGCTTTTGGGGTGTGCTGAGCCCCAACAAAGGCTTTGCTGCAGCTTTTAGGGTGTGCTGAGCCCAAACAAAGTCTTTGCTGCAGCTTTTGGGGTGCGCTGAGCCCCAACAAAGGCTTTGCTGCAGCTTCTGGGGTGCGCTGAGCCCCAGCAAAGGCTTTGCTGCAGCTTTTGGGGTGCGCTGAGCCCCAACAAAGGCTTTGCTGCAGCTTCTGGGGTGTGCTGAGCCCCAACAAAGGCTTTGCTGCAGCTTTTGGGGTGTGCTGAGCCCCAACAAAGGCTTTGCTGCAGCTTTTGGGGTGTGCTGAGCTCCAGCAAAGGCTTTGCTGCAGCTTTTGGGGTGTGCTGAGCCCCAGCAAAGGCTTTGCTGCAGCTTTTGGGGTGTGCTGAGCCCAAACAAAGGCTTTGCTGCAGCTTTTGGGGTGTGCTGAGCCCCAACAAAGGCTTTGCTGCAGCTTTTGGGGTGTGCTGAGCCCCAACAAAGGCTTTGCTGCAGCTTTTGGGGTGTGCTGAGCTCCAGCAAAGGCTTTGCTGCAGCTTTTGGGGTGTGCTGAGCCCCAACAAAGGCTTTGCTGCAGCTTTTGGGGTGTGCTGAGCCCCAACAAAGGCTTTGCTGCAGCTTTTGGGGTGTGCTGAGCCCCAACAAAGGCTTTGCTGCAGCTTTTGGGGTGTGCTGAGCTCCAGCAAAGGCTTTGCTGCAGCTTTTGGGGTGTGCTGAGCCCCAGCAAAGGCTTTGCTGCAGCTTTTGGGGTGTGCTGAGACCCAACAAAGGCTTTGCTGCAGCTTTTGGGGTGTGCTGAGCCCCAACAAAGGCTTTGCTGCAGCTTTTGGGGTGTGCTGAGCCCCAACAAAGGCTTTGCTGCAGCTTCTGGGGTGTGCTGAGCCCCAACAAAGGCTTTGCTGCAGCTTTTGGGGTGTGCTGAGCTCCAGCAAAGGCTTTGCTGCAGCTTTTGGGGTGTGCTGAGCCCCAACAAAGGCTTTGCTGCAGCTTTTGGGGTGTGCTGAGCCCCAACAAAGGCTTTGCTGCAGCTTTTGGGGTGTGCTGAGCCCCAACAAAGGCTTTGCTGCAGCTTTTGGGGTGTGCTGAGACCCAACAAAGGCTTTGCTGCAGCTTTTGGGGTGTGCTGAGCCCCAGCAAAGGCTTTGCTGCAGCTTTTGGGGTGTGCTGAGCCCCAACAAAGGCTTTGCTGCAGCTTTTGGGGTGTGCTGAGCCCCAACAAAGGCTTTGCTGAAGCTTTTGGGGTGTGCTGAGCCCCAACAAAGGCTTTGCTGCAGCTTTTGGGGTGTGCTGAGCCCCAACAAAGGCTTTGCTGCAGCTTTTGGGGTGTGCTGAGCTCCAGCAAAGGCTTTGCTGCAGCTTTTGGGGTGTGCTGAGCCCCAACAAAGCCTTTTCTGCAGCTTTTGGGGTGTGCTGAGCCCCAACAAAGGCTTCCCTGCAGCTTTTGGGGTGTGCTGAGCCCCAGCAAAGGCTTTGCTGCAGCTTTTGGGGTGTGCTGAGCCCCAACAAAGGCTTTGCTGCAGCTTTTGGGGTGTGCTGAGCCCCAGCAAAGGCTTTGCTGCAGCTTTTGGGGTGTGCTGAGCCCCAACAAAGGCTTTGCTGCAGCTTTTGGGGTGTGCTGAGCCCCAACAAAGGCTTTGCTGCAGCTTTTGGGGTGTGCTGACCCCAGCAAAGGCTTTGCTGCAGCTTTTGGGGTGTGCTGAGCCCCAACAAAGGCTTCCCTGCAGCTTTTGGGGTGTGCTGAGCCCCAACAAAGGCTTTGCTGCAGCTTTTGGGGTGTGCTGAGCCCCAACAAAGGCTTTGCTGCAGCTTTTGGGGTGTGCTGACCCCAGCAAAGGCTTTGCTGCAGCTTTTGGGGTGTGCTGAGCCCCAACAAAGGCTCCCTGCAGCTTTTGGGGTGTGCTGAGCCCCAACAAAGGCTTTGCTGCAGCTTTTGGGGTGTGCTGAGCCCCAACAAAGGCTTTGCTGCAGCTTTTGGGGTGTGCTGAGCCCCAACAAAGGCTTTGATGCAGCTTTTGGGGTGTGCTGAGCCCAAACGAAGGCTTTGATGCAGCTTTTGGGGTGTGCTGAGCCCCAACAAAGGCTTTGCTGCAGCTTTTGGGGTGTGCTGAGCTCCAGCAAAGGCTTTGCTGCAGCTTTTGGGGTGTGCTGAGCCCCAACAAAGGCTTTGCTGCAGCTTTTGGGGTGTGCTGAGCCCCAACAAAGGCTTTGCTGCAGCTTTTGGGGTGTGCTGAGCCCAAACAAAGGCTTCCCTGCTGCTTTTGGGGTGTGCTGAGCCCCAACAAAGGCTTTGCTGCAGCTTTTGGGGTGTGCTGAGCCCCAGCAAAGGCTTCCCTGCTGCTTTTGGGGTGTGCTGAGCCCCAACAAAGGCTTTGATGCAGCTTTTGGGGTGTGCTGAGCCCCAGCAAAGGCTTTGCTGCAGCTTTTGGGGTGTGCTGAGCCCAAACAAAGGCTTCCCTGCTGCTTTTGGGGTGTGCTGAGCCCCAGCAAAGGCTTTGCTGCAGCTTTTGGGGTGTGCTGAGCCCCAACAAAGGCTTCCCTGCTGCTTTTGGGGTGTGCTGAGCCCCAGCAAAGGCTTTGCTGCAGCTTTTGGGGTGTGCTGAGCCCAAACAAAGGCTTCCCTGCTGCTTTTGGGGTGTGCTGAGCCCCAACAAAGGCTTTGCTGCAGCTTTTGGGGTGTGCTGAGCCCCAGAAAAGGCTTCCCTGCTGCTTTTGGGGTATGCTGAGCCCCAACAAAGGCTTTGCTGCAGCTTTTGGGGTGTGCTGAGCCCCAACAAAGGCTTTGATGCAGCTTTTGGGGTGTGCTGAGCCCCAGCAAAGGCTTTGCTGCAGCTTTTGGGGTGTGCTGAGCCCCAACAAAGGCTTTGATGCAGCTTTTGGGGTGTGCTGAGCCCCAACAAAGGCTTTGCTGCAGCTTTTGGGGTGTGCTGAGCCCCAGCAAAGGCTTTGCTGCAGCTTTTGGGGTGTGCTGAGCCCCAACAAAGGCTTCCCTGCTGCTTTTGGGGTGTGCTGAGCCCCAACAAAGGCTTTGCTGCAGCTTTTGAGGTGTGCTGAGCCCCAACAAAGGCTTTGCTGCAGCTTTTGGGGTGTGCTGAGCTCCAGCAAAGGCTTTGCTGCAGCTTTTGGGGTGTGCTGAGCCCCAACAAAGGCTTTGCTGCAGCTTTTGGGGTGTGCTGAGCCCCAACAAAGGCTTTGCTGCAGCTTTTGGGGTGTGCTGAGCCCCAACAAAGGCTTTGCTGCAGCTTTTGGGGTGTGCTGAGCCCCAACAAAGGCTTTGCTGCAGCTTTTGGGGTGTGCTGAGCCCCAACAAAGGCTTTGCTGCAGCTTTTGGGGTGTGCTGAGCCCCAACAAAGGCTTTGCTGCAGCTTTTGGGGTGTGCTGAGCCCCAACAAAGGCTTTGCTGCAGCTTTTGGGGTGTGCTGAGCTCCAGCAAAGGCTTTGCTGCAGCTTTTGGGGTGTGCTGAGCCCCAACAAAGGCTTTGCTGCAGCTTTTGGGGTGTGCTGAGCCCCAACAAAGGCTTTGCTGCAGCTTTTGGGGTGTGCTGAGCCCCAGCAAAGGCTTTGCTGCAGCTTTTGGGGTGTGCTGAGCCCCAACAAAGGCTTTGCTGCAGCTTTTGGGGTGTGCTGAGCCCCAGCAAAGGCTTTGCTGCAGCTTTTGGGGTGTGCTGAGCCCCAACAAAGGCTTTGCTGCAGCTTTTGGGGTGTGCTGAGCCCCAACAAAGGCTTTGCTGCAGCTTTTGGGGTGTGCTGAGCCCCAACAAAGGCTTTTCCTGCTCTGGGCAGGGAGTTTTGGTGGTGTTTTATTTTCCCCCTGCTGCCTTTGCTGAGATCACAGCTCAGGGATCAGGGAATTAGCAGATTAGCAGGGGGGAAATGTGCCCGGGGATAACTCTGCCCCTGGAGCCCCTCAATGCTGGGGTGCTGCCAGCTCAGTCATTTCCCAAACCCAGGCTTTTCTCCTCTTAATGCCTCTTGGGGGGGTTCAAGGGCATTTCCCGCACGGGGTGGGCCTGGAAATCCTTCCAGGAAGCCTCTGTGGGATCCTTTGTGCAAACCTGGAGCCCATTTGGCAAACCAGGGGGGGGTTGGTGTGGGGCTGGTTCTGAAGTCTGGAGTCCCTCTCTGCATCCTTGGGACCCTATTTTGCAAACCAGAACTCCTCTGTGCAAGCCTGGGACCCCCTGTTTGCAAACTGAGGCTCCTTTCCTGAAGCCTGGGGTGGCTTTTGCTAGCCCTGGGACAACATTTCCTAACCCTGGGACCCCTTTCTTGAAGCCTGGGGTGGCTTTTGCTAGCCCTGGGACCCCCTTTTGCAACCCCAGCCTCCCTTTTTGCAATCTTTGAGCCCCAGTTTGCAACCCTGGGCCCCTTTTTCTCAAACCTCAGGTCCCCTTCTGCAGACCTGGGGATGCTTTTGTCAGGGCTGGGACCTCTCTTCTGAAGCCTGGGGTGACTTTTCCTGACCCTGGGACCCCCTTTTGGAAAGCAAGACTGCTTTGTGCAGACCTGGGACCCCACTTGTCAATTTGAGGCTCCTTTTCTGAAGCCTGGGACAACTTTTCCTAGCCCTGGGAGCCTCTTTTGCAACCCAAGCCTCCCTTTTTGCAAGCTTTGAGCCCCACTTTGCAGCCTCAGGGTCCTTTCTCTCACACCTTGGGTCCCCCTCTGCAGACCTGAGGATGCTTTTGTCAGGGCTGGGACCTTTTTGGGGGGGAAATAAAGTCTCCTTTTCTTAAACCTGGACTGACTTTGCTTCACCCTGGGATCCCACTTGGCAAACCTGGGGGTGCTTTTCTGTCAGGGCTCAGTGTTGGGACCACTTCTGTTTCACATCTTGATTGATGACCTTGAGGAAGGCACAGAGTTGTGGCAGCAGTAAGCTGGCAGAGGGCACCAAGTTAGGTGCAGGGAGGCTCTGCAGAGGGGCTTGGAGAGGCTGGGCTGGAAAAATAAACCAAGGGAATAACAAAACAAAGGGAAAATAAATCAATGGGGAAAGGAAAGATTGGGAGGTGGAAGGAAGGGGGGAAAAAGAAAGAATGGGAAACAGTGGGAAAATAAAAGAATGGAAAGAAAAGGGGAAGAATGGAAGATTGGGGAAATAAAATGAAGGGAAGAGATTGGGGAAATAAAAGGATGGGAAAAGAGTGGGGAAATAAAAGGGAGGGGAAAGAGTGGGGGGAAAGATTGGGAAAATAAAAGGAAGGAGAAAGAGTGGGGAAATAAAAGGATGGAAAAAAAGATTGGGAAAATAAAAGAATGGAAAAAAGGTTGGGAAAATAAAAGGAAGGGAAAAGAAGGGAAGGGAAAAGAGTGGGGAAATAAAAAGATGGAAAAGATTGGGGAAAAGGGAAGGGGAAAGATTGGGGAAATAAAAGGAAGGGGAAAGACTGGGGGAAAAGATTGGGAAAATAAAAGGGAGGGGAAAGAGTGGGGGGAAAGGGAGGGAAAAGACTGGGAAAGTAAAAGGGAGAGAAAAGAGTGGGGAAATAAAAGGAAGGGGAAAGATTGGGGGGGGAAAAGGAAGGAAAAAGACTGGGGAAATAAAAGGAAAGGAAAAGAGTGGAGGAAAAGGAAGGGAAAAGATTGGGAAAATAAAAGGAAGGGGAAAGACTGGGGGGAAAGATTGGCAAAATGAAAGGAAGGGAAAAGAGTGGGGAAAAAGGAAGGGAAAAGACTGGGAAAGTAAAAGGGAGGAAAAAGAGTGGGGAAATAAAAGGAAGGGAAAAAGACTGGGGAAATAAAAGGAAAGGAAAAGAGTGGGGAAATGAAGGGAAGGGAAAAGAGTGGGGAAATAAAAAGATGGAAAAGATTGGGGAAAATGAAGGGAAAAGACTGGGGAAATAAAAGGAAGGGGAAAGACTGGGGAAAAAGATTGGGAAAATAAAAGGGAGGGAAAAGAGTGGGGGGAAAGGGAGGGAAAAGACTGGGAAAGTAAAAGGGAGAGAAAAGAGTGGGGAAATAAAAGGAAGGGAAAAGATTGGGGGGGGGGGAAAGGAAGGAAAAAGACTGGGGAAATAAAAGGGAAGGAAAGGAAAAGAGTGGGGGGAAAGGAAGGGAAAAGATTGGGGAAATAAAAGGAAAGGAAAAGAGTAGGGAAATAAAAGGAAGGGAAAAGAGTGGAGGAAAAAGGAAGGGAGAAGACTGGGAAAATAAAAGGAAGGGAAAAGATTGGGGAAAATAAAAGGAAGGGGAAAAGGTTGGGAAAATAAAAGGAAGGGAAAAGAGTGGGGGAAAAGGAAGGAAAAAGATTGGGAAGATTAAAAGATGGAAAAAAAGATGGGGAAAATGAAGGGAAAAGATTGGGAAAATGAAAGGAAGGGAAAAAAGATTGGGAAAATAAAAGGATGGGAAAAGAGTAGGGAAATAAAGGGAAGGGGAAAGAGTGGGGAAATAATAGAATGGGGAAAAAAGGATGGGAAAATAAAGGGAAAGGAAAAGAGTGGGAAAATAAAAGGATGGGGAAAAGATTGGGGAAAATAAAAGGATGAGAAAAGATGTTGGGAAAATAATGGGACAATAAAGGAGTGTGAAAAAAGGTTGGGAAAATAAAAAAATGGGAAAATAAAAGACTGGAAAGCAAGACTGGAAAATAAAGTAAAGAGAAAATAAAAGGGTAGGGGGAAAAAGAGTGGAAATGAAAAGAATGGTGGAAAAAAGATTGGGAAAATAAATGAGTGAAAAATAAAAGGATGAGGAAAAAAAATGGAAAAAGAATGGGACAATAGAAGAATGAGGGGGGAAAGGTTGGGAAAATAAAGGAGTGGTAAAAAAAAGCAACAAATGATTGGAAAATAAAGGGAAAAGAAAAGGATAGGAGGGAAATAATGGGAAAAATAAAGGAATGGTGGGAAAAAAACCAACAGAATGGGGAAATGAAAGGATGGGGAAACAAAAGATTTGAGAAACAAGGGGGAAAAAGGTGGGGGGAAAAAAAATGCCAATGTTAGCAGCAGGAGCTTCAGCCAGGCCCAGGGCCAGGTCCTGCCCTTGGGGCACAACAGCCCCCAGCAAGGCTCCAGGCTTGGGGCAGTGTGGCTGGAAAGCTGCTGGCAGCCAGGGACCTGGGGGTGCTGATGGACAAGCAGCTGAACAGGGGCCAGCAGTGTGCCCAGGTGGCCAAGACAGCCCTGGGGGTGCTGATGGAGAAGCAGCTGAACAGGAGCCAGCAGTGTGCCCAGGTGGCTGAGAAAGCCCTGGTGTGCTAATGGATAAGCAGCTGAACAGGAGCCAGCAGTGTGCCCAGGGGGCCAAGAAAGCCCTGGGGGTGCTGATGGACAAGTGGCTGAACAGGAGCCAGCAGTGTGCCCAGGTGACCAAGAAAGCCTTGGGGGATGCTGATGGACAAGCAGCTGAACAGGAGCCAGCAGTGTGCCCAGGGGGCCAAGAAAGCCCTGGGGGATGCTGATGGAGAAGCAGCTGAACAGGAGCCAGCAGTGTGCCCAGGTGGCCAAGACAGCCCTGGGGGTGCTGATGGACAAGCAGCTGAACAGGAGCCAGCAGTGTGCCCAGGGGGCCAAGACAGCCAAAGGCCTCCTGGCTGGGCTCAGCAATGCTGTGTCCAGCAGGAGCAGGGAGGGGACTGACCCCTGGGACTCAGCCACTCTCAAGGGTTGTGTCCAGTTTGGGGCAGCTGTGGAGGTGCTGGGCTCTGCCCATCTGTCCAGCCTGGCAGAGCTCTCCTACCCTCTGGCAGCTCAGCTCCTGCCCCCAGCTTGCTGTCACCTGCAAGTTGACTGGTGACTTTTCTTAACCTTGGCACCCTTTTTCCCCAAGCCAAGATCCCTGCTGGCAAGCCTGGAGCCCGTTTTGCAAAGCAGGGCTTCTTTGCTCAGCCCTGGAGTGTCCTTGCTCTGGGACCCTGCTCTGCAATCCTGGGGGGGCTGTTTGCTGGAAGCTGGGGTCCCATGTGGCTAACCAAGGCCCCCCCTGTGCAAACCTTTAGCCTTAACTATCAACCTTAGGAGGCCTTCCCTCCAGCCTGGGTGGCCTTTGTGCAAACCTTGAACCCCTTGGTGCATCCCTAGGACTGCTTTGTCCAGCCCTGGGACCACTTTCTCCAGCCCTGGGGCCACTTTTTGCAACCCTGGGACCACTTTTTGCAACCCTGGGACCACTTTTTGCAACCCTGGGGCCACTTTTTGCAACCCTGGGACCACTTTTTCCAGCCCTGGAACCACTTTTTCCAACCCTGGGACCACTTTTTGCTACGCTGGGACCACTTTTTCCAACCCTGGGACCACTTTTTGCTACGCTGGGACCACTTTTTCCAACCCTGGGGCCACTTTTTCCAACCCTGGGGCCACTTTTTGCAACCCTGGGGCCACTTTTTGCAACCCTGGGACCACTTTTTCCAGCCCTGGAACCACTTTTTCCAACCCTGGGACCACTTTTTCCAGCCCTGGGGCCACTTTTTCCAGCCCTGGGACCACTTTTTGCAACCCTGGGACCACTTTTTCCAACCCTGGAACCACTTTTTGCAACCCTGGGACCACTTTTCCCACCCCTGGGGCCACTTTTTCCAACCCTGGGACCACTTTTTCCAACCCTGGGGCCACTTTTTCCAGCCCTGGAACCACTTTTTCCAACCCTGGGACCACTTTTTCCAACCCTGGGACCACTTTTTGCAACCCTGGGGCCACTTTTTCCAGCCCTGGGACCACTTTTTGCAACCCTGGGACCACTTTTTCCAGCCCTGGGACCACTTTTTGCAACCCTGGGGCCACTTTTTCCAGCCCTGGAACCACTGTTTGCAACCCTGGGACCACTTTTTGCAGCCCTGGAACCACTTTTTGCAACCCTGGGACCACTTTTTGCAACCCTGGGACCACTTTTTGCAACCCTGGGACCACTTTTTCCAGCCCTGGGACCACTTTTTGCTACGCTGGGACCACTTTTTCCAGCCCTGGGATCACTTTTTGCAACCCTGGGATCACTTTTTCCAACCCTGGGACCACTTTTTGCTACCCTGGGACCACTTTTCCCACCCCTGGGGCCACTTTTTCCAGCCCTGGGACCACTTTTTGCTACGCTGGGATCACTTTTTCCAACCCTGGAACCACTTTTTGCTACCCTGGGACCACTTTTTGCAACCCTGGGACCACTTTTTGCAACCCTGGGACCACTTTTTCCAGCCCTGGGACCACTTTTTGCAACCCTGGGACCACTTTTTCCAGCCCTGGGACCACTTTTTCCAGCCCTGGAACCACTTTTTGCAACCCTGGGACCACTTTTTCCAGCCCTGGGATCACTTTTTGCAACCCTGGGATCACTTTTTCCAACCCTGGGACCACTTTTTGCTACCCTGGGACCACTTTTCCCACCCCTGGGGCCACTTTTTCCAGCCCTGGGACCACTTTTTGCTACGCTGGGATCACTTTTTCCAACCCTGGGACCACTTTTTGCAACCCTGGGGCCACTTTTTCCAGCCCTGGGACCACTTTTTGCTACCCTGGGACCACTTTTTGCTACCCTGGGACCACTTTCTCCAACCCTGGGACCACTTTTTGCAACCCTGGGGCCACTTTTTCCAGCCCTGGAACCACTTTTTGCAACCCTGGGGCCACTTTTTGCAACCCTGGGGCCACTTTTTCCAACCCTGGGATCACTTTTTCCAATCCTGAGACCACTTTTTCCAACCCTGAGTCTGCTTTTTCCAGCCCTGGGACCACTTTTTACTACCCTGGGACCACTTTTTCCAACCCTGAGACCACTTTTTCCAACCCTGAGTCTGCTTTTTCCAGCCCTGGGACCACCTTTTCCAACCCTGAGGCCACTTTTTGCCCCCCCTGGGATGCTTTTTTCCAATCCTGGGACCCCATTTTACAAACCAAGATCCACTTCCTAAAACTTGGGACCCCCTTTTTCTATGCCAGGCTCCTTCCCTCAAACCTGAGGGGACTCTGCTCACCTCTGGGACCCCTTTTGGCAAGCCAGGGTTCCTGTCCTAAACCATGGGAGCCCATTTTGTTAATTCCTGGCCCAGTTTTGCACCCCTGGGACTCCTTTCTTGCCAGCCTGAAGCTCCATTAGCTCTTCCCCTTTGATGGAGCCCAGTCTTGCAGAGCACTTTTGCTTCTCCCATGACCAATGCCCTTTTGGGGTGGATTGGAAGGGATGTGGTGAGCAGGTTGAGAGAGGTTCTCCTCTCCTTCTACTCTGCCCTGCTGAGGCTGCATCTGGAATCTTGTGTCCAGTTCTGGGCCCTTCAGTTCAAGAAGGACCTCAGGGAACTGCTTGAAAGAGTCCAGCATAGAGCCACAGAGGTGATGAAGGCAGTGGAAGATCTTCCTCATTAGGAGAGCCTGAGGGAGCTGAGGGCTCTGCAGCTTGGAGAGGAGGAACCTGAGGGTGAGCTGAGCTGGGGAGAGAATTTTCAAGGGTGTCAGGGAGGGATAGGACTGGGGAGGGATGGAAAAAAAATAGAAATGGGGAGATTCAGGTTGGATGTCAGGAAGAAGTTGTTGCCCAGGAGGGTGGTGAGAGCCTGGCACAGGTTGCCCAGGGAGGTGGTGGAAGCCTCCTGCCTGGAGGTGTTTGCAGCCAGGCTGGAGGTGGCTGTGAGCAACCTGCTGTGGTGTGAGGTGTCCCTGCCCATGGCAGGGGGGCTGGAACTGGATGAGCCTCAAGGTCCCTTCCAACCCTGACAGTTCTATGCTTCTATGAGCCCTGGAGATGCAGAATGACCTTCAGCTCCAGCCCTCCATTTCCAGCCCTCCATTTCCAGCCCTCCAGCTCCAGCCCTCCAGCTCCAGCCCTTCGGCTCCAGCCCTCCAGTTCCACCCCTCCAGCTCCAGCCTCCAGTTCCAGCCCTCCAGTTCCAGCCCTCCAATTCCAGCCCTCCAGTTCCAGCCCTCCAGCTCCAGCCTCCAGTTCCAGCCCTCCAATTCCAGCCCTCCAGTTCCAGCCCTCCAATTCCAGCCCTCCAGCTCCAGCCTCCAGTTCCAGCCCTCCAGTTCCAGCCCTCCAATTCCAGCTCTCCAATTCCAGCCCTCCAGTTCCAGCCCTCCAGCTCCAGCCTCCAGTTCCAGCCCTCCAGTTCCAGCCCTCCAATTCCAGCCCTCCAGTTCCAGCCCTCCAGTTCCAGCCTCCAGCTCCAGCCTCCAGCTCCAGCCCTCCAGCTCCAGCCTCCAGCTCCAGCCTCCAGCTCCAGCCCTCCAATTCCAGCCCTCCAGTTCCAGCCCTCCAGTTCCAACCCTCCAATTCCAGCCCTCCAGTTCCAGCCCTCCAGTTCCAACCCTCCAATTCCAGCCCTCCAGCTCCAGCCCTCCAGCTCCAGCCCTCCAGCTCCAGCCTCCAGCTCCAGCCCTCCAGTTCCAGCCCTCCAGCTCCAGCCTCCAGCTCCAGCCCTCCAGTTCCAGCCCTCCAGCTCCAGCCCTCCAATTCCAGCCCTCCAGCTCCAGCCCTCCAGCTCCAGCCCTCCAGTTCCAGCCCTCCAGTTCCAACCCTCCAGCTCCAGCCTCCAGCTCCAGCCCTCCAGCTCCAGCCCTCCAGCTCCAGCCTCCAGCTCCAGCCCTCCAATTCCAGCCCTCCAGCTCCAGCCCTCCAGCTCCAGCCCTCCAGCTCCAGCCCCTCTCCAGCCGCAATAAAGCCACAATGGAAGCAGCTGGGGAGGGCCTCAGACAAAAGCCCTGCAGACGACTGCAGCTCAACAGGTCAGGGGGAGGCCATGCCCCAGGCCAAGCTGTCACTTTCTATTTTCCAGCCCTGTGCACCAGTGGGAGAAATTTAATGTAAACATCTCCCCCCCCCCCTCCATCCAACCACCCAACAGCCCCAACCGCCGCACGGCCACCGCCACGTGGGGCAGGGCAAGGCTCAGACCACCTCCACCCCCTCCAAACCCCTCCAAGCCCCAGGAAGCCCTTGGCAAGAGGATCCACAGCAGCTGTGTGGGCTGAGGGGCTGGGTTTTTTCACTCCAATGGGAACCTGAGCTGGAAGAAGAGACAGAGTGGACCCTCAGCCAGTTGACTGCGTCTGGCGCTCAGTTCTCAACAGAGGAAGGAGCTGGACCTGCTGGAGAGGGTCCAGAGGAGGCCATGGAGATCATCAGGGGGCTGGAGCAGCTCTGCTGTGAGGACAGGCTGGGAGAGTTGGGGCTGTTCAGCCTAAGGCTCCAGGGAGACCTCAGAGCTGCATTTCAGGAGCTGCAGGGGAGCTGCAGGCAGGCTGGGGAGGGACTGCTCAGAAGGGGCTGTGGGGATAGGCTGAGGGGCAGTGGTTTGGAACTGGAGCAGGGCAGAGTTAGGTTGGACATCAGGGGCAAGTTCTGCACAGGGAGGCTGGGGAGACTCTGGCACAGGCTGCCCAGGGAGGTGGTTGAGGCTGGAGGCATTCAACATCAGACTGGATGTGGCCCTGGGCAGCCTGCTCTAGCTGGAGGTGTCCCTGCTGGGTGCAGAGGGCTTGGGCAAGATGCCCTTTGAGGATCCCTTCCAACCCTATGTAATCTGTGACTCTGTGATGCTATTCAATGACCCCAAACTGGCAGCAGTGGCTGACTCCCCCCAGGCTGTGCTGCCACCCAGCCAGGCCTGGGCAGGCTGAGAGTTGGGCAGAGGAACCTCCTGAAGTTCAGCCAGGGCAAGGGTAGGGTCCTGGCCCTGGGGAGGAACAACCTCCTGCAGCAGGACAGGTGGGGAGGGACCTGCTGGGAAACAGCTCCAAGGAGAAGGAGCTGGGAGTGCTGGGGGAAGGTGCTCAGGAGCCAGCAGTGTGCCCTCATGGCCAAGAAGGCACATGGGATCCTGGGTGCATGAAGAGTGTGGCCAGCAGGGCAAGGGAAGGTTCCTGCTCCTCTACTCTGCCCTAGAGAGACCACATCTGCAGTCCTGGGTCCAGTTCTGGACTCTCAGATCAAGAGAGACAGAGAACCACTTGAAAGAGTCCAGGGGAGGCTCCAAAGCTGCTGAGGAGCCTGGAGCAGCTCTGGGAGCAGCAAAGGCTGAGAGCCCTGGGGCTGAGAGCCTGCAGAAGAGCAGCCCCAGAGGGCAGCTGAGCAATGCTCAGCAAGAGCTAAAGGAGCTGTGGGGGGCAAGAGGCTGGGGCCAGACTCTGCTCAGTGGTGCCCAGGGACAGGCCAAGGGGCAGAGGGCACAAACTGGAACCCAGGAGGAGAAAGTTGTTTGGTGTGAGGGTGCTGAGCCCTGGAGCAGGCTGCCCAGAGAGGCTGTGGAGTCTCCTGGTGTGGAGAGCTTCCAACCCCCCCTGGGCATTGTGCTGCTGGGCTGGGTGCTGTGGGTGCCCTGCTTTGGCAGGGGGGTTGGGCTGGCTGAGCTCCAGAGGTCCCTTCCAGCCATGCTGGGATTCTGTGAAAATCCTTCCCAGCAGAGTTTCCCAGGAGCCAGCAGCTCCTGGAGCAGCACCCTGGAGTCCCACACTGGCAGCAGGGCCAGGTGGAGAGGGGAGACTGCCAGCAGAGCAGGTTCACCTTGATATTTATAGTGAAAGGAGGGGAAAAGAAGATTTAAGTGATATTTATGATTGCTTTGGAAGCCTTGGGAGGGGAAGCCCTCAGCCTGAGCCACTCTGGGGTTTGTAAAGGATCACTGCATGGAAAGAGAGAAGCAAATCCCTTTGATTCACACAGAATGCAGGGAAGTTTCTCTCTAAACCCAGCAAGATGCACACTCCTGAGCCCCTTTGGCTGCAGAGGGGCTGGCCTGCAATGGGAGAAGCCAACCTTAAGCTTAGCTGCCTCCAGTTTAATCCCCTGGCAGCTCCTCAGGAGGAACAGAGCAGTCATTCATGCCCTGGCCACGTCAAAACTCCAGATGCTGGGAAATATTTCCTGCTGGGGGCACGTGCCCCTAAATCCTCCCCAGCCTGGCTTCAGCTTAATCTCAATCCCTACCACTGGCCCTCAGACATCCTCCTGCAGACTTTAGGCTCAGTTTTAGGGGGCTCAAGGGTGGTTTTGTTTGGCTGGCTGGTTTGTTTTCCCTGCCTGGGGATGGCAAATCACAGCTGGGAGCAGAACTTTGGGTGCTAGAAGTCCAGCAGGAGAAATGAGAGCTCCTGGAGGTGAGCAGCAGAAGGCACAGCCTCCTGGTACTGAGTCAGAGTTTTCCCTCCCCAGCTTTTACTTCTCAGGATGCTCCAATTACTTGTCAAGATTGCTCCAAGCTCCCTTTCTTTTTGCAGCCAGGAAGGTGAGGGAGCTGCAGCTCCCTCCCTGGGGTTGAATGCAACCCTTGTGGGTAAGATATTTGATGCCAAAGCCACCAAGATGCCCCAGGGAGTGTGAGGAGCTGGAAGCAAAACATTCTGCAGCCTTCCTGCTTTCACAGAATGCCAGGGGTCAGGAGAGACCTGGAAAGCTCATCCAGCCCAACCCCCCTGCCAGAGCAGGACCACCTAGAGCAGCTCACACAGGAACACATCCAGGTGGGGTTTGAATATCTTCAGAGAGGGAAACTCTACAACCCGCCCTGGGCAGCCTGCTCCAGGCTCTGTCACCCTCCCAGGCAATAAATTTTCCCTCCTGTTTCCATGGCACTTCCTCTGCCTCAGTTTCCACCACTGCCCCTTGGCTGGCATTGGGCATCCCCCAGCAGAGCCTGGCTCCAGCCTCTGGGCACTGCCCCTGCACAGCTTTAGCAACAGCAATGAGGTCATAGAATCATAGAACCACAGAGCTGTCAGGGCTGGAAGGGAGCTCAAGGCTCAGCCAGCTCCAGCCCCCTGCCATGGGCAGGGACACCTCACACCACAGCAGGTTGCTCACAGCCACCTCCAGCCTGGCTGCAAACACCTCCAGGCAGGAGGCTTCCACCACCTCCCTGGGCAGCCTGTGCCAGGCTTTCACCACCCTCATGGGGAACAACTTCTCCCTCACAGCCAATCTCAATCTCCTCACTCCTAGTTTTGCTCCATCCCCCCCAGTCCTATCCCTCCCTGACACCCTCAAAAGTCCCTCCCCAGCTTTCTTGCAGCCCCCTGCAGATCCTGGAAGGCCACAATGAGGTCTCCTGGGAGCCTTCTCCTCTCCAGCCTGCACAACCCCAACTCTCTCAGGCTGTGCTCACAGCAGAGCAGCTCCAGCCCTCTGCTCCTCCTCGTGGCCCTTCTCTGGACACCTTCCAGCACCTCCAGAGCCTTCCTGGCACAGAGGCTCCAGAACTGGACCCAGAGCTGCAGGGGAGGTCTCAGCAGAGTGGAGCAGAGGGGCAGAATCCCCTCCCTGCCCTGCTGGCCACACTTCTCTTGCTGCAGCCCAGGCTCTGCTTGGCTCTCTGGGCTGCAAGTGCTCCCTGCTGGCTCCTGCTGAGCTTCTCCTCCCCCAGCACCCCCAAGGCCTTTTCTCCAGGGCTGCTCTCCAGCCAGTCCCTGCCCATCCTGGAGCCATGCCTGGGATTGCTCCAGGCCAGCTGCAGCACCTTGCCCTTGGTCTTGTTGAACCTCCTGAGGTTGTCCTGGGCCCAGCTCTGCAGCCTGGAGCTTGTGTGGCTCCACATTATGGAGATGGTGTGAAATTCCTGTTGGAATTGAGCTTACTTAAAGGAACATTTGGCTTTCCAGGTGGGTTTGGAGCTGTCCTCCTAGGGCACCCCCTCCATAGCACCATGGCTGTGGCTATAGCTTAGAACCCCAGGCTGGTTTGGGTTGGAAAGGACCTTGGGGCTGATCTAGTTGCAACCTCCCAGCAGGGACATCTGCAGCTGGAGCAGGTTGCTCAGAGCCCCAGATAACCTCACCTGGAATGGCTCCAGGGATGGGACATCCCTCATCTCTCTGGTCCCACCACCCCTACCCTTTTCTTACCCTCTTCTTCATCAGCACCCCCAGCCCAGCATCCCCATATCTCCCAACATAGGTTGGTCTGGGAATCCTGATGACCCTAAATGCATTCTTCTCCCCTTTCTCTGGAACTGGGAGGGTCCAAACTGGCCACAGCATCCTCAGAAAGTGACACCAGCCCAAGGGGAGAATGTCTTGACTGGCAATGATCTCAACATCAGGAACATGATCCTGAAGAAGAGAGCTCTCTCCTCCCCTGGGGATGGGGTTGTGACTTCTCCCAGTCAGGAGAAAGCCTTGTTGATATCTCAGCCCTTGCTCCCTTGTGCTCCTCAGAGCAGCATGACTCACCCAACTCCACATTAGTCACTGTAGGAACTCCAGGCTGACTCAAAAGGAAGCAAAAAAACATGGTTTCAAAGGGTAGGAAAAGGAAAAAGCCAAGGGGCAGACAAATAATCCCAGACCAGAGCAAAGCAGGAGGGTGAGACCCCCATGGAAGCAGTGGTGGGAATGGGCTTGAGTCTCATGTGGGGCAATGCATCCAACCCATGACACTCTTGGTGCAAACAAGAGATGAACATCTTGATGTAAACAAGAGACAAAGGGTTTGATGTGGGCAAGAGATGAAGGCCTTGGTGTGAACAAGACACAGAACCATAGGATTGTTTTGGCTGGAAAAGACCTTTGAGATCATCAAGCCCAACCAGTAGCTAACTCTACAAGATGAAGGTGTGAACAAGAGATGAAGGTCTAGATGTAAGGAAGGGGTGAATGCCTTGGTGTAGACAAGAGATGAAGGTCTTGTTGTGAACAAGATTAAGGTCTTGGTGTAAATAAGGGATGAAGGTCTTGGTGGAAACAAGAGAGGAAGGTTTTGGTGTAAACAAGAGATGAAGGTCCTGTTGTGAACAAGAGATGAAGGTCTTGGTGTGAACAAGGGATGAAGGTCTTGGCTGTAAATAAGAGATGAAGGTCCTGTTGTGAACAAGAGATGAAGGTCTTGCTGTAAATAAGGGAGGAAAGTCTTGGTGTAAATAAGAGATGGAGGTCTTGGTGTAAACAAGGCATGAAGGTCTTGGTGTAAATAAGGGATGAAGGTCTTGATGGGAACAAGAGATCAAGGTTTGGGTGGAAACAAGAGATGAAGGTCTTGGTGTAAATGAGAGATGAAGGTCCTGTTGTGAACAAGAGATGAAGGTCTTGGTGTAAATGAGAGATGAAGGTCCTGTTGTGAACAAGAGATGAAGGTCTTGGTGTAAATGAGAGATGAAGGTCCTGGTGTGAACAAGAGATGAAGGTCTTGGTGTAAATGAGAGATGAAGGTCCTGGTGTGAACAAGAGATGAAGGTCTTGGTGTAAATGAGAGATGAAGGTCCTGTTGTGAACAAGAGATGAAGGTCTTGCTGTAAATAAGGGAGGAAAGTCTTGGTGTAAATAAGAGATGGAGGTCTTGGTGTAAACAAGGCATCAAGGTCTTGATGTAAATAAGGGAGGAAGGTCATGGTGTAAATAAGAGATGAAGATCCTGTTGTGAGCAAGAGCTGGAGGTCTTGGTGTAAACAAGATCTGTTGTGAACAGATGAAAGTCTTGGTGTAAACAGGAGAGGCAACAAGGCTGGGCTGGAGAACCAGAGCTGTGAAGAGGATGAGCTGGGGCTGGCACTGGAGATAAGACCAAGCTGGAGATCTGGATTGCTTTGGGTGGACCCAATGGCATGCAAAGCCAACAGAGACTTTGCATGGGGAGCTCCCCAGCTTTGCATGCTCCCAGCTCTTGTTGGTGTGGAACTCGAGGCGGCGCAGCGAGGCTTTGAGGCCCAAGTGGGTTTAATACCAGCCAGAAACTGAAGCTGAAGGAGAAGTTCAACCAGAAACAGGATGGCACTGAGTGAAGTGTGGAAGGAGTGTTGCATGGCTAAGTGCTCCCTGTTGCCCCCAGAGGTCACCAAGGCAGCTTCTGCCCCCCAAATCTATCAACAGAGCAACGAGGAGGACTTGAGCTGGTGGAAGACTCTGTGTCAATGCCATCAAGGTCCATCTGACTGAACAAGAGCTGAGCAGGGAAGGATGGATATTTATGGCTCCAGCTGTGTCCAAGCTCCATCCCATGCTGGAGAAGACATAAGAAGAAGATCAAAGCATCATCCAGAAAGGTCTTGGATGGAGGGGAGAGCTTAAACCTTGTGTCAGTTCAGGGTCAGATGTTTATGGTCATAGACTCATGGAACGGTTTGGGTTGGAAGGGACCTCAAAGCTCATCCAGTTCCATCCCCCTGCCATGGGCAGGGACACCTCCCACCAGCCCAGGTTGCTCAAGGCCTCATCCAGCCTGGCCTTGAACACCTTCAGGGAGGGGACAGCCACAGCCTCCCTGAGCAACCTGATGATGCATCTGGGCCACACAGCTGGAGGTGACAGCACTCTCACTTTGCCCTGCAAGCGCAGGATGGGCTCCGGGAGCAGCACGGACGCAGGCTGGCCGTGGGCACCCAGCTGCAGACTCACATCCTCAGTGCTCAGATAAGGTAGACAAGAGCCCTGCTGCCAGCTGCTGACGTCCTCTGTGTGCCAGCCCCAGCCCTGCCCAGCAGGCCCAGCCCACCCCAGCCCAGCTGACGTCCCAGCCCCGTGTTTACCTTCTGGAACTGGAGATAAGAGCCCAGACCCGGAACCGCTTCCCGACAGCTCAGGTGGCGCCGAGCCTGGCTCCCTGCCACCTCAAACAGCTCCTGTGAGCTCACTCTCCTTGCTTGTCCTTCTCGGCATTCCCCAGATCCAGGAGGATCACTGCCCAGCAGGAGGTGGCTTGAGGAGGAATTCCCAGCAGCAGCTGCCTCGGGCTCCTGGCATCACGGCTGGAGCCAAGCCCTTGGGGTGCTTGGGGTGATTGCCCCCAAATGATGGAGGGAGGGATGGACGGATGGATAGGTGGATGGATGGATGGATGGATGGATGGATGGAAGGATGGATGGATAAATGGATGGATGGATGGATGGATGGATGGATGGATGGATGGATGGATGGATGGATAAATGGATGGATGGATGGATGGATGGATGGAAAGATGGATGGATGGATGAAGGAAGGATGGATGGAAGGATGGATGGATGGATGGATGGATGGATGGATGGATGGATGGATAAATGGATGGATGGATGGATGGATGGATGGATGGATGGATGGATGGATGGATAAATGGATGGATGGATGGATGGAAAGATGGATGGATGGATGAAGGAAGGATGGATGGATGGATGGATGGAAGGATGGATGGAAGGATAGATGGATGGATGGATGGATAAATGGATGGATGAAGGAAGGATGGATGGATGGATAAATGGATGGATGGAAAGATGGATGGAAGGATAGATGGATGGATAGATGGATGAATGGATGGATGCATGGATGCATGGATGAAGGAAGGATGGATGGATGGATGGATGGATGGATGGATGGATGGATGGATGGAAAGATAGATGGAAGGATAGATGGATGGATGGATGGATAAATGGATGGATGGATGAAGGAAGGATGGATGGATGGATGGATGGATAAATGGATGGATAAATGGATGGATGGATGGATGGATGGAAAGATGGATGGAAGGATGGATGGATGGATGGATAAATGGATGGATGGATGGATGAAGGAAGGATGGATGGATGGATGGATAAATGGATGGATGGATGGATGGAAAGATGGATGGAAGGATAGATGGATAGATAGATGGATGAATGGATGGATGCATGGATGCAAGGATAGATGGATGGATGGATACATGGATGGGTGGATAAATGAGGGATGGGAGTTTTGCAGTTCCTCAACACTGTCCCACAGTGGGCTGGCCAAGCCACATCATGGTAGCCTTCAAAATGTGTCCCAGTCTTCTAATAATCAGGCAGGACTTCAGCCCTGCTCTAGAAAATGGCTTGGGGTTTGCAGCTGCAGGTGGTTTGCCCAGCAAAACATCTCCTGTGAGAGGGAGCAAATCCCACAGCTCCATCAGCTCCACCAAACCCCACAGCTCCACCAAACCCCACAGCTCCATCAGCTCCACCAAACCCCACAGCTCCACCAAACCCCACAGCTCCATCAGCTCCACCAAACCCCACAGCTCCACCAAGTCCCCCACAGCTCCATCAGCTCCACCAAACCCCACAGCTCCATCAGCTCCACCAAACCCCACAGCTCCACCTTCTCCACCAAACCCCACAGCTCCACCAAACCCCACAGCTCCACCACTTTTAGCTCTCCATCCACTTGCTGATGTGGATTCAGCTTCCCCCAGGGGTTCCCCTGGCAGCTGGGACACCTCCAGGAGCACACTGCCGCAGCAGAGTCTCTTTGTCTGCTGTTCTCTCCTCCTTCCCTGGCTTTGGCAGAGGGTTCTGGCTGGAGGGGGCCAAACCTGGATGAGTTCCCCAGGACCTGTCAGCTATAAAGTCTCTGTTTCTCCAGTTTGAAACCCGAAGCAGCAGGAGCAGGCTCCCCAGGAGGTGTCTGAAGGGCACAGCCCCACGCGGGAGGTTCCCACACACCCACTGGTGACTGCAGCCCAGCGGCCAGCTGTGGGGCTGGGTGAATCAGGGCACCCTGGCGTGGGTGGCAACTCTCCCACCCGAGCTCTGCTGCCTCTGTTTTGGATCTCAGGGGTGAAAACAAGCAGCTGGGGCTGGCTGGGAACCTCTCCGACCAGTTTTGCGATGGCTTCTCCAACTCCATCCCAACCTCACCTCTCCTTGGTGTTCCCAGCTTGGTGTTCCCAGCTTGGTGTTTCCAGCTTGGTGTTCCCAGCTTGGTGTTCCCAGCGTGGTGTTCCCAGCTTGGTGTTTCCAGCTTGTTGTTCCCAGCTTGGTGTTTCCAGCTTGTTGTTCCCAGCTTGGTGTTTCCACATTGGTGTTCCCAGCTTGTTGTTTCCACATTGGTGTTTGCAGCGTGGTGTTTGCAGCGTGGTGTTCCCAGCTTGGTGTTCCCAGATTGGTGTTTGCAGCTTGGTGTTTCCATTTGGTGTTCCCAGCTTGGTGTTTCCAGCTTGGTGTTCCCAGCGTGGTGTTCCCAGCTTGGTGTTTGCAGCTTGGTGTTCCCAGCGTGGTGTTCCCAGCTTGGTGTTCCCAGTGTGGTGTTCCCAGCTTGGTGTTCCCAGCTTGGTGTTCCCAGCGTGGTGTTTCCAGCTTGGTGTTCCCAGCGTGGTGTTTCCAGCTTGGTGTTCCCAGCTTGGTGTTCCCAGCTTGGTGTTTCCAGCTTGGTGTTCCCAGCTTGGTGTTCCCAGCTTGGTGTTCCCAGCGTGGTGTTTGCAGCTTGGTGTTCCCAGCGTGGTGTTCGCAGCGTGGTGTTCCCAGTGTGGTGTTCCCAGCTTGGTGTTCCCAGCTTGGTGTTCCCAGCGTGGTGTTCCCAGCTTGGTGTTCCCAGCTTGGTGTTTCCAGCTTGGTGTTCCCAGCTTGGTGTTCCCAGCATGGTGTTCCCAGCTTGGTGTTCCCAGCTTGGTGTTTCCAGCTTGGTGTTCCCAGCTTGGTGTTTCCATCTTGGTGTTTCCAGCTTGGTGTTTCCACATTGGTGTTCCCAGCTTGGTGTTTCCAGCTTGGTGTTTCCACATTGGTGTTCCCAGCTTGCTGTTCCCAGCTTGGTGTTCCCAGCTTGATGTTTCCACATTGGTGTTCCCACATTGGTGTTCCCAGCTTGATGTTCCCACATTGGTGTTCCCAACTTGGTGTTTCCACATTGGTGTTCCCAGCTTGGTGTTCCCAGCTTGGTGTTCCCACATTGGTGTTCCCAGCTTGGTGTTCCCAGCTTGGTGTTCCCAGCTTGGTGTTTCCACATTGGTGTTCCCAGCTTGGTGTTCCCAGCTTGGTGTTCCCAGCTTGGTGTTCCCAGCTTGGTGTTTCCACATTGGTGTTCCCAACTTGGTGTTCCCAGCTTGGTGTTTCCACATTGGTGTTCCCAGCTTGGTGTTCCCAGCTTGGTGTTTCCACATTGGTGTTCCCAGCTTGGTGTTCCCAGCTTGGTGTTTCCACATTGGTGTTCCCAGCTTGGTGTTCCCAGCTTGGTGTTCCCAGCTTGATGTTTCCACATTGGTGTTCCCAGCTTGGTGTTCCCAGCTTGGTGTTCCCACCTTGGTGTTCCCAGCTTGATGTTTCCAGCTTGTTGTTCCCAGCTTGGTGTTCCCAGCTTGGTGTTTCCAGCTTGTTGTTCCCAGCTTGATGTTTCCACATTGGTGTTCCCAGCTTGATGTTCCCAGCTTGGTGTTTCCAGCTTGTTGTTCCCAGCTTGATGTTCCCAGCTTGGTGTTTCCAGCTTGTTGTTTCCAGCTTGGTGTTCCCAGCTTGGTGTTCCCAGCTTGGTGTTTCCAGCTTGTTGTTCCCAGCTTGGTGTTCCCAGCTTGGTGTTCCCAGCTTGTTGCTTCCACATTGGTGTTCCCAGCTTGGTGTTCCCAGCTTGGTGTTTCCATTTGGTGTTCCCAGCTTGGTGTTCCCAGCGTGGTGTTCCCAGCTTGGTGTTCCCAGCTTGGTGTTCCCAGCCTGGTGTTCCCAGCTTGGTGTTTGCAGCTTGGTGTTCCCAGCTTGGTGTTTCCACATTGGTGTTCCCAACTTGGTGTTCCCAGCTTGGTGTTTCCACATTGGTGTTCCCAACTTGGTGTTCCCAGCTTGGTGTTTCCACCTTGGTGTGCCCAGCTTGGTGTTTCCACCTTGGTGTGCCCAGCTTGGTGTCTTCCCCTGGCAGCCAGTATTTGGGATTTGAGGCAATTTCTATCCCTGATCCATTGGCATCTCCTTGAGGTACAGAATTTCTCTGGGGGTGGTGCTGCACATCCAGCAGTGAGGGAAATGTGGATGGAAAGCACCCTCAGATCCCACTGGAAATATGAACTTCATCAAACCACAGAATCCCAAATGGCTTTGGGTGGGAAAGGACCTTTAGAGCTCATCCAGACCAGTCCCCTGCACTCAGCAGGGACAGTTGCAACTGGATCAGATTGCTCAGAGCCACAACCAACCTCACCTGGGATGGTTCCAGCCATGGGGCAGCTCCACCTCTCTGGGCAGCCTGGGCCAGGCTCTCACCACCCTCAGGGGCAAACATTTCTCCCTTCTCTCCACTCTCAATCTCTCTCTTTGAGTTCCAAACCATCCCCCCTTGGCCTGGCACAATAGGCCCTGAGAAAAAGTCTGTCTCCAGCTTTCTGCTGTGCCCTTGAAGAGCTGCAAGGCCACCAGAAGGTCTCCCTGGAGCCTTCTCCTCTCCAGGCTGCACAACCCCAACTCTCCCAGCCTGGCCTCCCAGCAGAGGGCTTCCAGCCCTGCCAGCACTGCTGTGACCTCTGGCCCTGCTCCACCAGGTCCCTGTCTGTGCTGTGCTGAGGGCCCCAGGACTGCCCCAGCACTGCAGGGGAGGTCTCAGCAGAGCACAGCAGAGGGGCAGAATCCCCTCCCTGCCCCTGCTGCCCACACTGCTGGGGATCAGCCCAGGCCAGGCTGCCAGCACTTGGTTCTGGCTCCTGTCCAGCTTTGCACCCCCAGCACCCCCAAGTCCTTCTCCTCAGGGCTGCTCTCCAGCCCTTGATCCCCAGCCTGGATTGGTGCTGGGGGTTGCCCAACCCAGCTGCAGGACCTTGTGCTTATCCTGGTTGAACCCCAAGGGACTGTCACACTCCCACTTCTCCAGGTCCCTCTGGATGGATCCCATGTCAGGAGTGTCAACCATACCACTCAGCTTGGTGTCACCTGCAGACATGCTGATAGTGCCTTCAGTCCCACTGTCCATGCCACTGAGGAATAGAATAGAATAGAATAGAATAGAATAGAATAGAATAGAATAGAATAGAATAGAATAGAATAGAATAGAATAGAATAGAATAGAATAGAATAGAATAGAATAGAATAGAATAGAATTAACCAGGTTGGAAAAGACCTTTGAGATCAAGTCCAACCTCTCACCCTGCACCATCTGAGCAACTAAACCATGGCACCAAGGGCCTCATCCAGGCTCTACCTAAACACCTCCAGGGATGGGGACTCCACCACCTCCCTGGGCAGCACATTCCCATGGCCAATCTCTCTTGCTGGGAAGAATTTCTTCCGAACATCCAGCCTGAACCTCCCCTGGCACAGCTTGAGACTGTGTCCTCTTGTTCTGGTGCTGGGTGCCTGGGAGAAGAGCCCAACCCCCACCTGGCTACAGCCACCTTTCAGGTAGTTGTAGAGGGCAATGAGGTCACCCCTGAGCCTTCTCTGCTCCAGGCTAAGCAACCACAGCTCCCTCAGCCTCTCCTCCCAGGGCTGTGCCCCAGACCCCTCCCCAGCTCTGTTGCCCTTCTCTGGACACCTTCCAGCAGCTCAACCTCTTTCCTGACCTGAGGAGCCCAGAACTGGACACAGGACTCCAGGTGTGGCCTAAACAATGCAGAGCACAGGGCAGGATGAGCTCCCTGCTCCTGCTGGCCACACTGTTCCTGATGCAGGCCAGGATGCCCTTGGCCTTCTTGGCCACCTGGGCACACTGTTGGCTCCTGTTCAGGCAGCTGTCAATCAGCACCCCCAGGTCCCTCTCTGTTTGGCAGCTCTCAGCCACTCTGCCCCCAGCCTGCAGCTCTGCCTGGGGTTGCTGTGGCCAAAGTGCATCCCCTGGCACTTGGACTTGTTGAATGCCATCCTGTTGCCCTCTGCCCATCTGTCCAGTCAGTCGAGGTCCCTCTGCAGAGCCTTTCTACTCTCTAACTGACCAACATCTGCTCCCAACTTGGTGTCATCTGGGCACAGCTTTGGTGGTGGTGGTGAAGAGAGGGTTCCAGGACTTCTGCCAGGCTACATAGAATCACAGAATTGCCAGGTTTGAAGGGACCTAAAGGCTCAGCCAGCTCCAGCCCCCTGCCATGGGCAGGGACACCTCACACCACAGCAGGTTGCTCACAGCCACCTCCAGCCTGGCTGCAAACACCTCCAGGCAGGAGGCTTCCACCACCTCCCTGGGCAGCCTGTGCCAGGCTCTCACCACCCTCCTGGGCAACAACTTCTTCCTCACATCCAATCTCAATCTCCCCACCTCTAGTTTTGCTCCATCCCCCCCAGTCCTGTCCCTCCCTGACACCCTCAAAAGTCCCTCCCCAGCTTTCTTGGAGCCCCCTTCAGACACTGGAAGGCCACAATGAGGTCTCCTGGGAGCCTTCTCCTCTCCAGCCTGCACAACCCCAACTCTCTCAGGCTGTGCTCATGGCAGAGGCTATCACTTGGACTTGATGATCTCTGAGGTCTTTTCCAACCTGGTCGATTCTGTGGCTGTGAAGCAGCTCCAGCCCTCTGCTCATCCTCGTGGCCCTTCTCTGGACATGCTCCAGGGTGATTTCCTTTTCCCTCAGTGTTTTTCTCCTCCAGAGCAGGCATTGCTCAGGTTTTTCACACAGTTTTTTAGTCACAGGTGAGGTTTTTTTTTTAGGTATGTGCCCAGGTATTGCCCCCAGGGAATCTCCCTGTGTATTCCTTCTCTGCTTACAGAGGTCTGGAGGTGGGGGAGGAGCTCTGCCTCCTCCTTCACCTTTTAGCTGCCCATACACACAGCACACATCGGAGGCTTATCAAGCCAGGTGCTGCATCCATTGCATCCTTTCCACCATCCTCCCTTTTCAGGGCAGAGATGCTCTTGTCTGTGCACATTCCAGAGCCTCAGTACCAGTGGCCTCCACCCATTACACATCTCTGTTGCCAGAGGGTCCTCTCACCATCCCCTCCCTGGGCAGCTGTTGTCTGGGAGCAAAGCTGATTTTATCTTCGGTGATTCACATCAAGGACTTAAGTCTCTTACACTGCCCCCGGGGAGGAGCAACCCCCTGCAGCAGGGCAGGTGAGGGGGAACCTGCTGGGAAGCATCTCCAAGGAGGAGCTGGGAGTGCTGGGGGACAAGAAGTTGCCAGCAATGTGCTCTGGTAGCCAAGAAGGCCAATGGTGTCCAGGGGTGCATGAAGAAGAATGTGGCCAGCAGGACAAGGAAAGGTCTCCTGCCCCCCTACTCTTCCCTAAGGAGGAAACAGCAGGAGTCCTGGGTCCAGTTCTGGGCTCCCCAGAACAAGAGAGAAGGAAACTGCTGGAGAGAATCCAGGGGAGGCTCTGAAGCTGCTGAGGGGCCTGGAGCAGCTCTGGGAGCAGCAAAGGCTGAGAGCCCTGGGGCTGAGAGCCTGCAGAAGAGCAGCCCCAGAGGGCAGCTGAGCAATGCTCAGCAAGAGCTAAAGGAGCTGTGGGGGGCAAGAGGCTGGGGCCAGACTCTGCTCAGTGGTGCCCAGGGACAGGCCAAGGGGCAGAGGGCACAAACTGGAACCCAGGAGGAGAAAGTTGTTTGGTGTGAGGGTGCTGAGCCCTGGAGCAGGCTGCCCAGAGAGGCTGTGGAGTCTCCTGGTGTGGAGAGCTTCCAACCCCCCCTGGGCCTTGTGCTGCTGGGCAGGGTGCTGTGGGTGCCCTGCTTTGGCAGGGGGGTTGGGCTGGCTGAGCTCCAGAGGTCCCTTCCAGCCATGCTGGGATTCTGTGAAAATCCTTCCCAGCAGAGTTTCCCAGGAGCCAGCAGCTCCTGGAGCAGCATCCTGCAGTCCCACACTGGCAGCAGGGCCAGGTGGAGAGGGGAGACTGCCAGCAGAGCAGGTTCACCTTGTGTCGGTGTGGAGTCTCCTTGTGTGGAGAGCTTCCAAGCCCACCAAGTCATTCTGCTTGAAAGGAGGTGGCAGGGAGGGGGAGGTTGGTCTCTTCTTCCCAGTATCAGGTAAAAGGAGGAGAGGAAATAGCCTCAACCTGTGCCAGGGGAGGGTTAGTTTGGACATGAGGAACAATTTCTTTGCTGCAAGGACAGTCAGGGATTGGCACAGGCTGCCCAGGGAGGTGGTGGAGTCGCTGTGCATGGAGGTGAGTTAGAAGCCTGTGGCCATGGCACTTGGGGCCATGGTTTGGTGGCCATGGTGGGGTTGGGTTGCTGGTTGGACTGGATGACCTCAGAGGCCTTTTCCAGCCCAATCAATTCTGTGATTCACTCAGTGCCTGGGGCGATCTCTTTTGGCAGGGAGGGAAGGGTTTGCTCTGCCTGCAGGAACAGAGGAACAGCAAATTCCTTCCAAAATGGTTAAAAGGCAGCAAATGCCCCAATCCCTGCCTGTGCTTTGGCCTGCTTCCAAAACCAAAAGGAAAATCGATTTGTACTCATTCCATGTCTGTTGCAAGCCCCTTGCAAGCCTGGTGTAAACCACCTGCAAGCTCACTGCAAGCCTGTTGCAAGCTCACTGCACACCGTGCAAGCTGATTGCAAGGCTGCTGCAAACTGATTGTACAGCTCCTGCAGGCCCCTTGCAAGCCTGGGGCATGTCTGCTGCAAACCTGTTGCAAACACATTGCAAACTCACTGCAAGCTCCTTACAAGCCCACTGCAAACCTTTAACAAGCCCATTGCAAGCCTCTTGTAAATCCATGGTAAAGCCCTTGCAAGTCTTGTACAAGTCTTGCCCCATGCTTGTTGCAAGCTTGCTGCATGGCCACACAAGCCTATCACAATCTGTTGCAAGCCCATTGTAAGCCCCTTGTAAACCCATTGCAAGTCTGTTATAAGCCCACTGCATGTCTCTTACAAGTTTATCCCAAACTTCTTGCAAGCTTATTGTAAATCCCTTGCACAGGTCCTGCAAGCCTCTTGCAAGCATACTACAAGCCCACTGCAGGCCCTTCACAAGCCCATTGTAAGGCTCTTGAAAGTTCACTGCAAGCCTGTTGCAAGCTTGTTGTAAACTTACTACAAGCCCATTACAAGCACCTTGCATGCCTCTTGCAAGCCCATTTTAATCCCATTACAAGGCTGTTGCAAGTCTGTTTCAAGCCAGGTGCAAGCTCATTGCAAGCCTGTTACAGTCTTGCTGCAAGCTTGTTGCAAGCTTGTTGTAAAACCCATTACCAGCCCGTGGCAAGCATGTTGCAAGGCCAGGGTAAATCCATCACAAGCCTTTTGTAGGTCCATTGTAAGGCCCATTGCACACCTGTTACGTGCTCATTGCAAGCCTGTTACAAGCAGACTACAAGCCCTTTGCAAGCCCGTGGTAAGGGCCTTGGAAGCTCATTGCAAGCCCACTGCAAGGCTGTTCCAAGCCCATTGTAAACCTATTGCAATGCTGCTGTAAGGCACTTGAAAGCTCAGTGCAAGCCTGTTACAAGCCCATTGCAAGCCTGGTGTACTCCTGTTGTAAGGCCCTTGGAAGCTCATTACAAGCTCACTGCAAGCCTGTTGCAAGCCCATTGTAAACCTATCACAAGCCCATTGCAGGCCTGTTGTAATGGCCTTGGAAGCCTGTTGCAAGCCCCTGCAAGCCTGTTGCAAGCCCTTTGCAAACCTATCACAAGCCCATTGCAGGCCTGTTGTAATCCTGTTGTAAGGGTCTTGGAAGCCTGTTGCAAGCCCCTGCAAGCTTGTTGCAAGCCCTTTGCAAACCTATCACAAACCTATTGCAAGCCTGTTGTAATCCTGTTGTAAGGGTCTTGGAAGCCTGTTGCAAGCCCCCTGCAAGCTTGTTGCAAGCCCTTTGCAAACCTATCACAAACCTATTGCAGGTCTGTTGTAATCCTGTTGTAATGGCCTTGGAAGCCTGTTGCAAGCCCCTGCAAGCTTATTGCAAGCCCTTTGCAAACCTATCACAAGCCCATTGCAGGCCTGTTGTAATCCTGTTGTAAGGGTCTTGGAAGCTCGTTGCAAGCCCCTGCAAGCTTGTTGCAAGCCCTTTGCAAACCTATCACAAGCCTATTGCAGGCCTGTTGTAATCCTGTTGTAAGGGTCTTGGAAGCCTGTTGCAAGCCCCTGCAAGCTTGTTGCAAGCCCTTTGCAAACCTATCACAAGCCCATTGCAGGCCTGTTGTAATCCTGTTGTAAGGGTCTTGGAAGCCTGTTGCAAGCCCCTGCAAGCTTGTTGCAAGCCTTTTGCAAACCTATCACAAGCCCATTGCAGGCCTGTTGTAATCCTGTTGTAAGGGTCTTGGAAGCCTGTTGCAAGCCCCTGCAAGCTTGTTGCAAGCCCTTTGCAAACCTATCACAAACCTATTGCAGGCCTGTTGTAATCCTGTTGTAAGGGTCTTGGAAGCCTGTTGCAAGCCCCTGCAAGCTTGTTGCAAGCCCTTTGCAAACCTATCACAAACCTATTGCAGGCCTGTTGTAATCCTGTTGTAAGGGTCTTGGAAGCCTGTTGCAAGCCCCTGCAAGCTTGTTGCAAGCCCTTTGCAAACCTATCACAAACCTATTGCAGGCCTGTTGTAATCCTGTTGTAAGGGTCTTGGAAGCCTGTTGCAAGCCCCTGCAAGCTTGTTGCAAGCCCTTTGCAAACCTATCACAAACCTATTGCAAGCCTGTTGTAATCCTGTTGTAAGGGTCTTGGAAGCTCGTTGCAAGCCCCCTGCAAGCTTGTTGCAAGCCCTTTGCAAACCTATCACAAGCCCATTGCAGGCCTGTTGTAATCCTGTTGTAAGGGTCTTGGAAGCTCGTTGCAAGCCCCTGCAAGCTTGTTGCAAGCCCTTTGCAAACCTATCACAAGCCTATTGCAGGCCTGTTGTAATCCTGTTGTAAGGGTCTTGGAAGCCTGTTGCAAGCCCCTGCAAGCTTGTTGCAAGCCCTTTGCAAACCTATCACAAGCCCATTGCAGGCCTGTTGTAATCCTGTTGTAAGGGTCTTGGAAGCCTGTTGCAAGCCCCTGCAAGCTTGTTGCAAGCCTTTTGCAAACCTATCACAAGCCCATTGCAGGCCTGTTGTAATCCTGTTGTAAGGGTCTTGGAAGCCTGTTGCAAGCCCCTGCAAGCTTGTTGCAAGCCCTTTGCAAACCTATCACAAACCTATTGCAGGCCTGTTGTAATCCTGTTGTAAGGGTCTTGGAAGCCTGTTGCAAGCCCCTGCAAGCTTGTTGCAAGCCCTTTGCAAACCTATCACAAACCTATTGCAGGCCTGTTGTAATCCTGTTGTAAGGGTCTTGGAAGCCTGTTGCAAGCCCCTGCAAGCTTGTTGCAAGCCCTTTGCAAACCTATCACAAACCTATTGCAAGCCTGTTGTAATCCTGTTGTAAGGGTCTTGGAAGCTCGTTGCAAGCCCCCTGCAAGCTTGTTGCAAGCCCTTTGCAAACCTATCACAAGCCCATTGCAGGCCTGTTGTAATCCTGTTGTAAGGGTCTTGGAAGCTCGTTGCAAGCCCCTGCAAGCTTGTTGCAAGCCCTTTGCAAACCTATCACAAGCCTATTGCAGGCCTGTTGTAATCCTGTTGTAAGGGTCTTGGAAGCTTGTTGCAAGCCCTTTGCAAACCTATCACAAACCTATTGCAAGCCTGTTGTAATCCTGTTGTAAGGGTCTTGGAAGCTCGTTGCAAGCCCCTGCAAGCTTGTTGCAAGCCCTTTGCAAACCTATCACAAGCCTATTGCAGGCCTGTTGTAATCCTGTTGTAAGGGTCTTGGAAGCTTGTTGCAAGCCCTTTGCAAACCTATCACAAACCTATTGCAGGCCTGTTGTAATCCTGTTGTAAGGGTCTTGGAAGCCTGTTGCAAGCCCCTGCAAGCTTGTTGCAAGCCCTTTGCAAACCTATCACAAGCCCATTGCAGGCCTGTTGTAATCCTGTTGTAAGGGTCTTGGAAGCCTGTTGCAAGCCCCTGCAAGCTTGTTGCAAGCCTTTTGCAAACCTATCACAAGCCCATTGCAGGCCTGTTGTAATCCTGTTGTAAGGGTCTTGGAAGCCTGTTGCAAGCCCCTGCAAGCTTGTTGCAAGCCCTTTGCAAACCTATCACAAACCTATTGCAGGCCTGTTGTAATCCTGTTGTAAGGGTCTTGGAAGCCTGTTGCAAGCCCCTGCAAGCTTGTTGCAAGCCCTTTGCAAACCTATCACAAACCTATTGCAGGCCTGTTGTAATCCTGTTGTAAGGGTCTTGGAAGCCTGTTGCAAGCCCCTGCAAGCTTGTTGCAAGCCCTTTGCAAACCTATCACAAACCTATTGCAGGCCTGTTGTAATCCTGTTGTAAGGGTCTTGGAAGCCTGTTGCAAGCCCCTGCAAGCTTGTTGCAAGCCCTTTGCAAACCTATCACAAACCTATTGCAGGCCTGTTGTAATCCTGTTGTAAGGGTCTTGGAAGCCTGTTGCAAGCCCCTGCAAGCTTGTTGCAAGCCCTTTGCAAACCTATCACAAACCTATTGCAGGCCTGTTGTAATCCTGTTGTAAGGGTCTTGGAAGCCTGTTGCAAGCCCCTGCAAGCTTGTTGCAAGCCCTTTGCAAACCTATCACAAACCTATTGCAAGCCTGTTGTAATCCTGTTGTAAGGGTCTTGGAAGCTCGTTGCAAGCCCCTGCAAGCTTGTTGCAAGCCCTTTGCAAACCTATCACAAGCCCATTGCAGGCCTGTTGTAATCCTGTTGTAAGGGTCTTGGAAGCTCGTTGCAAGCCCCTGCAAGCTTGTTGCAAGCCCTTTGCAAACCTATCACAAGCCTATTGCAGGCCTGTTGTAATCCTGTTGTAAGGGTCTTGGAAGCCTGTTGCAAGCCCCTGCAAGCTTGTTGCAAGCCCTTTGCAAACCTACCACAAACCCATTGCAGGCCTGTTGTAATCCTGTTGTAAGGGTCTTGGAAGCCTGTTGCAAGCCCCTGCAAGCTTGTTGCAAGCCCTTTGCAAACCTATCACAAACCTATTGCAAGCCTGTTGTAATCCTGTTGTAAGGGTCTTGGAAGCCCATCACAAGCCCCCTGCAAGCTTGCTGCAAGCTCCTCGCAATCCCTCTGCCTCCCGGCGCCGAAGGAAGGGGGAAGGACACCGGTGCCCAGATCAAAGCCTCGCTGCTGCTCCAAGCCTCCCTGGGCTGCATTCCCAGCCTGGCCTCCCCTGCTGCCTGGTTCCAGTTACCGGGAGGCTGCTGGGCTGCGGCATCTGGGCCCTGCCGCACGTCACCAGCCGCTGTCCCCCGCAGCCCTGGCACCTCCGGGCTCCCTCTCCGCAGCGCTCCGAGCGGTTTCCAGCCTCCCGCGGCTTCAGACACCCTTTCATCTCCTGCTCCCGCAGCTGCTTCTCCTTACACGGCAGAGGGGGCTGGGAACAGGACCTCTCCCGGGATGGGCTGGGGCAGGAGATGGCTCTGGGAATGCAGGAAGCACCAGGAGGGTACTGGAAAGCTTTCCCCCCTGCCACGGGCTCTGGCTGGGATGTGTTTGGGATGAGGGCAAACCCTGGGAGATGGAATGTGGGGTCCTGAGGTGTGCAAGAGTGTGGCCCATGTGGAAGGAAGATATTGTGAGCCCATTGTAACCTCGTTGTAAACCCCTTGCAAATCCATTGCAAACCCCTCTCGAGGCTGTTGCAAAGCCCACTGCAAACCCATTGTGATTCTACTGTAAGTCTGCTGCAGGCCCATTGTAAACTCCTTGCAAACTGGTTGCAAACACATTGCAAGCCCTTTTCAAGGCTGCTTTAAGCTTGTTGTAAACCCATTGCAAACCTCAGGAGCCCATTGTAAACTTATCTCACTGATTGCAAACCCATTGCTTGCAAGCCCATTGTAAATCCATTGCAAACCCATTGTCAGCCCACTGTAAACACCTTGCAAGTCCACTGCAAAGCCATTGCCAGCTCTTTGGATGTTCCTTGCAAGCCTATTGCAAACCCCTTGCAAGTCCCTTCCAAGCCCATTGCAAGTCCATTGCAAACACCTTGCAAGCCTATTTCAAGCCCATTGCAAACTCACTGCAAGATGACTGCAAACCTCTTACAAGCTCGTTGCAAGCCTGTTGATTGCAAACCTGTTGCAAGGCCATTGCAGACCCCTGGAAAATTTTGCCAGCTTGTTGCAAACCCTGTGGAAAACCATTGCAAACTCATTGCAAAGCTATTGCAAGCCCACTACAAACTCCTTGCAAAGCCCAAAGCAAACCCCTTGCAAGCTCTCTGTCAGCCCACTGGAGAAACTCATTGCAAACCCCTGGCAAAGCCATAGCAAGCCCTTTGGAAACCCACCACAAGCCCTTTTCAAGCTTGTTCCAAGCCCATTGTAACCTCCTTGTGCCAAACCTGTTGCAAGTCCATCACCACCCTGTTGTATGCCCATTGCAAACCTGATACAATCTCATTGCAAGTTTGTTGAGCCCTCCCTGCCGGATCCTGGCTGCTCTCAGCTCTGTCTCACCCTGCCACAGAAGCCACCAAGCTCCCTGGTCCCCGTGTCCAGCTGACTTCTCTTTAATGAAGCCTTTCCTGCTGGAAAACAAAGGGATGTGGGAAAGCCTGAGGAGCAAACAGCCACAGAATCAGGGAATTGTTTGGGTTGGAAGAGCTCTCCAAGGTCACCCAGTCCAACATCAACCCAACACCTCCATGGGCACCAAACCCTGTCCCCAAGTGCCATGGCCACAGGTTTCTTGAACACCTCCAGGGATGGGGGCTCCACCACCTCCCTGGGCAGCCTGTTCCCACCCCTGACCACTCTTGCAGCAAAGAAATTGTTTCTCATGTCCGACCTAACCCTCCCCTGGTGCAATTTGAGTCTCTTGTTCTCTTGCTCCTTGGGAGAAGAACCAACCATGAAAATGCTTTTATCAACAACCTCCTCTGAGGCCAGACAAGGAGGCTACAGCAGAGCCTATCCCTCCTACACCAGCTCTGAACCTTCCAACAATTCATGCCCTACATTAGGAAGTTCATATTTCCTCTCTATAGGCAACAGCCTTCCCTTTCTCTGGAATATTCCCCATGAGCTTCTTCATGGCAGCAAGGGGAAGCTTATAGGAAGCCTAACTTGGTAAGCTGGGCTGAGGAAGACTTAGGCAAACCTATGAGGAGAGGCTGAGGGAGCTGGGGGTGTTTAGCCTGCAGAAGAGGAGGCTCAGGGGAGACCTTACTGCTCTCTACAATGACCTGAAAAGAGGTTGTAGCCAGCTGGGGGTTGGTCTCTTCTCCCAGGCACCCAGCCCCAGAACAAGAGGACACAGTCTCAAGCTGTCCCAGGGGAGGTTTAGCCTGGAGGTGAGGAGAAAGTTCTTCCCAGCAAGAGAGATTGGCCCTTGGGATGTGCTGCCCAGGGAGGTGGTGGAGTCCCCATCCCTGGAGGTGTTCAAAAAAGGCTTGGATGTGGCCCTTGGAGCCATGGTTTAGTTGTCAGGAGGTGTTAGGGATTAGGTCATAGGTTGGACTTGATGATCTCTGAGGTCTTTATCCAACCTGGTTGATTCTATGATTCTAAGAAAGCAACCCTTGGTTGGCTCCAGCCTTTCAGGGAGCTGCAGAGAGCAATGAGGTCTCCCTCAGCCTCCTTTTCTCCAGGTTGAACACCCCCAGCTCCCTCATCTGCCCCTTCCCCAGCCCTGTTCTCCAGACCCTTCCCCAGCTTGGTTGCCCTTCTCTGGACCTGCCTCAGCCCCTCGCTGCCCTTCCTGGAGCGAAAGCCCCAAACCTGAACACCTCTCCGGGTCTCAAACCCCACCGCCCGCTCGGGACAAATCACCCCCGGTGCTCCCAGCCCCAGGGGCTCAGCAGAAGCCGCCGGCGGCCTCGGCGGGCCCCTCGGCCTCGTTAGGGCTCATTAACGAAGCTGCCGTCTGGCTTTTCCAAGCTGTCAGCGCCCATTACCATCCGGGTCTCCTTCGGCCCGGCCCGCGGGGCTGGGAACGCGACGGGAGCAGAGGGATCAAAGGCGGCGGCTGTCCAGCTCCAGCCAGCTGGAATAATTTAATAGAAAAGCTTAGCATTTATTTTCACAAGGCTTGGGGATTTTTTTTTTTTTAATTCTTTTTTTGCTATTAGCAGGGTTTTTTTATTTGCTTTTGCCAGGCCCAGGCTCTGCTCGGCCGGGAAACCTCTGCTGCCTGCCCCTGTCCCCTCCCTTCCCACCTCCACTACCAGGAAAAAGCGGGGAGGGGGGGAAAGAGGGGAGGGAAGGAGGAGGGGGGAGGGGGGAGTGTTATTAATTAAGCTGCAAATCTTTGGCAAATTCTACTTTTTCTCTTTCCAGGGAAAGTGGAAAATTTACTGGAAGGGCCGCGCTGGGAGGCAGCAGGGTTGAAGCGTGGTACCAGTGCTCTCTGCTGGACCCGCTGGAGGCCCAGAGCTGCAGCCAGGCGCTGGGCTGGGAAGGAGGAGGAGGAAGTAGAGGAACGGGAGGAGGGATGGTGCTGGGACAGCCCCGGCCTCAGTCTCCACAGCTGGGAAAAAGTCGGTGGTGGAGGTGGAGATCCCACGGTCCTGCTGGCAGCAGTGCAGCGCTGCAGCCCTCTCCCCCGCGCTGCAGCCCTCTCCCCCGCGCTGCAGCCCTTCCCCCGCGCTGCAGCCCTCTCCCCGGCGCTGCAGCCCTCTCCCCCGCGCTGCAGCCCTCTCCCCCGCGCTGCAGCCCTCTCCCCGGCGCTGCAGCTCTCTCCCCGGCGCTGCAGCCCTCTCCCCCGCGCTGCAGCCCTCTCCCCGGCGCTGCAGCCCTTCCCCCGCGCTGCAGCCCTCTCCTCCGCGCTGCAGCCCTCTCCTCCGCGCTGCAGCCCTCTCCCCGGCGCTGCAGCCCTCTCCCCCGCGCTGCAGCCCTCTCCCCCGCGCTGCAGCCCTCTCCTCCGCGCTGCAGCCCTTCCCCCGCACTGCAGCCCTCTCCCCCACGCTGCAGCCCTCTCCCCGGCGCTGCAGCCCTCTCCCCGGCGCTGCAGCCCTCTCCTCCGCGCTGCAGCCCTTCCCCCGCACTGCAGCCCTCTCCCCCACGCTGCAGCCCTCTCCCCGGCGCTGCAGCCCTCTCCCCGGCGCTGCAGCCCTCTCCCCCGCGCTGCAGCCCTCTCCCCGGCGCTGCAGCCCTCTCCCCCGCGCTGCAGCCCTCTCCCCCGCGCTGCAGCCCTCTCCCCGGCGCTGCAGCCCTTCCCCCGCGCTGCAGCCCTCTCCCCCGCGCTGCAGCCCTCTCCCCCGCGCTGCAGCCCTCTCCCCAGCGCTGCAGCCCTCTCCCCCGCGCTGCAGCCCTCTCCCCGGCGCTGCAGCCCTCTCCCCCGCCCTGCAGCCCTCTCCCCCGCGCTGCAGCCCTCTCCCCCGCGCTGCAGCCCTTCCCCCGCGCTGCAGCCCTCTCCCCGGCGCTGCAGCCCTCTCCCCGGCGCTGCAGCCCTCTCCCCAGCGCTGCAGCCCTCTCCCAAACCTTACAAGTCCCTCCCCAGCCTCGCAGCCCTGGGATCCCCAGCACTGGGATTCATAAAGGATCCTATTCCCTGGTTCCCTGCCTGTGTCCAGCCTCCAGCTCCTGGGGAGGGTTGATTTGCTCCTCAGGTAATCAGCACCTGCTGCTGTCCGAACCGGAGCATGGAGCTGGGAGCACCGGGGACAAGTTTCCCAGGGTGAGACACCTTAGACTGGGTCCCAGCACTGGCTGTTCTCCTGGGATGTGGGTATGGGAAATGGAAATCCCTCACACCTGGAAATTCAGCAGCAGCCAGAGCCTCACCGGGGCCTTGCCAGGGTGGGTTGGGCAACACAGTACCCCAGGAGCAACCCTAAATGCCCCAGAGATAAATGCCCTGGAGATAAATGCTGTGGTTGGTACCTGATGCCCTGGTGCTAAATGCACCAATGCTAAATACTCCAGAGCTACATAAATACCCCAGAACTAAATACCCCAGAGCTAAATAGAGATTAAAAATAGAGATAAAAAGTGGATAAGATAAAATAAAATAGAGATTAAAAAATACCCCAGAGCTTAATGCTCCAGAGCTAGAGAAACACCCCAGAGCTAAACAACCCAGAGCTAAAGAAACACCCCAGAGCTAAACAAATACACTAGAACTAAATACCCCAGAGCTAACTAAGTGCACCTGAGCTAAATACTCCACAGATAAAAAAATACTCTGGAGCTTGATATTCCAGATCTAGAGAAACACCCCAGAGCTACCTAAATATCCTGGAGCCAAATAAATACCCCTGAGCTAAACACCCCAGAGCTAACTAAATATACCTCAGCTAAATAAATACCCCAGAGCTTAATATTCCAGCATGTACCTGCTTAATATTCCAGCTTAATATTCCTGCATGTACCTGAGCTAAATAAATACCCTGCAGCTAAATAAATAGCCCAGAGGTAAATAAATGCCTCAGAGTTTAACATTCCAGAGCTAAATAAATACCCTGGAGCTAAAATAAATACCCCAGAACTAAACAAATACTCCAGAGTTAAGTATTTCAGAGCTAAATAAATACCCTAGAGGTAAATAAATAAGTTGGAGATAAGAGAAACATCCCAGAAGTAAATAAATACTTTGGTGCTAACTGAGTACCCCACAGAGAAATGCTCCAGAATGAACTACATACCCTGGAGCTGAACAAGTACCCCAGAGCTAAGTACTCCAGAGCTAAATAAGTACTCCAGAGCTGAAGAAATATCCCAGTGCTAAAGAAATACCTCTGAATTAAGTACTCCAGAGGTCTTTTCCAACCTGGTTAATTCTATTCTATTCTATTCTATTCTATTCTATTCTATTCTATTCTATTCTATTCTATTCTATTCTACTCTGCTCTACTCTACTTCTATTCTATTCTATTCTATTCTATTCTATTCTATTCTATTCTATTCTGCTCTACTCTACTCTACTCTTATTCTATTCTATTCTACTCTGCTCTACTCTACTTCTATTCTATTCTATTCTATTCTATTCTATTCTATTCTATTCTACTCCTATTCTCTTCTATTCTACTCTACTCCTATTCTATTCTATTCTATTCTATTCTATTCTATTCTATTCTATTCTATTCTATTCTATTCTAATCTATTCTATTCTAAATAAGTACCCCAGAGGTGAATAAATAACCTGGAGCTAAATTAATACCCCAGACTTTAATATCCCAGAGATAAATAAAGAAGAGAAATATCCCAGAACCAAATAAGTACCTTGGAGCTGAGTACTCCAGAGCTAAACACTCCAGAATTAACTAAATAGCCCTGAGCTAAATGAGTACCCCCAGAGCTAAAGAAATATCCCAGAGTTAAGCACTCCAGAGGTAAATAAGTGCCCAGAGATAAATAAATAAGCTGGGGCTAGAGAAATACCCCAGAACTAAGTAAGTACTTTGGAACTAAGTAAGTAGCCCACAGGTAAATACTCCAGGATTATCTGAACACCCCAGAGCTAAAGAAATATCCTGGACCTAAATAAATACCCCAGAGGTAAGTACTCCAGGCCTAAGTAAGTACCCCAGGGGTGAATAAAGAACCTGGAGCTAAATAAATGCCCCAGAGTCTAACATTCCAAAGCTAAACACATACCCCAGAGCTAAATAAATCCTCCAGAGTTGTGTACTCCAGAGCTAAATAGATACCCTAGAGATAAATAAACACATTGCAGATAAGAGAAATACTCCAGAGTGAAATAAATACCTTGGAGCTATTGGAGTACCCCAGAGATAAACACTCTAGAACTATCTGAATACCCCAGAGCTAAAGAAGTACCCTGGAGCTAAATTAATATCCCAGAGCTAAATAAATAAGCTGGAGATAAGAGAAATACCCCAGAAGTAAGTAAGTACCTTGGAACTAACTGAGTAGTCCAGAGCTAAACACTCCAGAATTAACTAAACAGCCCTGAGCTAAATAAGTACCCCAGAGGTAAAGAAATACCCTGGAGCTAAACAAATGCCTCAGAGTTAAGTACTCCAGAGCTAATTAAGTACCCCAGGGATGAACAAATAACCTGGAGCTAAATAAATACCCCAGAGTTTAATATTCCAGAGTTAAATAAATACCCTGGAGCTAAATGAATACCCCAAAGCTAAAGAAGTACCCCAGAGCTAAAGAAATCCTCCAGAGTTATGTACTCCAGAGCTAAATAGATACCCTAGAGATAAATAAACACATTGCAGATAAGAGGAATACTCCAGAACGAAATAAGCACCTCAGAGCTAATGGAGCACCCCAGAGATAAACACTCCAGAATTAACTAAATACCCCAGAGGTAAAGAAATACCCTGGAGCTAAATTAATACCCCAGAGGCAAATAAATAAGCTGGAGATAAGAGAAATACCCCAGAAATAAGTAAGTACCTTGGAACTAACTGAGTAGTCCAGAGCTAAACACTCCAGAATTAACTAAACAGCCCTGAGCTAAATACCTCAGAGCTAAATAAGTACCCCAGGGAAGAATACATAACCTGGAGCTAAATAAATACCCCAAAGTTTAATATTCCAGAGCTAAATGAATACCCTGGAGCTATATAAATACCCCAGAACTAAAGAAATCCTCCAGAGTTATGTACTCCAGAGCTAAATAGATAGCCTAGAGATAAGTAAATACATTGGAGATAAGATAAGATAAATACTCCAGAATGAAATAAGCACCTCAGAGCTCATGGAGTACCCCAGAGATAAACACTCCAGAACTAACTAAATACCCCAGAGCTAAGCACTTCAATACCCCAGAGGTAAAGAAATACCCTGGAGCTAAATTAATACCCCAGAGGCAAATAAATAAGCTGGAGATAAGAGAAATTCCCCAGAAGTAAGTAAGTACCTTGGGACTAACTGAGTACTCCAGAGTTAAACACCCTAGAGTTAATTAAAAACCCCTGAGCTAAGTACCCAGAGCTAAAGAAATACCCTGGAGCTAAAGAAATGCCTCAGAATTAAGTAGTCCAGAGCTAAATAAATACCCCAGAGATGAATGAATAAATAACCTGGAGCTAAGTTAATATCTCAGAGTTTAATATCCCAGAGCTCAATAATTACCCCAGAGCTAAAGAAATACCCTGGGGCTAAATAAATACCCCAGGGTTAAGTACTCCAGGGCTAAATAAGTACCCCAGTGCTAAAGAAATGCCCTGGAGCTAAAGAAATACTTCAGAATGAGGTGGGTCAGAGCTAAATAAATACCCCAGAGATGGATGAATGAATAGATAACCTGGAGCTAAATTATTACCCCAGAGTTTAATATTCCAGAGCTCAATAAATACCCAGGAGATATATAATTACCCCAGAGGTAAATCAATACCCCTACTCCAGAGCTCAATAAATACCCCAGAGCTAAATACTCCAGAGCTAAATAAGTACCCCAGAGCTAACCAGATCCCCTGGAGCTAAATGCTCCAGAGCTCAGTAAATACCCCAGAACTAACTGCCCAGCCCAGATCTCCGTGTCCCTGCCAAGCTGGGAAGAATCAAATCCCCGCTGCAACTCCCCAGCCCTCATCCCAGCCTGGATTTGAAAGCTGTTCCCAAGCAGCTTTGTGTGATTTGATCAGCCCCAATGGGATGAGGCTGGGAGACAAGAGGGTGGGAGACACGAGGGTGGGAGACACGAGGGTGGGAGACAAGAGGGTGGGAGACACGAGGATGGGAGACACGAGGGTGGGAGATCTGAAGGTGGGAGACATGAGGGTGGGAGACACGAGGGTGGGAGACAGGAGGGTGGGAGATCTGAAGGTGGGAGACGTGAGGGTGGGAGACACGAGGGTGGGAGACACGAGGGTGGGAGACACGAGGGTGGGAGACACGAGGATGGGAGACACGAGGGTGGGAGATCTGAAGGTGGGAGACATGAGGGTGGGAGACACGAGGGTGGGAGACACGAGGGTGGGAGACACGAAGGTGGGAGACACGAGGCTGGGAGACACGAGGCTGGGAGACATGAAGGTGGGAGACATGAGGGTGGGAGACACGAGGGTGGGAGACACGAGGGTGGGAGACATGAGGCTGGGAGACACGAGGGTGGGAGATCTGAAGGTGGGAGACACGAGGATGGGAGACATGAGGGTGGGAGACACGAGGGTGGGAGACATGAAAGGATTTAAGGCACTGCCCAGAATTTCCAGCCCCCAAACGGGGCTGAGTTCCTCCCGTGTGGATTCTATAGCATGTTTATGACTTGGTAATCGTTAATTCTGGTTAATTGAGGCTTTAATTGGAAGGGGGCGGGGCGGGGGGAGATGCAAGCCCCTGCCCCAGAGAAGGCAGCAGATGGGTTTGGGATGGAAGGACCGTGGGGACGGAGCTGACACCAAGCGGATGGAAAAGGCAATTTCGGCTCCGCCAGCAGAAAGCAGAGGATTTGAGGCAAAAACTGGGCGGGGGGAGGGGGGAGGGACTGGAGAAAAACAAACAAACCAACCAACCAAACCCAAACTGGAAACAAGCAAAGCTGTGTAAAAACCCAAACGACCTGGAGGATCCAGAAGGAGCCGGGGAGGGCAGTGGCGAGGCAGGGGGACGGACGCAGCTGGACCACGTCAGCCTGCGATTTCCTTTGGAAAAGTACCCAAATCCATGACAAATAAACGAAATAAAGGCCAAAGGCAGCGGGAAATGTTTGTGTAACCTCGGCCAGTTCCCTCTTTGTGCTTTCTTGCCCCTGAATGGGGCAGGCTCAGGGCTGGAGGGGGAAGGGGGAGGGGTGGGCTTCGGGGGGTGGGAGGTGATGCTTTAGGGGAGCTTTGCATCCTGGGAAGCTCATAGGAGGATGGGTGGGTGGAGGGAGGGAGGGAGAGAGGGAGGGAGGAAGGGAAGGAGGATGGAAGGGAGGGAGGAATGAAGGGACAAAGGGAGGGAGGGATGGAGTGATGGATGGAGGGAGGGATAGAGGGAGGGAGGAGGGAGAAAGGGATGGATGAAGGGGTTGAGGGAGGGAGGGAGAAAGGGATGGATGGATGGATGGATGGATGGATGGATGGATGGAGAGATAGAGAGATGAAGGGAGAAAGGGATGGAGGGAGAGAGGGATGAAGGGAGAAAGGGATGGAGGGAGGGAGGGATAAGGGGAAAAAGGGAGGGAGGAATAGAGGGAGGCAGGGATGGATGGAGGGATGGAAGGATGATGGGAGAAAGGGAGGGAGGGAGAAAGGGATGGATGGATGGAAGGAGGGAGAGATAGAGGGATGAAAGGAGAAAGGGAGGGAGGGAGAGAGGGATAGAGGGATGAAGGGAGAAAGGGATGGATGGAGGGAGGGATAATGGGAAAAAGGGAGGGAGGGATAGATGATGGGAGAAAGGGAGGGAGGGAGAGATGATGGGAGAAAGGGATGGATGGAAGGAGGGATGGATGGAGGGGGGAAGGAGGGAGAAAAGGAGAGATGGAGAGATGAAAGGAAGGATGCATATATGGATGGATGGGTGGATGGATGGATGGATGGATGGATGGATGTAGAGAGGGAAGAAGGACTGCATGGATGGTTGGATACACTCAGGGAGGTGGCAGCCTGGCACTTGGGCAAATCCTTGATTTTTGTCTCTAAAAAGCCTTTTCCTTACCCCACCCCCAAAAAAATTACCCCCCAAAAAGTGAGGATCTTGCAAAAAAAAAATCCAAAACACCCAACCTTTTTTACCCTCCTCAAAAACCTTTACTCTCCAAACCAAAGACCCTTTTTCTCCTCCAAAAGCCCTTTATTTTCTCCCCCAAAAAAGGTTTTTTTCTTCACACAAAAGCCCTTTTTTTGCCCCAAAAAAAATCTATATTTTCCCAGACAAAGCATTTCTTTCCTCAAAACCCTTTTCTTTCCCCTCAAAACAGCCTTCTCTCTCCCCAATAAAAACCTTTATCCACCAAAAAGCCCCTTTTTCCTCAAAAAGTGCCTTTCTTTCCCCAAAAGAACTCTTCCTTCCTGACCAGTTCTTATTCCTCCAAAGCCTTTTCACTGAAACCCCTTTTCCCCCAGGAAAAAAAAACCTTTCTTCTCCCCCCCAAAAATACCTCATCCCCCTCAATCTCCCCCAGTTTTCCCACCTAGAAAACCCTTTTCCCCCCCAAAAAAAAATAGCATTTTCCCCAAAAAAAGCCTTTTTTCCCTGAAAAAAATTCCCCTTTTCACACCCAAATAAAATGTCTTTCCCCCCTCAAACCCCTTGCTTTCAAACTTAAAAACCCCAAAGCCTTTTTTCCCCCTCCTACAAAGCCTTTCTGACCCCAAAAAGCCTTTTTGTCCTCTCCCCCAAAGCCTTTTTTTCCTCCCAAAAAGCCTTTTTTTTTCCCTCAAAAAAGAGAATATTTTCTTCTCCCCCTGCCCCCAAACCCAATTTTCCTTCCCAAAAAACCCAAACCCAAAACCAAAAAGGAACCATCGAGGGGTTTTTTCCCCCCCACCACCTAAAAAAGCCTTTCCCCCCCTCCCCAGGAAACACTTTTTCCCCTCCAAAGCCTCACTTCCCACCTTCCAATCTATTCTTCCCCTATTCAAACCTTTTCCCACCTAAAAGCCCTTCCTTTCCCCACCCCCAAAAAAGCCTTTCTTCCCCCCCCCCCAAATCCTCTTTTCCCTCAAACTCCCCCATTTTTCCCACCTGGAAAACCCTTTTCCCCAACCCCCTCTCTTTTCCCCCCCAAAAGCCTCTTTTGCCCCACCCCCAAAGCACATTTTCACCAAAAAGCCTTTTTTTCCCCACCTAAAAATCCTTTTTCCCTAAACTCCCTTTTTTTTTTGCCCCCTAAACCGTTTTTTCCCCCAAGCTTTTTCCCCCCAACCCCTTTGTTCCCAAGACTTTTTTTTCCAACCCCTTTTTTCCCCAACCTCCTTTTTCCCCCACCCTTCTCCCCAACCCTTTTCCCCCAACCCTCTTTATTCCCACACCCTTCCCCCCCAAAAAAAAGCCTTTTTTTCCCACAAAAAAATCCTTTCTTTCACAAAAAAACCCCAATTTCTTTATAATAAAACCTTTTTTACCCTACCTAAAAATCCCTTTTTCTCCCCAAACCTTTTTTCCTCCAAACCCCATTTTTTCCCATCCAAACCCCTTTTTTACCCTCCAACACCTCCATTTTCCCCCTCCAAACCCCTACTTTTTTTCCTCCCCCCCCCCCCTTTTTTCCCCTCAAGCCCTCTATTTTTCCTCTTCAGAACCCCAGGTTTCCCTCCAACCCCGCTTTGTTTTGCCCTCCAACCCTCCACTTTTTTCTCTCTAAACCCCTATTTTTTCCTCCAACCCCCCTTTTTTCTTCCACACCCCTTTTTTTCCTCTCCAAACCCCTATTTTTCCCTCTGAAAACTCTTTCTTTCCCTCAAAAAAACTCTTTTTTTCTCCAAAATCCCTTTTTTCCTCTCCCAATCCCCTTTTTTCCTCTCCCAGTCCCCTTTTTTCCTTCTCCAACCCCCCATTTTTCCTTCTCCAACCCCCCATTTTTCCTTCTCCAACCCCCCCATTTTTTCCTCCAACCCCCCATTTCCCCCCTCCAAACTCCCTTTTTTACCCTCCACCCCCCCTTTTTTTCCCTCCAAAGCCCTCTTTTTCCCCCAACCCCCATTTTTCCCTCCAACCCCCCTTTTTTCCCCTCCAAACTCCTTTTTCCCTTCAACCCCCCTTGTCTTTTCTTCAACCCCCCTTTTTTCCCTTCCATACCCTCTTTTTTCCCCTCTAAATCCTCTTTTTTCCCCCTCCAAACCCCTTTTTCCCCTCCAAAGCCCCCTTTTTCCCTCCAACCCCCCTTTTTCCCTCCAGCCCCCTTTTTTTCTCTGCAAACCCCCATTTTTCCCTCCAACCCCCATTTTTCCCTCCAACCCCCATTTTCCCCTTCAACCCCCCTTGTGCTTTCTGTAACACCCTTTTTCCCCCTTCCATACCCTCTTTTCCCCTCCTCCAAATCCTCTTTTGTTTTCCCTCCAAGCCCTTTTTCCCCTCCAAGCCCCCCTTTTTCCCTCCAACCCCATCTTTCCCCTCTCCACCCCCCCATATTTTCCCTCCAACCCCCTTTTCCCCTCCAAGCCCCCCTTTTTCCCTCCAACCCCATTTCTCCCCTCTCCACCCCCCCCCATATTTTCCCTCCAACCCCCTTTTTTTCCCCCCTCTCCAAAACCCCCATTCCCCGTTCCAAAAACCACCTCCCCCTCCAATCCCCATTTTTCCCCTCTCCAACCCCCCATTTTTCCCCGTTCCAAAATCCCATTGCCCCCCCAAACCCCTCCTCCCCCCCTCCCCCTATTCTTCCTCTAATCCAATCCTTCCGCTTTTTATTTCTTCCAATTCCTTTCATTTTTTTTTCTATTAAACCTCCAATTTCCCCCACCCCCCCAAAAAAAAAAACCCCACCTAATAATCATTTTTATTCCTCCCCCCCCCGCCTCAAAACGTTCCTTTTTCTCTGCCCAGCCGCTCCGCGCTGCCCTTTCCAGGCGGCCGGGGCCGCGGAGGGGCCGCGGCGGGGCGGATGTGCTCCGGCTCCGGCCGGGGCTCCGCTCACATCACCAAATATCCGGCCCCCATTGTTCGGGGCCGCGCTTTGTTCCCGCGGGATCTCTTTGGAGGCACAGCAGCAACATTTCCCCGACCGTTCCGTACAGGTTTTAATAAATTTTTTTTTAATTGTTATTATTTTTTTTCTCCTTTTTATTTTTTTTCGGGGACCAAATTGTGACCTTTTTTTTTATTTCCTTTTTTTTTTTTTCCTCCCTTTTTTTTAACCTTTCTTAACCTTTCCTCCTTTCTTTAACCTTTTCTCCTTTCTTTAACCTTTTCTCCTTTCTTTAACCTTTTCTCTTTTTTTTTTTACCCTTTTCTCTTTTTTATTTTTTTTTAATACCTTTTCTTCTTCTTTTTTTTTTTTTTTTCCCCTCGGTCCCTTCAGCGGGAAATTTCCGGCTGGAAACCCAACCCTGCGCCTGTTGGGAGGCTGAATGGTCTCCCCGCCGAGAGGGAACAATGTAGGGGTTGGGATTAAAAGCTTTTCCTGCCCGGAGCCCCGGAGAGACCGGAATCGCATCCCGGCGGCGGCAGCGTGGAGCGCTGCCGGGACGCACGAGGGACGCAGGGACGAGGGAGCTCGGCGTCACCCGGGGGGGGGGGGGAGGAAGGGGGAGGGAGAGGGGGCGGGTTTGGAGGTTCAACGTGGGATGTAGGGTGAGATTTGGGATGGGATGTAGGATGGGACATGGGAAGGGGTACCCCGAAATGAAGCCTCATCCCTAGAGGGAAAGGGTGGCAGAGGTTTGATTGAGGAGCATCGTCAGCACCAGGCTGAAAGGCATTACCCACATGGGGTGGGATATGGGGTGGGACATGGGATGGGGTACCTGGTAAGAGATACCCCAAAATGAAGCCTCATCCCTAGAGGCAAAGGACGGCAGAGGTTTGATTGAGGAGCATCATCAGCACCAGGTTGGAGGGCATCCCCCTCATGGGCTGGGATATGGGATGGGGTACCCCAAAAGGAAGCCTCATCCCAGGAGGCAAAAGGTGGCAGAAGTTTGATTGAGGAGCATCATCCACACCAGGTTGGAGGGCATCACCCACATGGGGTGGGATATGGGGTAGGACATGGTATGGACACAAGATGGGATACCCCAAAAGGAAGCTTCATCCCTAGAGGCAGAGGATGGCAGAGGTTTGATTGAGAAGCATCATCAGCACCAGGTTGGAGGGCATCCCCCTCATGGGCTGGGATATGGGATGGGGTACCCCAAAAGGAAGCCTCATCCCAGGAGGCAAAAGGTGGCAGAGGTTTGATTGAGGAGCATCATCAGCACCAGGTTGGAGGGCATCCCCCTCATGGGCTGGGATATGAGATCTGGGATGGGATATGGGAAGGGATACCCCAAAATGAAGCCTCATCCCTAGAGGGAAGGATGGCAAAGGTTTGATTGAGGAGCATCATCCCCACCAGGCTGAAGGGCATCACCCACATGGGCTGGGATATGAGATGGGATATGGGATGGGGTACCTGGCAAGGGATACCCCAAAATGAAGCCTCATCCCTAGAGGCAAAGGATGGCAGAGGTTTGATTGAGGAGCATCATCAGCACCAGGTTGGAGGGAATCCCCCTCATGGGCTGGGATATGGGATGGGGTACCCCAAAATGAAGCCTCATCCCTAGAGGCAAAGGACGGCAGAGGTGTGACTGAGGAGCATCATCCCCGTCAGGTTGAAGGGCATCACCCACATGGGGTGGGATATGGGATGGATACAGGATGTGATACTCCAAAATGAAGACACAACCTTAGAGGAAAAGGATGATGGAGGTTTGGTTGACGAGCATCATCCCCATCCACAACCCATCAGGCTTATGGGGTGGGATATAGGATGAGAGATGGGATGGGTACAGGATGGGATACCCCCAAATGAAGCCACATCCCTAGAGGGGCAGAGGTGTGATTGAGGAGCATCATTCCCATCAGGTTGAAGGGCATCACCCACATGGGATGGGACATGGGATGGATACAGGATGGGATACCCCGAAATGAAGCTTCATCCCTAGAGGCAAAGGATGGCAGAGCCTTCACTGAGGAGCATGGCTCCCATCAGGTTGAAGGGCATCACCCACATGGGCTGGGATATGGGGTGGGATATGGGATGGGACATGAGAAGGGATAGCCCAAAATGAAGCCACATCCCTAGAGGCAAAGGATGGCAGAGGTTTTGACTGAGGAGCATCTGATCCCCATCAGGGGATGGGCATCAGGCTGATGGGCATCACCCACATGGGGTGGGATGTGGGATGGGACATGGGATACCCCAAAATGAAGGCACATCTCTGGAGGCAAAGGCTGATGGAGGTTTGGTTGATGAGCATCAGCAGGTCCCTGCTGTGGGAGTACCCAGCAGGGCCCCCTCAGCCTCCTTCTACTGTGGTTGGCGATGGCATCACTCAGGGTGGTGGTTTGGGGGGCATGAGGTGGGGCTGAAGCATGGGTAGGGATGCTGGGGTGCACCAAGAGGATCTGGAACCTCAGGAGATTCTGAGGGGGAGGAAATAAGAGGGGGGGGGAAATACAATAAAAAAGAGGGGAAAGGAGGAAAACAAAAAGGGGGGGTGGAGGAAAAAATAAAAGGGAAAAAGGAAGAAAAGGAGGGAGAGGGGGAAAAGGAAAAGAGGGGAGGGGAAAAGGAGAAAAGGAAAAGGTGGGGAAGGGAAAAGGGGAAAGGAGAAACAAGGAAAGAAAAAGAGAGGGAAAAGGGAAAAGAGGAAAGAAAAAAAGAGGGAAAAGGGAAAAGAGGAAAGAAAAAAAGAGGGAAAAGGGAAAAGAGGAAAGAAAAACGAGGGGAAAGGAAAAAAAGGGAAAGAAACAAGAGGGGAAAGGAGAAAGAAGGGAAAGAAACAAGAGGGGAAAGGAGGATTAAGGGGGAAATAGGGGGGAAAAGATAAAGGAGGGGGAAATTATAAAGGGATAAAAGGAAAAATGGAAGGAAAGGGAAAAGGAGGGAGAGGGAAAAAGGAGGAAAGAAGAAAAATAGGAGAAAGGGAAAAAGAAGAAAAAAGGGAGGAGAAAAAAGGAGGGAAAGGAGGAAGACAGAAAAGGAGGAAAAGGGAGGAAAAGAAAGAAAGAAAATGAATAAAAGGGAAAAGGAACAAAAGGGGAGAGGGGGGAAGTAAGAAAAAGAGGAGGGGAGTGGGAGAAAAGGAGAAAAAAGGGGGAAGGGGAAATAAAGGGAAAGGAGGGGAAAGGGAGAAATAGTAGAGGGGGAAAGGAGGGAAGGGAAAAATGTATAAAGGGATACAAAGGAAGAAAATGGGAGAAAAAAATAGGGGAAAGGGGAAAAGGGGAAAATTGGAGGTGAAAAGGAGAGGAGGAAAAAGGGGGGAAAGGAAAACAACAATAAGGGGGAAAAGGAAAGGGGGAAAGGAAGAAAGGGGGAAAGGGGGGGAAAGGAGGGGAGATTAAAGGGGGAAAGGTAAGAGGAGGGAAAAGGGGGGAGAGGGATAAGAAAGAAAAGAGAAATAAAGAGGGAAACAGTAGAGAAAAGGGGGGGGGGAGAAAAAATAAAAGGGTTAAAAGGAAAATGGGTGAAAAAAAAGGGGGAAAGGGGAAAAAAGGAAAAAACACAAAACAAGGGAAAAACTCAAACCAACCACGAAGGAAGAAAAAGGGAAAAAACAGGGGGAAAGAGGGAAAAAAAAGGGGAGGGAAAAGGGTAAAAACCCAGGGCAGGGCAGGCGGCGACTACAGGACTGGGGGGGGGGAGGTTGCTTCCCCCCCACCCCCCCCGGCAGAAGCAGCCAAGTCCCAAGAGAAGGTTGACCCTCCCCACCCCCAGCCTGAGGCTTGTCCCCCTCAGGTCTCCCCAGTAACTCCCAGTAAGCCTCCCTGAGATCTGCCGTAAGCCCTGCAGCCCCCTCCCCACCCCCCACCCCCCCCCCCGCAGCACCTCCCAGCGCCCCTCATAGCCCCCCCCGGTGCCACCCCCCAGCTCTCCCAGTGCTGCCAGCGTCCTCCGTATCCCTCACGGTGTCCCCAGCTCCCGCAGGGCCATCCCGCAGCTCCCGAAGTGCCCTCAGATCCCCCTCAGTGTCCCACACAGCCCCCCAAGTGTTCCCCAATTTCCCGCAGTGCCCACGCCCAGCCCTCCCAGCCCCCCCCCCCCCAGTGCCCCTCACTACTCTCTCAGCCCCCACAATGCCCCCACAGCTCCCCAAACGCCCACCAGTGCCCACAGCCTCCCCAGTGCCCCCCCAGTTCACCCAGTACCCCACACCCAGTGCCCTCCCTGCCACCCCAGGACTCCCCAGACACCCCCCCCAGACCCCCCCGCTCAGAGCCTTTCCGTAACCTTCAGAGCACCCCCACAGTGCCCTCCCAGTTCCCCCCAGTGTCACTTCCCAGTGCGGGCAGGAGAGGGCAGCACTGGGGCCGAACCCCCAGCAGCAAACCCACGGCGCCCACGTGGAAAGCCCCCAGCCCCTTTTGCAACCCCCACAACCCCCTTCACAACCCCCCCAGCCCCTTTGGCAACCCCCCCAGCCCCCTTCACAACCCCCCCAGCCCCCCTTTCCAATGCCCCCAGTCCCCATTGCAGACCCCCAGTCCCCTTTGCAAACCCTCAAGTCCCACCTGGAGACCCCCCAGCCCCTTTCCGAAAGCTTCGAGTTCCACGTGGAGACCCCCCCAGCCCCCTTTGCAAACCCCCCCAGCCCCCACCACAAACCCTTGAGGCCCATTTGCAGACCCTCAAACCCACATGGAGGACCACCCCCGCCCCTTCCCAGCCCCCTCTGCAAACCCTCCAGTCCCCTCTGCCAACTCTTGAGCCCCACCTGCAGCTCCTCAAGTGCCACCTGGGCTTCCTTGAGTCCAAGGTGCAGACCCTCTGGGGGTCCTGCTGGGAAATCCTCGACCCCCCCCCTGCAGATCCTCAAGCTCCCCCCCATGGTAATCCCTGAGCCCCATTCACAGACCCCTGAGCCCCCTTTGCAATCCCCCAAGTCCCACATGGACACCCAGCAGCTCCTCAGCAAGCCCAGCAGTGCCCTCAGCCAACCCACCAGTGCCTCTGGCAAGCCCACTAGTGCCCTCAGCAAGCCCACCAGTGCCCTTAGCAAACCCACCAGTGCCCCTGGCACACCCACCAGTGCCCCTGGCAAGCCCACCTGTGCCCCTGGCAAATCCACCAGTGCCCCTGGCACACCCACCAGTGCCCCTGGCAAGCCCACCTGTGCCCCTGGCAAATCCACCAGTGCTCTTGGCAACCCCCTCCCAGCCCCCACTGCAAACCCTCAAGTCCCTTTTGCAGCCCCTGGCACCCCACATGGAGACTGCCCCCAGCCACATGGAGAGCCACAAGTTCTGTCCCAGCCCCCTGAGCCCCATCTCAACCCCCCCCAATCCCCACTGCAACCCCATCCCCCCCCCCCAGCCCCTTGGGCATGACCCTCTGTCCTCAGGGTCACATCACTGGGCACCAGTGCCACCTCCCTCCCATGCAGCCCCCCTCTGGTACCAGCCCCGGGTGACCTCAGGCAGTACCAGAGCCTGGTGTCACCTCCCCTGTACCACAGCACCCTGCTGGCACCAGCCCCAGGAGTACTCTTGGGGTGACCCCATGGCTCCAGCAGCACCAGGGGCTGGTGCCACCCCCACTCCAGTGCAGCACCCCCTGGGTACTGCCCCCCTGTCCTCTCACCCACTGGTTCCTGACTCACTGCCTCCCAGCTCCAGTGCCCAGCTCCCAGCCCAGGACTGGGACACCCAGGGGTGAACACATCAAACTTGGGGGGATTTGGGGTTCCCTGAGGGGTTGGCAGGGGGGTGGCCCTCGGGGTGACCCTGCTCAGTGGAGGGGACACAAGAGCAGGGGCAGAATCCTTCTAGCATGGGGGGCTCCAGCCCTGGATGCCCCAAGAAGGACTCTGGGGTGACCCCAGACAGCACCCAGGGACACCAGCACCCCTGGACCACAGCATCCCACCAGTGGCAGCCTAGGGAGCACCCCAGGGTGACGCCAGGAAATACTGGGTACCAGTGCCACCTCCCTGGGGCAGCACCCTGCTGGTACCAGCCCTGAGCACCCCCAAGGATGACCCCCAGGAACATCAGGGACCAGTGCCACCTCACTGCCACCACAGCATCCCTCCAGTACTGCCTCCAGGAGTACTCTGGGGCGACACCAGGCAGCAGAGGGGACGTGTGCCACCCCCCCTGTGCCACAGCGTCCTGCTGGCACTGGCCCTGAGTACCCCCAGGAAACAGTAGGGACCGGTGTCACCTCCCCCTGCCACAGCAGCTCTCCAGTAGCAGCCGCAGGAGCACCTCAGGGTGGCACCAGGCAGCCGCAGGGACCAGTGCTACTCCAGCGCCATTCCACCAGTGCTGACCCTGAGAGCACCCCGAGGTGACCCCCCGAGGTGGCACCGGGCAGCACCGGCGACAGTGCCACCACCTCTGTACCGCAGCACCCCACCCGGATTAGTCCCAAGAGCACCCCAGGGTGACACTGGGCAGCCCTGGGGACCGCTGCCACTCTCCCTTTGGTGCAGCCCCCAACCCGTACCAGCCCCGGGCGCACCCCTGGGAGACCCCCAGCAGCTCCGGGAGCCGGAGCGCCCTCCCGCTGCAGCATCCTGCCGGTAACGGCCCCAGGCACCCCCGAAAGTACCCCAGGGTGACCCTGTGACCAGTGTCACCACCCCGGTACTGCAGCAGCCCAGCGGCACCGGCCCTCAGCATCCTCGGGGTGACCCTAGCAGCACCGGCGACCGATGTCACCACCCGTGTACTGAAGCCCTCTGCCGGTACCAGCCTCGGGAGCCGCCGAGGGTGGCCGAGGGTGACCCCAAGCAGCACCAGGGTCCGGTGCTACCACGCCTGCACCGCAGCCATCGCCAGTACCAGCCCCGGAAGCGCCGCGGGGTGACACCGGCCAGTAGCTGGGACACGGGCACCGGTGGCACCACTCCTGCACGGCAATCCACCGCCGGTACTGGCCCCGGGTGACCCCGGGTGACCCCAGGTGACCCCAAGCAGCACCGGGGAACGGTACCACCTCCCTGTCAACACAGCCCCCAGCAGCTACCGGCCCGGGAGCACCCCGGGAGGTGACCCCGTGTCACCCCACGCAGCACCGGGAACCAGCGTCGTTCCTTCCCGCGGCAGCCCCCTGCCGGTATCGGCCGCGGTGTGACCCCGTGTGACCCCAGCAGCACCGGGGCCGGAAGTCACCCCCCCTACCCCACAGCCCCCGCTGGTAGCGGCTCCGGGAGCATCCCGGGGTGACCTCATGTGACCCTACGCAGCAGCGGGAAGCGATGACACCACGCCCGCACGGCGGCCACCCGCCCGCACAGGCCCCGTGTGACCCCGTGTGACCCCGTGTGACCCCACGAGCACCGGTCCCGGGGCCGGGCGCTGGCCCCGCCGCGGGGCTCCCCCCGCCCCTCCCCTCCCGTTGCCATGGCGACCGCCCCCCGCCCCGCCCCTCCCCTCCCCGTGTTGCCATGGCGAGCGCGAGCGGCGGGCGCGGGGCTGGGGGGGCGGGACCGGCAGGGGCGGTCGGGGCGCCGATTGGCCGCGCCGCGCCCACGTGACGCGCGGAGGAATGCAAATGAGCCGCGGCCTCGTCCCGCCGCCGCCGCCGGAGGGAGGAGCAGCAGCGGCGGGCGGAGGGAGCGGCCGCGGGCCCGGCCCAGCCGGCACCGGGACCCCCTCACCCGCGGCACCCCCCTCCCAGCCGCCGCCACACCCCAGCCCCGCCGGGGCCATGGCCGCGGCCGGCGGCAGCCGCTCCGCCCGCGCCGCAGGTACCGCCTTACCGGGCCCCGCCGGCTTTGTCTGGGCCGGGCCGGGGCCGGGGTTGGGTTGGGGATGGCGCGGGGGGGGGGGGAGGGGGGGCGTGCGGAGGGGACGGGGTGAGGGGGGGGCCGCGCCGCGCATGCGCCTCGTCACTCGCCCTGCCTCAGTTTACCCACCGGGCCCCGCCGCCCGGCGCAGGCCCTGCCGGTGGCCTGGCCCCTGCCGTGACTGGAGCCCCCCCATTTGCACCCCGTCCCCTTACAGCCCCCCCCTCCCTTCCTGGCTGTCTCCAGCCCTCCCCAGCTTCTTGTGCGTGCCTGTCCCCCCGATTTTACAGCCTCTTGTTGTTGCTCCACACCCCCTACCTCCCAGTCTCACTCCTTGCTGTCACATCTGGCCCCTGCCTATTCTGCCTTCCTCCCCCACCAGCGTTTCCCCTCCAAACCATCCTCTCCCACCCCCCACCATGGCATCTTACCCCTCCAGAGCATCTTGCACCCCTGCTTCGCTTTTACACCTCCTTACAATTATTGCCCCCCCCCCGCTATCGTGTTCCATTGCTTACTATTTCCTTCCCCCCCTCCCCCCCATTCTATCCCCCTCCTCTAATAGTCTTCCCACCCCCCATCCCCTTCCTCACCATCACCTTGCACCCCCTCTGCTTTTACATCCCCTTAGAATTATCTCCCACCTCCATCATCTTCCACCACTTGCTGTCACATTTGACCCCCCCATTGTGTCCCACCCCCCATTGCATCCCACCCCTCACTAGTGATTTCTACTCCTCCCTTTCTGGTTTTGCACCCCCTTATTATTCCCCCCTCCCCCATCTTATTCCACTGCTTGCTGTCATATCTGACTCTTCCCCTCCTCTTATTATATCCCAGCCCCCCATCTGTATCACCCCCTCCCTGCTTTTCCCCCCCATTATTATTTCTCCCCATCCTATTCTGCCCATTACTGTTGTTTGAGCCCCCCCATTCTATCCACTCAGTAGTGTTTCCTCCCCCCAACAATCACCTCCCACCTTTCCCTATCACCTTGTACCCCCTCATTATTATTTCCTACCCCCAACATCACATTTCACCACTTACTTCCATATCTGACCCCCCCCCTCTGTATCTCACCCCCCACTAGTGACAGGCAGCCCTCCCCACAGCCTTGCACCTTCCCTCTCTGAATGTACACCCCCTTATTATCACTCCCCCCACCATGTTCCCCTCCTTACTATGCCTGACCCCCCCCCCCTTAAATCCCACCTCCCTGTTTTCTCTCCCACCCCCCACTAGTGTCCCCCCCGACATCATGTCCCACCCCTCATTTTCACCCCCCCCTTTGTGATGTTACCCCCCCTTTATTATCACTTCTCACCCCCCACTACCCTCTTCCACTGCTTACTATCAGCTCTGCCCCCCAAATCTATCCTTCTCCCCCACAATTTCCCCCAACCATCATCTTGCACCCCCTTATTTCCCACCCCCCACCATCATATTCCCCCAACCATCATCTTGCACCCCCTTATTTCCCACCCCCCACCATCATATTCCCCCTACCATCATCTTGCACCCCCTCCTTATTGCTTTCCCCCCATCATATTCCACTCCTCACTATCATATCTGACACCCCCCCCATATTATATCCCACTCTCCCTTATTGTATCCAACCCCCCACCAGTGTGTGTGTCCCCCCCCCAAACATCACATCCCAGCCCTCACTGCCACCTTGTACTTCCCCCTCTGGTTTTGCACCCCCTGATTACTGCTTCCCACCCTCCTGCTCCATCATATCTGCCCCCCCATATTAACCCCCAGCCCCCCACTAGTGTTTCCCCACGCTATTTCCCACCCTACCATCTTGCCCCCCCCCTTTGTTGCTTCCCACCCCACCAGCACTCCACTTACTCTCCCACCTGACACCCTTCTGTCCCTCCCCCCCCCCCCAGCTGGACTGTCTACCCCTCCCCATCACCTTGCCCCCCCCTTCCTGATTGTGCACCCCCTTACTCTCACCCCCATGCTCCATTGCTCACTCATCTCTGACCCCCACCCCTCACCATCATCTTCCCCCCACCCCCTCTGGCTTTGCACCCCTTTGTTTCCCCACCCCCCACCATCATATTCCACCACTTAGTCTATGTCCTACATCTATCCCACCCCCCCACTAGTGTTTTCAACCCCTCCCCACCACCTTGCCCCCCCCTTCCTGATTGTGCACCCCCTTACTCTCACCCCCCTGCCCAGGTTCCAGTGGTTACTCATCTTTGACCCCCAGCTCCCCCTTCCCCCCACTATCCCCATCCCTCACCATCATTGTGCACCCCCTTGTGTCCCACTCCCCCTTGCCATGTTCCACTCCTTACTGTCATACCTGACCCCCCCCCCATGAGATCCCAGCCCCCCACTGGTGCTTCCCAGCCCCCACCATCATATCCCATCTTGCACCCCCACCCCTCTGATTCCTACACCCCCTTACAGTCTCCCACTCCCCACCTTCACCCCCCTTCACTATTCTATCCCACCCCTCCCTTTTATCTCCCCACCATCCTATTCCCCTCCCTCCCCCCCACTATACCCCACCCTTGCTCATCTTTCCCTATCCTAATCATTCTGCACCCCCCTTTTGAAAGGGGGGGTCCCACCTCTATGACTTCCCTATCCTGGCTATGGGACCCCCCCATGCTCCCCACCCCCAATGGACCCTGCAATTATTCCCCTTTAAGTGGGTGCTGTGGGGGTGTCTAATGGTTTTTGGGGGTTCTGCAGGGGTCAGGAGCCTGAGGCCCCCATCTGACACCCCCCACCCCCCACCAGGGGTTTGGTGTGGGGCAGGATGGGGGGGACTGGACCCACGGTGGGGCTCAGCCCCCCAGGGGTTGGTGTTGGGAGCTGCTGGGGGAGGATTTTGGCTCTGGCTGGGTCTGATATGCTTCTCCTGCCTTGGTCCCCCCACTGTCCCCCAACTCTTCTGGGAGGGGGGGGGGTCTGTGGACACTCAGCTTCTCCAGGTTCCTCCAGCCCCTGGTGGCTGGCTGTGGGGCTGGGAGCAGCCCAGGCTGAGGGAGGAGCAGTGGGGACGTGCTGTGGGCCCCTGCACGTCCCAGCCTGTGCCTCCACAGCCTCGGGGGGGAGGTGGGGCACAGCTCCACAGCCCACTGAGGCCTGGGGGGGCCTGGGGTGGTTGTGCTGTGTGGTGTAGCCCCACGGCCACCAGGGCTGCTGTCCCTGCTGCTGCAGGGCCAGCAGCACCCAGGGCCAGCAGCACCAGGGCTGAGCAGGTGCCCAGAGGTGCCTTGGTGTGCATGGAGCCACCAGAGTGTGGTGGCCATAGGTGGCTGCTGGTGGCAGTGGTGCTGCTGCCCCTGTGACCTCCACAGTTTCTGTTCCTCCTGGCTGTGCCCTTCCAGCCACTCATCCCTCCTCTTCCTTCTTCATTCCCCCTTCCCTTCCTCCCTGTCCTCAGGCCATCCTTCCTTCCTTCCTTCCTTCCCTGTGCCCCTCTCCTACACCCAGCCAGCCCTCCTCCCTGCTGTCCTTCATCCCTCCCTTTGGCTGTCCATATTTTCTGCCTCCCATCTGTCTGTTCTCTCCATCCCTTCATTCCTTCTGTCTGTCCTTGGTCCCTTTCCTCCTTCCTCCCATTTGTCCTTACTTCTGTCTGTCCTCCCTCCCCACTTCCATCCTCTTTCTGTCCTTCCTTCCCTCCCTTTCCATCCATCCCTGTCAGTCATTCTGTCTGTCCTTCCACCCTTTCCTGCTTCCATCTGTCCTATCTGTCTTTCTCTACTTCTTTCTTTCCCTCTTTTGGTCTCTGCTTCTTTCTGTCCTGTCCTCCTGTCTGTCCCTCCTGTCCTTTGTGCCTTTAGCAGATCCCAGCATGGGGGAGAGGCTGGAAGGGACCTCTGGAGCTCCTCCAGTCCAAGCCCTGCTCCAGCAGGGCACCCACAGCACCCAGCCCAGCAGCACAAGGGCCAGGGGGGGTTGGAAGCTCTCCACACCAGGACACTCCACAACCTCTCTGGGCAGCCTGCTCCAGGGCTCAGCACCCTCACACCAAACAACTTCCTCCTCCTGCTCAGCTCCAACCTCCTGGGTGCCAGTTTGTGTCTTTTGACCCTCATCCTATCCCTGGGCACCACTGAGCAGAGCCTGGCCCCAGCCTCTTGCCCCCCACAGCTCCTTTAGCCCTTGCTGAGCATTGCTCAGCTGCCCTCTGGGGCTGCTCTTCTGCAGGCTCTCAGCCCCAGGGCTCTCAGCCTTTGCTGCTCCCAGAGCTGCTCCAGGCCCCTCAGCAGCTTCCCAGCCTCCCCTGGACTCTCCCCAGCAGTTCCCTCTCCCTGAACTGGGGAGCCCAGAACTGGACCCAGGACTCCAAATGTGGCCTCACCAGGGCAGAGCAGAGGAGCAGGAGAACCTCTCTTGACCTGCTGCCCACACTCCTCATGCACTTCAGGAGACCCTTGGCCTTTCCTACTTCCCTCCTTCTGCCTGTCCATCCTTCTCCTCCCATCCACCCTCCTGGCAGTCACTGTGTCCCAGTCCTGCATCTCTCCCTTTGAGATGTCCTTCCTCCTGCCCATCCCTTCCCTCCATCCCATCATCCCTTCTCTCCCTTTCTCCATCCAGCCACCCTTTTCCCATCTCTTGCTGCTCCAGGCCAGGCTGCTGGTGGCCTCCTTGGCCACCTGGGCACCCCCTGGGCTCATCTTCAGCTGCTCTCAGTCAGCACCCCCAGGGGCCTTTTCCACCAGGCAGTTTCCAGGCACTCTGCCCCCAGCCTGGAGCCTTCCTGGGGTTGTTGGGACCCAAGTGCAGGACCCAGCCCTTGGCCTTGTTGAACCTCAGCCCATGGCTCCAGCCTGGGCAGATCCCTCTGCAGAGCCTCTGCCCCTCCAGCAGCTCAGCATCCCACCCACCTTGGTGCCATCTGCAAACTGCCTGAGGGTGCCTGGAGCCCCTTGCCCAGATCATTGCTGAAGACATTGAGCAGAGCTGTGCCCTGAGGACATCATTTGTGACCAGCCACCAGCTGGAGCTGGCTCCATTCACCCTTTGGGCCTGGCCACCCAGCCTGCTCCTAAGCCAGTGGAGCCCAGCAGTGTGAGCACTGCACCCAGCTGTGTGCTGTGGCTGACAGCTGGAGGGAAGGATCCATCCAGAGGGACCTGCACAGGCTGCAGAGCTGGGCCCAAGCCAACCTCTGGAGGTTCAACAAGACCAAGGGCAAGGTCCTGCAGCTGGCCTGGGGCAATCCCAGGGCAGGGACTGGCTGGAGAGCAGCCCTGGAGAAAAGGCCTTGGGGGTGCTGGGGGAGGAGAAGCTCAACAGGAGCCAGCACAGTCTCACAGCATAACCAAGGTTGGAAGAGACCCCAAGGATCATCAAGTCCAACCTGTCCCAACAGACCTCATGACCTAGACCATGGCACCAAGTGCCACATCCAATCTCCCCTTGAACACCTCCAGGGCTGGGGACTCCACCACCTCCCTGGGCAGCACATCCCCATGACGAACGACTCGCTCAGGTGAAGAACTTTCTCCTCACCTCCGAGTCCTAAACCTCCCCTGGCACAGCTTGAGACTGTGTCCTCTTGTTCTGGTGCTGGGTGCCTGGGAGAAGAGACCAACCCCTTCCTGTCTATAACCACCTTTCAGGTAGTTGTAGAGGGCAATGAGGTCACCTCTGATCCTTCTCTTCTGCAGGCTAAGCAACCCCAGCTCCCTCAGCCTCTCCTCACAGGGCTGTGCTCCAGACCCCTCCCCAGCTCTGTTGCCCTTCTCTGGACACCTTCAAGTCTCTCAATGTCCTTCTTCAACTGAGGAGCCCAGAACTGGACACAGGACTCCAGGTGTGGCCTAACCAATGCATGAGCACAGGGCACAATGACCTCCCTGCTGCCTGCTGGCCACACTGTTCCTGATGCAGGCCAGGATGCCCTTGGCCTTCTTGGCCACCTGGGCACACTGCTGGCTCATGTTCAGGCAGCTGTCAATCAGCACCCCCAGGTCCCTCTCTGTTTGGCAGCTCTCAGCCACTCTGCCCCCAGCCTGTAGCTCTGCCTGGGGTTGCTGTGGCCAAAGTGCAGCCCCTGGCACTTGGACTTGTTAAATGCCATCCTGTTGGCCTCTGCCCATCTGTCCAGTCATGGCAAGGTCCCTCTGCAGAGCCCTTCTGCCCTCTAACTGACCAACATCTGCTCCCAGCTTGGTGTCAGCTGCACACTTGCTGAGGGCTGACTCAACCCCCTCATCCAGATCATCAATGAAGATGTTGAAGAGGATGGGGCCCAGCACTGCTCCCTGGGGCACAGCACTGGTGCCTGGCTGCCAGCTGGATGTGGCACCATTCACCACCACTCTCTGGGCTCAGCCTCCAGCCAGTTCCTAACCCAGCTCACAGAGCTGCTGGTCCCAAGCCACGAGCTGACAGCTTAGCCAGCAGTTTACTGTGGGGGACGGTGTCAAAGGCCTTGCTGCAGCCCAGGCAGACTCCATCCACAGCCTGCCCATGTCCACCAGACAGTCACCTGATCATAGAAGGAGCTCAGGTTGGTCAGGCAGGACCTGCCCTGCCTGAATCCTTGCTGGCTGGGCCTGAGCCCTTGGCCATCCTTCAGGTGCAGTTATTGCCCCCAGGATAATCTGCTCCATCACTTTCCCTGGCACTGAGGTCAGGCTGCCAGGCCTGGAGCTTCCAGGTTCCTCCATCCAACCCTGCTTGTGGCTGGGGACCACCTTGGCCAGTTTCAGTCACCTGGGACCTCTCCAGTGAGCCAGGACTGGAGGACAATGATGGAGAGCACTTGGCAGCTCACCTGCCAGCTCTCTCAGCAGGGAGCACTTGCAGCCCAGAGAGCCAAGCAGAGCCTGGAGGGTGCCAGGATGGGGCAGACCTGGTGGCTTTGGGGTACACAGCCCTGGCTCCAGCATGCCAATGGATGCCAGGGCAGAGTGGTGCCAGCACTTTTGGGGTACACAGTCCTGGCTCCAGTGTGCCAGGGTGGGGTGATCCTGGTGTGTTTGGGATATGTAGCTCTGGCATCCTGGAGGGTGCCAGGATGGGGCAGTCCTGCTGTCTTTGAGGTACACAGCCCTGGCTCCAGCATGCCAGAGGATGCCAGGGCAGAGTGGTGCCAGCACTTTTGGGGTATGCAGCCCTGGCTCCAGTGGGCTGAAGGAGGCCAAGATGGGGAGATCCCAGGTTTCTGAGGGGCATGTAGCCCTGACTCTGGTGTGCTGGAGGATGCCAGGATGCAACAATCCTGGTGCTGTAGGGGCCTGTGGCTCTGACTGCAGCATGCCAGGACAGTGATCCCAGTGGTTGTGGGATATGAGGCTCTGGTGTGCCAGAGGATGCCAGAATGGGGTGAGCCCAGTGGCTTTGGGGTATGCAACCCCAGCTCCAGTGGGCAGGAAGATGCCAGGACACGATTCTCAGTGTTTTGGGGATCTGAGGCCCTGGCTCCAGCATTTTGGGGGTCTGCCTCTCCAGCGTGCCAGGGGATGCACATCCTGGGCTGCAGCAAGAGAAGTGTGGCCAGCAGGGCCAGGGAGGGGATTCTGCCCCTCTGCTCCACTCTGCTGAGACCTCCCCTGGAGCTCTGGGTCCAGTTCTGGAGCCTCTGTGCCAGGAAGGATCTGGAGGTGCTGGAAGGTGTCCAGAGAAGGACAGAGGAGGAGCAGAGGGCTGGAGCTGCTCTGCTGTGAGCACAGCCTGAGAGAGTTGGGGTTGTGCAGGCTGGAGAGGAGAAGGCTCCCAGGAGACCTTCTTGTGGCCTTCCAGGATCTGAAGGAGGCTCCAAGAAAGCTGGGGAGGGACTTCTGAGGGTGTCAGGGAGTGACAGGACTGGGGGGGATGGAGCAGAACTAGAGGTGGGGAGACTGAGATTGGATGTGAGGAAGAAGTTGTTCCCCAGGAGGGTGGTGAGAGCCTGGCCCAGGCTGCCCAGGGAGGTGGTGGAAGCCTCCTGCCTGGAGGTGTTTGCAGCCAGGCTGGAGGTGGCTGTGAGCAACCTGCTGTGGTGTGAGGTGTCCCTGCCCATGGCAGGGGGGCTGGAGCTGGCTGAGCCTTGGGGTCCCTTCCAGCCCTGACAGCTCTGTGGTTCTATGACCCCCCCTGGCCCCCTCCCCTACGCCACCTTTGGGTGCCACACGGTGCCCCTCTGACCTTCCCTTCCCTTCCCCAGCTCTAGCCTGACCCTGGCTGCTTTGTGGCCCCCTGGCCCCCACCATGGAGAACGAGCAGCTGCCGGCCCCCCCGCCCTCCAGCAGCGCCGCTGGCACCGGCACTGGCACTGCCCCCACCCCCAGCAGCGCCGGCACCGCCCGGCCCCCCCCGCCCCAGATCTCCGTCTACAGCGGCATCCCCGACCGGCAAACCGTCCAGGTACGGCCCGGGGGGCGGGGCGGGGCGGGGCTGGGGTGGGGCTTGGGGGGGATGCTGGGCTGAGGTTTGGGGGCTTGGGGTGCTGGGGGGTGTTGAGGTGCTGGGATGAGGCTTGAGGGGGTTGCTGGGGTGAGGTTTGGGGTGCTGGGGGGTGTTGAGGTGCTGGGATGAGGCTTGGGGGCTGGGGGTGTTGAGGTGCTGGGGTGAGGTTTGGGGGAGGTGCTGGGGTGAGGTTTGGGAGTTTGGGGTGCTGGGGTGAGGTTTGGGGGCTTGGGGTGCTGGGGATTATTGGGGTGAAGTATGGAGACTTGGGCTTTTGGGGGTGAAGTCTGGGGGCTTGGGGTGCTGGGGGTGTTCGGGTGAGGCATGGGGATTTGGGGGGTGTTGGGGGTTATTGGGGGTGAGGTATGTGGGTTTAAGGGGGCTGGGGAGGTGCTAAAGGGTCTTGGGGTGAGGTGTGAGGGCTTGAGGGGGTCTTGGGGTAAGGTGTGGAGCTTTGGGGGGATGCTGAGGGGTGTTGGGGTTCTGGGGAGTGGCAGGGTGTTAGGGTGAGGTACAGGGTGCTGGGGGAGAGGCTTTTGGAGGGTCCTGGGTGGGGGGTGGCATGATCTTGGGGTGTGGTATGGGGTTTTGGGGGGCAGGTTTTTTGGGGGGGCTGCTGTGAGGTGGCAGGATGTTGGGCTGAGGTACAGAGTGGTGGGGGGCTCCAGGGGCTAGGATTTTGGGGAGTGCCAGGATGTTGGGGTGAGGTACAAGGTGTTGGGGGGCGCTGGGGGATGGGGGTTTGGGGGCTGCTGGGGGTGGCAGGATGTTGGGGTGAGGTAGGGGGTGTTGGGGGGTGCTGAGGGTGGCAGGGGTTTTGGGGGGTGCTGGGATGCAGCCTGGGAACCCCCTTGCCCCCCCCAGGTGATCCAGCAGGCGCTGCACCGGCAGCCCAACACGGCGGCGCAGTACCTGCAGCAGATGTATGCAGCGCAGCAGCAGCACCTGATGCTGCAGACTGCAGCCCTGCAGCAGCAGCACCTCACCAGCGCCCAGCTCCAGAGCCTGGCTGCTGTCCAGCAGGTATGGGGCACCCCCACGGGGGCACACAGCTGACAGGCACAGAACTGTTTGGGTTGGAATAGGCCTCTGAGGTCACCCAGTCCAACATCAGCCCAACCCCACCACGGGCACCGGTGCCATGGGCACAGGTTTCTGGAACACCTCCAGGGCTGGGGACTCCACCACCTCCCTGGGCAGCCTGTGCCAACCCCTGACCACTGCTGCAGCAAAGAAACTGTTCCTCATGGCCAACCTAACCCTCCCCTGGTGCAATTTCAGGCCATTTCCTCTTGTTCCATTACCTGGTAGCAGGGAGCAGAGCCCAACCCCACCTGGCTCCAGCCTCTCAGGGAGCTGCAGAGAGCAATGAGGTCTCCCTCAGCCTCACCACCCCCAGCTCCCTCAGCTGCTCCTCCCCAGCCCTGCTCTCCAGGCCCTTCCCCAGCTTCACTGCCTCTCTCTGGACACTTTTGAGTCACCTTCTTGGAGTGAGAAGCCCAAAACCAAAGGCAGGATTGGAGGCATGGCCTCACCAGTGCCCGTGCCGGGAGGGCACAGTCACTTCCCTGCTCCTGCTGACATTTGCCCCTTGCCCCCAGGCCAGCCTGGCAGCCAACAGGCAGAGCAGCTCCTCGGCTGGCAACGGCACCCAGCCGGCTCCGGCACAGCAGCCCACGGTGAGTGCCCTCTGCCCCCTGCAGCCCGGCCCCGGGCGGCTGGCACCCAGCCAGTGTGGCACGCTGCAGCCCTGACCCCAGTGGCTGGCACCCAGCTGGTGTGGCACACTGCAGCCCTGACCCCAGTGGCTGGCACCCAGCCGGTGTGGCACGCTGCAGCCCTGACCCCAGTGGCTGGCACCCAGCCGGTGTGGCACGCTGCAGCCTGGCCCCTGCTGGCTGGCACCCTGCAGCCTGGCACCCAGCTGGTGTGGCACACTGTAGCCTGGCCCTTGGTGGCTGGCATGCTGCAGCCTGACACCTAGCTCGTGTGGCACACTGCAGCCCAGCCCCCGGTGGCTGGCACCCAGCTGGTGTGGCACCCTGCAGCCTGGCACCCAGCAGGTGTGGCACGCTGCAGCCTGGCCCCTGGTGGCTGGCAGCCTGCAGCCTGGCACCCAGCTGGTGTGGCACACTGCAGCCTGGCCCCCAGTGGCTGGCAGCCGGTGTGGCACACTGGTGGCTGGCACCCAGCCGGTGTGGCACACTGCAGCCCGGCCCCCAGTGGCTGGCAGCCGGTGTGGCACACTGGCAGCTGGCACCCAGCCGGTGTGGCACGCTGCGGCCCGGCCCCCGGCGGCTGGCAGCCGGTGTGGCACACTGGCGGCTGGCACCCAGCCGGTGTGGCACACTGCAGCCCGGCCCCCGGTGGCTGGCAGCTGGTGTGGCACACTGGCAGCTGGCACCCAGCCGGTGTGGCACGCCGCGGCCCGGCCCCCGGTGGCTGGCAGCCGGTGTGGCACACTGGCGGCTGTCGCCCAGCCGGTGTGGCACGCCGCGGCCCGGCCTCACCGCCCCCTTGCAGATCAACCTGGCGACGTCTCCGGCGCAGCTGCTGAACCGGGCGCAGGGCGTGGCGCCGGGCGCCTCGGGCATCGCGCAGCAGGCAGTGCTGCTGGGCAACGCCGCCTCGCCCGCCCTCACCGCCAGCCAGGCGCAGATGTACCTGCGGGCGCAGATGGTAAGGGGGCGCCGGCGCTCCGCCCCGCGGCTGCCGGGGGGTGCTTGGGACCCGCGCGGTGCGCGCCGTCCTGCCAGGGAGCGGCTGCCCCCGGTGGGTGCCCGCTGCCCTGCTGCAGGCTGCCCGGGACCCTTTTAGAGTGCCCACTGTCCTGCTGTGGGGTGCCCATTGACCTCACATGGGGTGGCTGGGACCCACGGGGTGCCCACTGTCCTGCTGGGGATGGCCAGGACTTGTAGAGGGCTCATGGTCTTGTGGGAGGGGCAGGACCTTGCAGGGTGCCCATCAACCCGACGGGTGCCCATCAACCCGACGGGTGCCCATCAACCCGACGGGTGCCCATCAACCCACAGGGTGCCCATCAACCCACAGGGTGCCCCTTGTCCTGCTGTGGGTGGCTGGGACTTGGGGGATGCCCATCACCCTGCTGTGGAGGGGCCAGGACTTGTAATGGTGCCCACTGTCCGGCTGTGCAGTGCCTGGGACTCATGGGGTGCCCATAGCCCTGCTGTGGGGTGCTGTTGTCCCACTGCAGGGCAGCTGGGGCCTGTGGGGTGCTGTTTGTCTTACTCTGGGGTGGCCAGGACCCACTGAGTGCCTGGAATCCATCTATGGGGCAGCTGAGACTCGTGGGGTGCCCACTGGCCTGCTGTGGGGTGCCCACTGGCCTGCTGTGGGGTGCCAGGTCCCTATTAGAGTCCTTGACCCTGTGCAGTGCCTCTTGCTCTGCTGTGGGATTCCCAGCTCCATAGGGTGCCTGTGGTCCCGCTGTGGGGTGCCTGGCGCTTGTGGGGTGCCCATTGGCCTGCTGTGGGGTGGCAGAACCCATACCCTTGCCCTGGGGGGGTGGTTTAGACTCTGTGGGGTGTCCTTTACCACACCAGGGGTGCCCAGACCCTATAGGGTCCCCGTCCCTTGTTGGGGTGCACCCAAGAGACAGGGAGGGCGCTGGCAGGCAGTGGAGGCTGGGGGACACGGTGTCATGCCACCCCCCACACACACTCCATGTGGGGTGCCCACACACGTCGGGGGTGCCCCCACACCCACTCTGTCTCCCCCCAGCTCATCTTCACCCCCACGGGCCCGGTCAGCGCCGTCCGCCCCGAGAGCCCCGCGCCGGCCCCGCCGGCCCCGCCGCCTGCCCCCCAGCCCGCCGCCCCCCAGGTGAGCCCCACACGCCCCCCCAGCCCCCCCAGAGCGGTCCCCCAGACCCCTCCTGACCTGCTGCCGTTGCAGGTGCACAGCCTGGCCCTGCGCCCCGCCGGCCCCCACCTCCCTACCCTGGCCATGAAGCCCCCTGGGGGTACCCCACCCCGGGCTGGCCCCCCCCGGGGCCCCCCACCTGACCCTCCCGCCGAGCACCTCAAAAAAGCCGAGGGGGCCGATGCCCGCGCCCACCCCCTGGCTCGCGCCGCCGCCCCCACGGCCGCCCACCCGCTCGTCGGCCCAGGTAAGGCGCCGCGCCGCGCCGCGTTCGCTCTGGAACCTGCTGATGCAGCCCTCCGGTGCCCATTTCTGGAGGCTGCTGCCCCCACCTCGGGGGCTCAAAGTCAGGACGAGGTGAGCAGGGTGGGCACAACCCGTGGGGGGCATTGAGCTCTGAAACCTCCTGCTGGGGTTTGGGTTCCTCGCCCGTGCAGGGGACTGGCAGCCCCCAGGGGGGGCAGCAGAAAGTCTGGGTGAGGGGCAGCCCTCAGCTGAGCAGTCTGTGTGGTGTTCACTCTGAAACCTAATGATGACCCACGCTGGTTTCCTTTGCCTTGGCACCCTGCCTGCATTTGGAACCTCGTGGGTCCCTGCGTCCCCTCAGGGGCCCTGCCTGGAAGGGCCTCAGCATCCATGGGATCCTGTAGCCCTGTGGCTTGAGACTCTCCGGTGGGGCGCAGGGGGGCTGGAGCAGGGAGGGTGTGGAGCAGGGGACAGCATGGGGTGATGGAGCCCTTGGGAGTGCTTGGTGTGGCTTCCAGAATGGGGGACACTCCTGCCTGGGGGGGCAGCAGCAGCAGGAACTGGCAGCACTGGGTGGCAGTAGGCACCAGAGTGAACAGATGCTAGAGTAAGGAGCAGCCCTGCTAGGGGCAGGGAAGATCCTGGGGGTGGGTGGCATCCATGTGGACTAAAGTGCTGGTGACAAGCTGGGGTTCCCTGTCCCCCATCACTGTCCCTGCAGCCTACGCCCCGCTGCAGCCCCCCCAGTTCCTGCAGCAGCAGCAGCCAGCGCCGAAGCCGATGCAGACGCAGCAGACGCAGCAGCAGCAGTTCGTCATCCAGCAGCAGCAGCAGCTGGCACCCCGTGGGCAGCCTCCCCAGGGCCCCCCTAGCAACCCCCAACTCCAACCCTTACCCCCTGCTAGCCCTGGCCTGGCCCCCCAACCCAAAGTGGGGGTTCCCCAAGGAGCAGGAGGGGGTGAGGGTGGCCCCCCCAATGGGCACCCCGCCTGCCACGCTGCTCCCCGCAAGTTCCAGCATGCCTCTGCCGTCATCCTGCAGCTGCAGCCCGCAGGGCCCACGGTGAGGGGCCCCCCAAGCCCCCCAGCACGGAGTGGGGGGGGCAGGGAGGGGGGTGGGGCTTGGCTATTTGAGGTGGGGGGAGGAAAGATTGGGGGAGCTGGGGGGGGTGTGTGCAGGGGCTGGATCCCTGCATGCGTGCAAGGGGGCGCACAGGGGGCAGAGCTGTGCACAGGAACCTGCTCCATGCATGTGTGTGCATGTGTGAACCTGATCCCTGCACAGGTGTGTGCATGTGCTCAATCCACGTGGCTGATGCATGTGTGTGTGCACGCTCAAGCCAGATTCGTGCACGTGTGTGTGCAGCTGTGCCAGCTCCTGGGGTGCATGCAGAGGTTTGCCACATGCACCTCCCCCTGCCTCTTTGTGGCCCTCAGCTGCGCACAGGGGCCTGATGGATCTGTGCATGTCTGCATGCGTGTGCACGTGTGCGTGCACGTGTGCCTGCTCCATCCGCCCCTGTGCCGAATCCATGCACAGGTAGAGGCCAGCTCCATGCACCTGTGTGCACAGCTGGTCTGTGCAGGTGCCAGGGCTGCAAGAGTCCTGTCCTGCGTGTGCTCGGTCCACGCGTGTCTGCTCCACGCGCAGCTGTGCCCCTGCTCCATCCCTGTCTGTGCACAGGCGGTGGCTCCGCAGCTCTCTGCTCTGCGCCTGTGTGTGCAGGCTCCTCCTGCAGCCGTGTGCATGTGTGCGCACGTGTGCATGCGTGTCCCTGAGCCATGCACGTGTGCTTGAGCCATGCACCTCTGACCCACGTGTGCGTGCTTGTGCAAGGCCCCCGTGCATGCGTGTGCACTGGAGCCGCACGCATCTGCGCATGCGTGCACCAGAGCCATGCACACCTGTGTGTGCATGCTGGTTCCGTGCAGACACACGTGTCAGGTTGCACGCGCGTGTGCACATGCCTGCCACATCCACGCCCACACTTGCATGCTCGAGCAGTGTGCACACACGTTGGTGTGCCCTGCCGTGTGCCACCCGCGCACACGTGTCTGACCCGAGCCCTCGCGTGTGCCCCACTCCCTTCCCAACACCGCAGCCCCCACTCGGGGTCCCTGAGGGCACCCGCCGGGACCCACCACCCGCCCCGAGGAACACCGAGAGCCCGCCCGCCGCCCCGTCGCAGCCCCCCGCCCTCTCGCCGCCCGCCGCTCCCCCGGGCCCCGACACCCCAGAGGGCGAGCGGACCCCCACGCACGGTAAGAGCTGCCCCACATCCCCGGGAAACCCACTCGAGAGCCGCAGCAGAGGGAAGCCTAAGCGCGGGGGGGAGGGAGTACACTGAGCACGGGGGTCTCCCCTGGCTTTTGAGGGGGTCCCCCGGGCGGGACCCTCGCCCTTCTGGCCGTGGCTGCGGGGGTACCGCGCTCAGGCGTGCGGACGGGCGGCTGCGGCCCCCCGCTTCCTGCCGCGAAGGGGCAGGAGCTACGGGGCAGGAGCTACGGGGCGTGGTCTCGCTCTCCTGGGTCCCGCCTCCTCCAGTGGCTCCGCCCTCTGATTCGCGGAATGCCGCTAGGGGTGTGGCCACGTTCTCCGTAGCCCCGCCTCTGCCTCGCGGTTCGTCCCCGCCCGGCCCCCAGGGGGCGCAGGCTGCCCAAGGGGGCGTGCCTCTGCGGCCCGCTCTCGCCTTGAGCCTCCGCCCGCCGGCTGTGTGGGCGCGCGCGCGGAGGCAGCCAATGGGGAGACGCGGGGCGTGGCCCCATCAGGGGGCGTGGCCTCGCCACAGGCCCCGCCCGCCCCCGCGCAGCCGCCGCCGCCGCCCCGGCCCGGCCCGGCCCTGCCCTGCCGCCGCCTTTGTCCCTGCTCGGCCGCCGCCACCGCAGCTACCGTCGCCCTTTGTCCACGCCATGGGGCCGCCGAGCCGCTAAGCGCCGCCGGTGAGTGCGGCCTGGCCCGGCCACGCCCAGGCCCGCCCCGGCCAGGCTCGGCCTGCTCCGGCCCGGCCCGGCCCGGCGGGGCGGCGGGCAGTGACCTCACTTCCGCATCCGGCCCCCCCACACCCCCTCTCCGGTCCCGGCTCCGCGGCCCGGGCGCAGGTAGGGGTGGGGGCAGCGGGGTCCGCCGCCGGACAAAGGTGGTGGGGCCTACAGGGGCCTAGCGAGGCCTAGCGGGGCCTCGGCGGGCCGGGCGGGGGCAGATCAGAGCTCTCGGGGGCAGCCGGGGGGCTCGCTGGGGGGCAGGGCGTGCTTGCTGGGGTGCATCAGGCCTGACGGGGGTGGACAGAGTTGTGCCGGGGGCGGTCGGGGGCTCCGCAGCGCTGCTGGAGGCTGTTCGGTGCCTGAGGTCTCGCCGGGGCCTTACCGAGATGTGTGGAGGCTCTGCTGGGCCGGGCCTTAGGGGGCTAGATCGGATTGTTCCGGAGCAGATCAGACCTTGCCGGGGTGTGTTGGGGCCTGGCTGGGCTGGGGGTTATTGATGTGTATTGAGGCGTTGCTGAGTGTATCTGGGGGCTCCCTGGGGGCTCTCCGGGCTCCACCGGCACAGTTTGAGGGGCGCGGGGCGGGGGCCGGGGGCTCCCCGGGGCCGCCTCCGTGGATACACGAGGGCTCTTTGGGGCTTACCGGGACCCACTGGGCCGCAGTGGGAGCGGCAGCAGCTGCTCTCCCCCCGCCCCCCCTCCCCGGAGCAGCCCAGCTGTATGGTAATGGAGGCCCCGGCGTCAGCGCCGGCGTCACCGCGTCCCCCGGACCCAGCTGCCTCAGCCCTGCCGCCCCCCGCCCCGGCACCTCGGCCCCCTCTCAGCGGCCGTCTGTGTGCCCTCTGTCACCGCATCCCCTGCAGCCGCCCCCCCCGCCCCGATCCCTGTCCCTATGGCCCCCGTAACCATTTGTGCTTCCCCTTACCCCCCACGCTGGTGTCCCCATGGCCCCTGGAGCTGCCTGTGGGAGCCCCCCGGCTCCACTGGTGTCACCGCTTCCCCTATGAGCATCTATGTCCATCGCTGTTCCTGTGGCCCCCCTTCAGCCATCCCCTGTGGGCCCCCTTCAGCCATCCCTGTGTCCCTCTTAGCCATTCCTGTGTCCCCTTCAACCATCCCCTGTGTCCCCTTCAACCATCCCTGTGTCCCCCCACCCCTGCATCCCTTTTAACCACCCCCAGTCAGTGCTGCTGTCACCCCCGTTGCCCCCTGTGTCACCACACATCCCATACCAGTCTCTGTGTGTCCTGCCATGTCCCCTGTAACTCTCCTGTGTCCCCATCATTGCTGATGCCACCATGTGCCCCCCATCACTCTGTCCCCTCTGTGGTTGTGTCCCCTGTGACTGCCTCATCTGTGTCCCCCATCACTGCTGGTGTCACCGTGTCCCCATCACTGTGTCCCCCACAGCCACCCTCTGTGTGTGTCTCTTGTCTCCCCCAGTGTCCCCCATCACTACCCATATGTGTGCCCCCAATCACTGTGTCCCCCATCACTGCTGGTGTCACTGTGCACCCCACAACTGCCACCATGTCTGTGTCCCCCCACACCGTGTCCCCCATAACTGCCCTTAAGTCCCTATCACTGCTGATGTCACCGTGTCCCCCTCATTGCTGTCCCCCACGAACCTCTGTTGTGTGTCCTATGGCACTGTTGGTGTCACTGTGTGCCCCATAGCTGTCTGTGTGTGTGTCCCCCTGTCCCCCATAACTGCCCATCTCTGTGTCCCCCATCACTGCTGGTGTCCCCCTGGCCCCCATCTCCGTGTCCCCTGTCACTGCTGGTGTCCCCATGACCCCCTCATCACTGCTGGTGTCCCCCTGTCCCCCATAACTGCCCATCTCTGTGTCTCACATCACTGTCTCCCCTGTAACATTCTTGCCTGTGTGTCCCCCCCATCACTGCTGCTGTCCCCCTGTCCCTCATCACTGCTGCTGTCCCCCTGTCCCCCATCACTGCCAGTGTCCCCCTGTCCCCCATCACTGCTGCTGTCCCCCATCACTGCCCATCTCTGTGTCCCCCATCACTGCCGGGGTCCCCCTCTCTCCCCTATCACTGCTGCTGCCCCCCTGTCCCCCATCACTGCTGCTGTCCCCCTGTCCCCCGTCACTACTGCTGTCTCCCTGTCCCCCGTCACTACTGCTGTCTCCCTGTCCCCCATCACTGCTGCTGTCCCCCTGTCCCCCATCACTGCCGGGGTCCCCCTCTCTCCCATATCACTGCTGCTGCCCCCCTGTCCCCCATCACTGCTGCTGTCCCCCTGTCCCCCATCACTGCCGGGGTCCCCCTCTCTCCCCTATCACTGCCGCTGCCCCCCTGTCCCCCATCACTGCTGCGGGTCCCCCTCTCTCCATATCACTGCCGGTGCCCCCCTGTCCCCCATCACTACCGGGGTCCCCCTCTCCCCTATCACTGCCGGTGCCCCCCTGTCCCCCGTCGCTGTCTGTCCGGGTGTCCTCCCCCCGTCGCCGCGCCCCCTTTAACGGCCGCCGTGTCCCGGTCCCCGCAGAGCCGCCGGCCGACCGCCTTCATGCGCAGCCCCCGCCCCTGGCCAGCGTTCCCGGCATGACCTCGGGCACCGGGAGCTCTGCCGCCACCGTCGCCGGCGCCGCCCCCCACAATGGTGAGAACAAACCCCCCCAGGCCATCGTGAAACCCCAGATCCTCACGCACGTCATCGAGGGCTTCGTCATCCAGGAGGGGGCAGAGCCGTTCCCGGTAAGGCGGCGGCGGCGGCGGCGGGGCGGGGCGCGGGGCGCGGCGGGGGCGCGGCGGGGGGCAGCTGCTGGTGTCGTCCCGCCGCAGGTGGGCCGCTCCTCGCTGCTGGTGGGGACGCTGAAGAAGAAGTATGCGCAGGAGCTGCTGGCGGAGAAACTCCCGCAGCAGGACAACACCACCACCGACTCCGAGATGGAGGAGCCCTACCTGCAAGGTAGCGCCCGGGCCCCCGCCCCGGCGCCCCCCCTGCCGCCGCCCCCGGGCCCCGCCGGCCGGCCCCGGCAGGGCTCTGCGCTCCGAGGGGACGGCAGAGCCCTGGCTGGGTGCCCCGGGGCCGCTCCACCCAGCGCCCCCGCAGCTGCGCCGTCCTCAAGCAGGGGATGGTGGGACCCCGAATGGCCCTCCCCAGAACCTCTCCATCCTCACACACGGGGTGCTGGGACCCCAGCCGGGTGCCCCAGAGCCTTTCCCCCCTCCAACAGGCAGCGGCAGCCCCCCCCCCCCTGCCACCACATCCACTCCATCCCCAAGCAGGCAGTGGTAGGATCCACTCCATCCTCAAACAAGGAGTCATGGAACCCCCACTGGGTGCCCCCAGAACCACTCCAGCATCGAACTAGGAGTGGTAGGACCCCAACTGGGTGCCCCAGAACCACTCCAGCATCAAACAAGGAGTCATGGAACCCCCCACAGGGTGCCCCCAGAACCACTCCATCCTCAAACAAGGAGTGGTAGGACCCCAATTGGGTGCCCCAGAACCACTCCATCCTCAAACAAGGAGTGGTAGGACCCCAATTGGGGTGCCCCAGAACCACTCCATCCTCAAACAAGGAGTCATGGAACCCCACTGGGTGCCCCAGAACCACTCCATCCTCAAACAAGGAGTAGTAGGACCCCAGATGGGTGCCCCCAGAAACCGCTCCAATCCTCAAACAAGGAGTAGTAGGACCCCAGATGGGTGCCCCCAGAACCGCTCCATCCTCAAACAAGGAGTCATGGAACCCCCACTGGGTGCCCCAGAACCACTCCAGCATCAAACAAGGAGTGGTAGGACCCCAATTGGGTGCCCCAGAACCACTCCAGCATCAAACAAGGAGTGGTAGGACCCCAATTGGGTGCCCCCAGAACCACTCCATCCTCAAACAGGGGGTGCTAGGACCCCAGCTGGGTGCCCCAGCACCACTCCACTGAGTGCCCCCAGAGCTGCACCATCCTCAAGCAGGGGATGGTGGAGCCCCAAGGAGGCACACCCAGAACCACTCTGTCCTCAAGCAGGCACTGGTGGAACCCCACATAGCTGTCACTAGAGCCACTCCATCCTCAAACAAGGGGGGGTAGGACCCCAGTTGAGTGCCCCAGAACCATCCTCAGTCAGGGGGTGGTAGAGCCCCAACTGGGTGCCCCAGAACCAATCCATCATCAAATAAGGAGTGGCAGAACCCCCCTGGGTGTCACCAGAACCACTGCATCCTCAGGCCGGAGGTGGTAGAACCCCAAATGGGTGCCCACCAGAGCCACTCCACCCTCAACCAAGGGGTGGTAGAACCCCTCCTGGGTGTCCCCCAAACTTATTTCCTCACCAATGGGGTGCAGTGGAGTTCCACTCCCCCCCCTCCCCCCCCCCAAGCTGGGTGCCCCTGTTTCATCCCCCAGTGAGGTGTGCAGCTCACCCTACCCAGCTGGGTGCCCCCCAAAACCAATTCCCTCCCCAGGCAGGGTGGGGGAGAGACCCAGTTGGGTTCCCCCCCCCAGTTATTTCCCCCCCCCAAGTGGCACCCCAGAAGAACCTCTCCAAAACTCTGTTGTGTCCCCCCCCAGGTGCTCCTCAGTTTCCTCCCCCAGGCAGGGTGCAGCAGCCCACCCCACTTAACTGGGTGCCCCCCAGACAATTTCCTCCCCAAGCAGGGTGTCCCAGCACCTCCCCCACCCACCCAAGTGGCTGCCCCCAGATGATTCTGTCCTCAAGCAGGGTGGGTGTAGAGCCCCCTCCTCAACTCAGTGCCTCACCAGCTTAGGTGCCCCTCCCCAAACCATGCCCTGCCAAGTAGGGTGTGGGAGAGCCCCCTCCTACCTGGGTACCCCCAGAATGACTCCCTCCCCATGTGGGGTGCAGTAGAGACCCCTCCTCCCCAACTGGGTACCTCCAGAATGATTCCCTCCCCAAGTGGGGTGCAGTTGAGACCCCTCCTCCCCTACTGGGTACCCCCAGAATGACTCCCTCCCCAAGTGGGGTGCAGTAGAGACCCCTCCTCCCCTACTGGGTACCCCCAGAATGATTCCCTCCCCACATGGGGTGCAGTAGAGACCCCTCCTCCCCAACTGGGTACCCCCAGAATGACTCCCTCCCCAAGTGGGGTGCAGTAGAGACCCCTCCTCCCCAACTGGGTACCCCCAGAATGATTCCCTCCCCATGTGGGCTGCAGCAGACCCCCCCCCACACCCACCTGGCTGTCCCCTCACCCAACTCACTGTCCATCCCCCCCCACCCCCCAAATTTCCTCCCCAAATGGGATGTAGTAGAGCCAGTCTCCCCCCTCCCCCAGACTGTTGCCCCCTCCCCAAGATTCCCACCCCCAGCAGGCTGTGGAGAACCTCCCCCCACCCCCAGCCAGGCACCCCCAGGACGATTCCCGGCCGTGAGCAGGGAGCAGCATCCCCTCCTCAGCGCCCCCCGGGGGGTGCTGTGGGGCTCCCCCCGGCTGAGCTGGTTGTGTTTCTCTCTCTGGGTGTCCCTGCACGCCCCCCAGAGTCCAAGGAGGAGGGGAACCCCCCCAAGCTGAAGTGTGAGCTCTGCGGCAGGGTCGACTTCGCCTACAAGTTCAAGCGCTCCAAGCGCTTCTGCTCCATGGCCTGTGCCAAGAGGTACCCCCGGCCCCCCCGGCCCCCTCCCCCAGGCCCCCCCCCGCGCCCCCCCCCGCCTCACCCTGCCCTTGCCCCCGCCCCCAGGTACAACGTGGGGTGCACGAAGCGGGTGGGCTTGTTCCACCCCGACCGCAGCAAACTGCAGAAAGCCGGCGGGGGGCCCCCCCACGGCCGCCGCCGAGCTTGCAAGGGGACCCTGCCCGCCCTCGGCAAGGACACCAAGAAGCAGGTGAAGGGCGGGGGGCGGCTTGGCCCTCCAGTTAGGGGGCAGGGGAGGGGAGGGGGGGACGGCTGTGACCCAAGAGGGGAGGGGGGAGCAGGGGAGGAGGTGGGGAGCAGCAGTGACCCAAGAGGGGAGGGGGGGGGGAAGCAGGGATGGAGGTGGGGAGCAGGGGAGGAGGGGGGGAGCAGCAGTGACCCAAGAGGGGAGGGGGGGAGCAGGGGAGGAGGTGGGGAGCAGCAGTGACCCAAGAGGGGAGGGGGGGAAGCAGGGGGGGGAGGTGGGGAGCAGGGGAGGAGGGTGGGGAGCAGCAGTGACCCAAGGCGGGGAGGGGAGAGGAGGAGCAGGGGAAAGTTGGGGGGGGAGCGGCGGTGAGCCAAGAGGTGGGGGGGAAGCAGGGATGGAGGTGGGGGTCGGCGGTGAGGCCGGAGAGGGGGTGGGGGAGAAGCAGGAGAGGAGGTGGGGGCAAACGGTGACCCAGGAGAGGGGTGGGTGGGGGGGCGGCGGTCACCCAGGAGAGGGGGGTGGGTGGCTGGGGGGCGGCGGTGAGGCAGGAGTGGGGGTGGGGGAGAAGCAGGGATGGAGGTGGGGGGCGAGGGTGAGGCGGGAGCGGGGGGGGGGGGGGGGGGGGGGCGGGCGGTGAGCCGGGGGCGCGGGTTGGGGGGGGTGGGGGGGCGGCGGTGAGCCGGGGGCGCGGGTGGGGGGGGGGTGGGGGGCGGCGGTTGAGCCCGGGGGCGCGGGTTGGGGGGGGTGGGGGGCGGCGGTGAGCCGGGGGCGCGGGTGGGGGGGGTGGGGGGCGGGCGTGAGCCGGGGGCGCGGGTTGGGGGTGGGGGGCGGCGGTGAGCCGGGGCGCGGGTGGGGGGGGGCGGCGGTGAGCCGTGGGGGGGGGGGGGTGGGGGGCGGGCGGTGAGGCGGGGGCGCGGGGTGGGGGGGGGTGGGGGCGGCGGTGAGGCGGGGGCGCGGGTGGGGGGGGGTGGGGGGCGGCGGTGAGCCGGGGGCGCGGGTTGGGGGGGGGGGGGGGCGGCGGTGAGCCGGGGGCGCGGGTGGGGGGGGGCGGCGGTGAGCCGTGGGGGGGGGGTGGGGGGGCGGCGGTGAGGCGGGGGTGCGGGTGGGCTCTGAAGCTGCCGTCCCGCAGCCGCCGGTGTCCCTGCCGCCGGGCTCGGGGACGGCGTCGCTGCAGCTGAACCACCAGCCAGGAGGACTCGAGCCGCTGCTCCGACAACTCCAGCTACGAGGAGCCGCTGTCGCCCATCTCCGCCAGCTCCTCGGCCTCCCGCCGGCGGCAGGGCGAGCGCGACCTGGAGCTGCGCGACATGGAGCTGCCCGACGTGCACGTCCGCGACCTGGCCGCCATCGGCCACCGCTTCCTGCCCAGCGAGCCCAGCAAGTGGAACGTCGAGGACGTCTACGAATTCATTCGCTCCCTGCCCGGTCAGCCCCGGCGGCGACCGGGCCCGGGGGGGCGGCGACCGGGCCCGGGGGGGCGGCGACGGAAGGGGAAGGGGCGGGCTGGGGGGCGAGGAGGGGATCGGCAGCGGTAAAGGAGGGGGTCGGGAAGATTAAGGGAAGGAGGGGGTTGGGTGGCTGCTGGCTGGAGGGGTTTGGGGGTGCAGAGGTGGTGGTGGGAGGTAAAGAGGGGTTTGGGAGGGGTGAATGAGTCGTTTTGGGGTGGGTTTGGGTGGGCAGTTGGAGTGTTTTGGGGTGCAGAGGTGGTTTTGGGGGGTGGTGGGAGGTAAACGAGGGTCTGGGAGACAAAGGAGGGGGTTGGGTGGGTAGCTGGAGGGGTTTGGGGGTGCAGAGGTGGTTTTGGGGGGGTGGTGGGAGGTAAAGGAGGGTCTGGGGAGATAAAGGAGGGGGTTGGTGGGTAGCTGGAGGGTTTGGTGGTGCAGAGGTGGTGTGGGGGTGGGAGGAGAGGGTTTGGGTGGGTGGCGGGAGGGGTTTGGGGGTGCAGAGGTGGTTTGGGGTGGAGGTGGGAGGTGAGGTTTGGGTGGGTAGCTGGAGGGGTTTGGGGGTGCAGAGGTGGTTTTGGGGGGTGGGGTGGGAGGTGAGGGTTTGGGTGGGTGGCTGGAGGGGTTTGGGGGGTGCAGAGTGGTTTTGGGGTGGGAGGAGAGGGTTTGGGTGGGTAGCTGGAGGGGTTTGGGGGTGCAGAGGTGGTTTTGGGGTGGGGGGTGGGAGGTACTTGGGATTTGAGGGTGGGTTTGGGGGCTAAATGGGGGGGTTGGGAGGGTAGAAGGAGATTTTTGGGTGCAAATGGTCAATAGGGGACTGGGTGGATTGGGGGGTAAATGAGGGGGTTGGGGGAGACAAAGGGGGGGTTTGGGGTGGGGTGGGAGGGGAGCTGGGGCTGGGGGGTGGTGATTGGAGTGGCTCTGTGGGGCAGAGTTCTGGGGGTGGTGCTGGGAGGCACAGAGGGATTTGGGGGGCTTGGGGGGCAGCTCTGGTTGGGGGGAGACAAAGCAGGGTTCCAGGGGTGGGTTGGGGAGGGGTGAATGAGATTTGGGGGGGGGGATAAATGAAGGGGGCTTGGGGGGGGGGGGGGGGGGGGGGAATGGTGTCTGGGAGTGGTAACTGGAGCCTTGGGGGGGCAAAGGTGGGTTTGGGGGGGCTGTGGGGAGCTAACTGAGGGGGCTTGGGGGGGGGTTGAGTGGGAATTGGGGGTTTGGGGGTGCAGGGGGGGTTGGGGTGGGAGGTAAAGAGGAGTTTGGGGGAGTGGTGAATGAGGGTTTGGGGGGAAAAAATGAGGGGGGTGGCTGGAGGGGTTTGGGGTGCAGAGGGGGTTTGGGAGGTAAAGAGGGGTTTGGGGGGTGGTGAATGAGGGTTTGGGGAGCTAAAGGGGGGGTGCTTGGGGTAGATTTGGGGGGGCAAATGAGTCGGTTTGAGGGTGGGGTTGGTGGGCAGGTGGAGGGGTTTGGGGGTGGCAGAGGTCTTGGGGGTGGTGGCTGGGGGTGGAGAGCAGTTTGGGAGGTCCTGGGGAGCTGAGGAGGAGGTTTGGGGGGGGCAGAGGGGTAGGTGGAGGGTTTGGGGTGCAGAGGTGGGTTTTGGGGGTTCAGTGGGACTTGGGGGGAGGTGAGTGAGGGGCTTGGGAGGGGAAATGGGGGCTGGGGGTGGTGATTGGAGAGGGTTGGGGGGGGGGCAGAGGTTGGTTTTGGGGGTGTGGTGGAGGCAAGTAGAGATTTGGGGGGCTGGTAAAAGGAGTTTTTGGGTGAGAAAGGAGGATTTTGGGGGTGTTTGGGGGAGGTCAATGGTTTGGGGTGAATAAAGGAGAGTTTTGGGGGTGGTTTGGGGAGGTCAATGATTTTGGGGTGAGAAAGGAGGGGTTGGGGGTGGTTTGGGGAGGTCAATGATTTTGGGGTGAGAAAGGAGGATTTTGGGGGTGGGTTGGGGGAGGTCAATGATTTTGGGGTGATAAAGGAGAGTTTTGGGGGTGATTTAGGGAGGTCAGTAGAGTTTTGGGGTGATAGAGGAGGATTTTGGGGGTGGTTGGGGGAGGTCAATGATTTTGGGGTGATAAAGGAGGGGTTTGGGGTGGTTGGGGGACAGGTCAATGATTTTGGGGGTGAGAAAGGAGGATTTTGGGGGTGGTTGGGGGAGGTCAGTGGAGGCTTTGGGTGTGAATTGGGAGGCAGTGAAGGTATTGGGGGGGGACACAAGGTTTTGGGGGGGCAAAGGATGTTCTGGGGAGGTTTGAGAGGGGAACTGAGGCCTTGGGAGGGAAAGGACCTTGGGGGGGGGGGGCAACAGTATTTTTGGGGTGATTTGGGGGCAAATAGGCTTTGGGGGTGGCTCCAAGGGGTAGTGGGGGGCTTGGAGCAATTGGGGGGGGGGCTGAATGAGGTCTGGGGGGGAGGCAGGTAGGAGGTTGGGGGAGGGGTCCCTGAGGTTTGGGGGGGGGGGGGGGAATGGTTTTCCAGGGCTGGGATTGGGGCACAAAGGGTTTGGGGGGGGGGGTGGAAGCAGATGGGGGGCTGGGGGGGGGGGCAGGAGGGCTGGGGTCATTTTGGGGGGGCAATTGGGTTTTGAGGGGGGGCAGCTGGCAGTTCTGAGGGGGGGTGGGGAGTAAAGGGAGGGTTTGAAGTGGGGGGGGGGGGTTAAAGGTTGGGGCAGGATTTTGGGGGTCCACAAAGCCTTTGGGTGGTCCTGAGGGGAAATGGGGGTGGGCAACAAGTGAGGGGGAAGGGGGGGGGGTGTGGGGGGGGGGTTGGGGGAGCAGCTTGGGGGGTGTGGGGGGGTTGGGGGCAATGAGTGAAGGCTCTGGGGTGGCTTTGGGGCTTACATGAAGGGTTGGGGGGGGTAGATGGCCTGGGGGGGGGGGGAGGGGCAACAGCTTTGGGTGCTTTGGGGCTTAAGTGAAGGGGTTTGGGGGTTGTGAATGATTTGGGGGGGGGTCAGGGGGAGGGGGTTGGAATCTTAGGGCAGGAAGTGAGGGGGTTGGGGTGGTTGGGGGGGGTGAGGGCTTGGGGGGGGTCTAGGGGGGCAGGTGAGGTTTTGGGGTGGTGAGTG